>NC_091093.1:30382500-30725000 GCF_024713975.1 Paralichthys olivaceus
AGAGGGGACGTTAGACTGTGACGGACACACAGAGGATGTTCATCACACGCCTGCAGAGACAGTGACCTTTGACCTCCTGAGTCCGATTGAACCGACCAGGATCAGGATCCGGTTTAGACTCGAGTGCAGAAGCTGATTGGACGTAGACATTCCTCAGAGGGAGGAGCTTCATCTGCTCATCTTTGTCTGTTACTTCCTGCTTTATTTCCTGTTTTATTTTGAAATTCCTAACTCTTCGGTCGTTTCGCTTCCTGTCTCATGGTCATTCACACCTGTTCCCCCTCAGCTGACCTGCCCCTGCAGCTCCTGTCTGTCCACCCTCGCTCCTCTTCCTCGCTCCTCTTCCTCGTCAGTGAGTCTGCTTCGTTTTATTTTTCATCTGTTGTTTTTATTTTATCTGAACAACTTCCTGTGTGAACTGAGTTTCTCTACATTTCAACCTCATCCTCACTCCTCGCTCCTCGTCCTCACTCCTCGTCCTCTCTCCTCGTTCCTCGCTCCTCATCCTCGCTCCTCATCCTCGCTCCTCGCTCTTCACTCCTCATCCTCTCTCCTCGTTCCTCGCTCCTCATCCTCGCTCCTCATCCTCGCTCCTCGCTCTTCACTCCTCATCCTCTCTCCTCTCTCCTCTCTCCTCGTTCCTCACTCCTCATCCTCGCTCCTCGCTCTTCACTCCTCGCTCCTCGCTCCTCATCCTCGCTCCTCGCTCCTCGTCCTCGTTCGTGAACATGTTATTGGTTAAATCTGTTTGTACATAATGTGAAGCAGGAGCAGAAACGTTTTGCGCGGGGTTCCAGAGGTTTGACTGTTTGTGTTTGGACTCAGATTGACGGATGGACGTCATGAGTCCCTCTGTTGGTGGAACACAGAGAAACCTCTGGAGCGTCAGAGGACGTGTTTTCTGAGGAGGAGGAGGCCGAAGGTGAAACTGTTTATACCGACGATCGATCGAGCGGCCGCGGTTCGGAGGAAACTGTCAGACGTCCAGATATCTGTAAGCAATCAGGAGCCGTGTGATTGACAGGTTCAGGCTTCGCTTGTCAGAATGAATTAGAGCGGGAATAACGCCTCCTGTGTTTCAGATTCATGGCGGAGAGCGATCACGTCACTGGGAGCTTGGCAGCACCGCTCTCCACGCCGCTGATTTATTCCAGGTTTTAGAAGTCATAAACAAGACAAACGCTCGGAGCCGAGCTGATCCGACGCTGGATGAGCTACAACGATGGGAATGTTCTGTCGTGCTGAACGAGATCCTGGACACATGTGCACTTCATCTCCTCCGACCCCCCCGAGCAGAGGGCGAGGCCGCTGCAGGTCGTCTGTCCTCTGGACGTCCCCACTGTCCCTCTGCACCTTCGTCTTCAGGTGTGACTCTGAATCTTGAACTGGTTCCGTTCAGGTTCTGTTCGGTGTCACGGATGTCACACAACGAAAAGAGACAAGATGGTGGATCACATGATCACCTGTGGCTGTGCTGTGTCGTCAGTGTGTAGGTGTGTGTGTGTGTGTGTGTGTGTGTGTGTGTGTGTGGTCCAATCAGATGTAAAGATCCATGATGAGTGGACCCGTTGATGACTTCCTGTTTGTGTGTGTGTCTGTTAATATGTTTGTTATGTGGGTGTGTTTGTTGTGTGTGTCTACAGTGTGTGTGTTTTACATCAGTGCATCATCATGGTGTTGAACTTCAACTGTGTGTGTGTGTGTGTGTGTGTCTGTGTCTGTGTCTGTGTGTGTGTGTGTGTGTGTGTGTGTGTGTGTGTTTTAAGGTCTTGTTAAAATGAGACTTCAGATTTGAACCTCATGAGCCCAATATTCATCTGTGCACATCATCGACATCGTCATGGCTCCTCTGAGTGAGTCCAAATTAAATCAGTTCATGTTTTCTTTTCAAATGACACATGGATATTTTCCTTCAGTGGGATTTCTTCTTCTGCTCGAAGCTTCGTCTTCCTGTAAATCTAATTTATTACGTTCACACTCTGAGACCGTTTGAGTCCAGCGACGTTTCCTTCCTCCTCCGTCCTCGAGGAGCTGGATTACATCATCACAGTTAAATTAAGTGAACAGTGTTTGAGTTGGAGATAAGAATCAACCTGTGAATCATTTCATCTCCAGTGAATCACATCCAGACATTTAATCTGTTTGCAGAGAGAATCTGTCAAAGTAAAATAGATTTTTTTGCAGAAACTTTAGGATTCAGTTTTATATAATGAGGCCTGATGTAATTAAATGTTAAATAGAAGAGGACGAGGATTGAGCCTTGTGGAACGCCACACATCTCCTCAGGTCACATGCACATTTAACCAGAATAACCATCCTGTGGTTGCACACCTCTGCCAGCCAGTGCAGGTTCATCCCCTTCGCGTGTTCCTGACTTATTACGTTCACAATATTACGAGGTCACTGTGACGTGTGACCACTTGACCTTTAAAATCTAATTCTGAAACCTCCCCTGTAACCCGGACTCTTGTCTGTGTGCAGCGAGGCAGCGGCTAACGCCCTCGTCTGCTTCCTCGTCCTGAGAATAATTAATCAGAGCAAACAGAGGTGGGGGTGAAGCTCTGGCTGCTCCGCAGGTCCTGTTCTATTCAGAGCTGTTCAGCTCTGTGCAGTCTAAATATTAACCTGCAGATAGCACCGCACTGACCTGGATACACACACAAAGTCAGTCAGGTGGACAATACGGGCCTGTCGAGGCTTTGTGATTCCTGTGAGCTGTGTCACAGTCATTTCCAGCTCTGATAGGACAGAACTTCTTTACACAGTGATAAAGAGACACTGGCCTAGTTCAGTCTCTCTCTGTGTCTCACCTGGCAGCAGGTAGACTCAGGTAGACTCAGGTAGACTCAGGTAGACTCGTGTTTATAATCCCTCGTTGTATTAAGAAGACAGTGACACAATGGTTTCTAAAGTTTCCTACAGTTCTCATGCAGCAGCTGATGATCGGAGATTATTTCTGACACCGACAGTTGTTCGCAGGTAATGTGTCACTGTGGGCGGAGCTTTGATTAACCTGTTATTACACCTGTGCACCACTGGGTTTTGTTGGTCATGAGCATTCCTGGTTGCACAACCATTGTAAAACGGATCCTTTGGATTCTGTGTGCTGCAGCTAACATGAGACGCTGGTAGAGTCCGACACGTCAGAGGGTTCACGACTGAAGAACGAAGGCAGAAACCTCGCCCCTGTTAGAAGTCACCAGCAGGTGGCAGCGTTTCACTCACAGAGGCAGAGAACTCACATTCTAACCAACAAAGAAGAAATCTGTGTGCACACACATCTCAACATTTGAAGTCATCTGGTTCATGATGCTGCAGCTGCCTCACCTCTGTACAGCAGAGATCAGTGGCTCCCCCGTCTGAGGGGGTGGATGTGGTGGTGGGGGGGTAAATGACTGCCCTGGGACCTTTGAGCAACACTGGAAGTGTGGCGTACACGTGTCCTCATTCCTCTCCACTCGTCTGTCTGTGGAGGTTAAACGTCACCTCAGAGTCTCTGTGGAGGGGGAGGGGTCACTGCAGCTGGGCCAATCAGATTGGCTGTCTGCCTGAGACAGCGTTGACCCTGACGAGTCAGCAGATGGACGACCGGGGGAAGCTGCTCCTTCTCTCTGATTGGCTCACGCTAGTTAACTCTCTGTTTTTACCGTTCAGTTCAGGAGGCGACTCTGACCACCTGAACGTCAAATTAAAATCCACGTCACCAACGAAGGAGCCAAGGTTTATTCACTTCCTGACACAGACCGACTCGCTGTCATTGACCTCGTACAGAGTTCAGCTCTGAACTTTTACCCAACAAACAAATTCCCCGACAGTCGCCTGGTTCCAAAATCTGTGAAATGAACGAATCTGTGAAGTACATCCAACCAGACAGCGTAAATAAAGATGGATGACATGACGGCTTCTAAAAGAGAAGACAAAACAACCCCCGCCTCCTCCATGTTAGCAGATGGGAAATGCGTCTTTATGGTCAAGTCAATATATAACATTGAATTAATAGTTATAATGTAGAGGTTTCTCCTCTGTAGTAAATGATGCTGCTGTGACTTCACATCACAGTGACACAGATCAGCTGCTTCAGGCTGATGAAGAAAACGTCTCAGATGAAGTTCACGAAGGTCACAGAGGGAACCGCCTCCTCTCGTCCAGACGCCGTCGTCACGTCTGGTCATTAAACCAGATCTGCCAGCGTTTATCAGTCCCGTGTTGCTCAATGGTTTTATTTGATCAGCTCCCAAATTAAACAGAGAACAGAACAGAGCTGATGCTGGGAGATAAAACTAATCTGAGGCACATCTGCAGAGTGTCACCTCGACCTCGCCTTATCTCACCTGGCAGAGAAACGCTCTGATACGTTGTCATCGACCGCACTCTGGGACCTTTGTCACCATCAAACTCAGTCGCTCTATGACCCGTCTGCTCCGACAGACACTTTTCATTCATGCTGCCGAGGCCGGAGCACAGGCGCCGCTTCAGGTGATGGTCGGACGTGTCAGAGGCATCGAGACCTCCGAGAGAGAGACATGCACTTAAACACTGCAGATAGATCCACACGATCCAGTGTTGGGAAGAGATCAGTTTACAGATTGAAGCACTGAACGTTTGTTCTGTGAGGAGCAGAAACTCAACATGTCAGGACAATCAAACAGGATGAGAGAGACTCGAGCAGCTGCAGCCTGGAGGGCGTCACAGGGTCGACTGGGATCTGATTGGCCACCGATGAGTCTCTTCATCGTGGACAGAACCAAGAGATCAGGCAGTGTTAAGAAAAGTGCTTTATAGATAAAGTTATGAATAAAGTGTGTGTGTGTGTGTGTGTGTCAGTCTCAGCTGTCAATCATGACGTGTCGATGTGTTTTATCAAAACAATTATTTAACTTGTAATCTGACTTTTGGTCCATTTCCTATCGGCTAACATGGAGGAGGTTGGACATATGACCTATACTGTAGTCAGCCACCAGGGGGCGATCCAGATGACTTGAGCCGTCATGTCGTCCACTTTTATATTTACAGTTTATGTTCTGAACATTAACGGTAAAACATGCTAATGTTCTCTAATAACAAACATCGTAGTCATAGCCTAAACTTTTTTTCACATCTTGGCGCGTTAAAGAGAAACTGTTCGGTTCAGGTGACGTCAGGTGGAGACAGCGCCCTCCAGTGGTGGTGCAGGAGCGAGGATAGAAACGTCACAATGTTTTTCAGACGATTAAATGACTTTTACTCATTCAGACGTGCACACAGCTCCTCTGGACGATGACTTCAGGTTTACACTTCATGTGACACACACACACACACACACACACACACACACACACAACCTCTCCAGCTGACCTGCACGTCCTCGGACAGTGGGTGGAGTCCTGCAGTGACCAAGCTGCAGCCACTTATCTAATTATTCGGCACATTATTCCCAGCGTGACTCCGATCACCTGACGACAGATAACAGCTGCAGCTGAACGTCTTATCGTGTTGCTGAAGAGTGAGAACAAAGAAGAGACGTCACACCTCTGCACAGAGCAGGTTTCACTATAATCAATAAAACATCTATTATCTGTGTGTGTGTGTGTGTGTGCACGTGTGATGACATCAGTGAATTTGATTTAACAGAGAAACTTTATTAAGTTACAGACTTGTTTGCTCTGGTTAATCCTCTGTGATCGTGAAGTTAGATTATGAGCATCTGAATCATCCACACATTGAATATAACGACGCTCGGTAAATAAAGATGGACGACATGTCTCCAGAAATGATTCTAACACCCTTGAACAAACTTCAGTGTGATAGGAACTACTTAAAATAAAATTTATTTAACGTCGACTTTGGTTGTTTAGTTTGGTCCGGGACCCATCTGCTAACATGGAGGAGGCAGGGTTTATGACCTACACTGCAGTCAGACACCAGGGGGCGACCCAGGTTATTCGGCTTCACTGTATGTGTGTGTGAGTGTGTGTGTGTGTGTGTGTGGAACCACCACCTCACCTGAGCGTCCTCTGATCACCTGCTCACTCACCATCGTTCTCTCTGAACGAGAACTGCACTTTTATCCTAACGAGCCACAGAGGAAGTCGAGCGCCGCTGCCGAAGCTTCAACCTCCTGAAGTCTCCTGGACTCTGCAGCTCATGTTTTGTGCTTCAGCTCAACGCTGGAGTGTTTTCGTGCCAAAATGTTGGAAGGGAGCAGAGGTTTATTCGTGTCAGAGGAGGGAAAGTCTGTCAGAGAGAATTTAGAGCATCATGGGAGTTCGGCAGTGAACGAGGAAGCTCATGAATCACGCAGCGACGCCCTCCACACTGAGCTGCGTTAAATTAAGACAAGACCGTGAAGAGTGAAATATAAAAACTGAAACTGTGTGTGAGCATGAGGGGGCACACGCTCCGACGAGACCTCCGACCTGTGAACAGAGCGCTGGTGCTATCACAGTGAATTATGGGAAACTTAGCATCTAGCGATTCTGAATGAAACTAAAGAAATCTTCACCTTTTAATAAGAATGAGACGACGGCAGATTCACTCCGACGTCTAGAAACAATAAAATCCATTTTCTGAGCCGAGTTTTCCCAAATGGATCGTAACACAGGACAAGTTTAGAATTGACGAGAAGATGATGAGCGACTCCTACGAGCTCAGAGGAGCCAGAGAGCTACAGGGTTGTTATTATTTTAGATTTTTTTTATTGGCTCCTCCATGTTAACAGATGGGAAATGAAAGTAGATGTTAAATATAAGTTTGTCAAAGATAGTTTCTGTCATTTCAAGTAGTTCAAACTCTTTTCTGCCTCATCTGACGTCAGGTTGGGTCAAACTACTCGACTTCACAAATGAATTGTTAGTGTGAAAGAAAGAGAGAAGATGGAATGATGGAATGATGGAGAGAGAGAAGAGCAGGTTTAAAAAGATGAGATAAAAGAGAAGAGGCGAGGAAAGGAAAGAAGGAAACAAGCATGGCCTCGTTCGTTTAAAGATTAGCCCGATGACACTGTCCCATTTTGACTCCTTCAAATGTGTCCTTCCATCCCAGAGAAACAGGTGGAACCTTCCCAGCATGCATTGTGCTTCGGTAACGAACCGAAGTAATCGACAAGATGTTCCTCGCCAACGGTGCAAGAAACTGTCACGGTGACTGTGATCATGCAAATTCTCTGATTCACACCTGACGGAGTTCTGCAAGGTTACAAGTTCATCCACCAACTGCATGAACCCAGCTGCCCTCACACACACACACAGACACACACACACACACACACACACACACACACACACACACACACACACACACAGACAGACACACTAACACACAGACACACACACACATGTCTCCAGAGGTGAGCCCCCGTATGCAACCCTGAACAATGAACAAATGCCTGTTACCACAACATGATGAATTGAATCACACACACACACACACACACACACACACACACAGTGGCACATCATTAATCTCTCTCTCTCCGTGTGTCCGTTGGTACCAGTGGAGCTTCACTAAAGTTGCATCATCACGTTTTGAAACTCCTCCTGCTCCCTGGACCGTGGAGGCAGCAAGCGGGCCACGCCACGGCAGACACACACACACACACACACACACACACACACACATCAGGCAGTTTGGCGTGTTGGACGGCCGCTGGGAGTGAAGCCATGTTCCGCATTGAACTGGTTCTGGGTGACGGGGAACAGAGGAGGCGGCTTGAGCAACAGGAACGAGCCGATTGGGCCGACTGCCACCCTTCACCCAGTTGGTCTGCTCCCTGATTGGACGAGGGATGTGGGGGGAAGGTGGCCGACCCCCTCTGAGCGGCGGCCCACAGAGACTCATCACATGTGCTGCTGCTGCTGCTGCTGCTGCTGCTGCTGCTGCTGGGACCATCAGAACCAGTAACGCTGCACTTTGAAAAACACATGTCAGGTAATTGGATGAACGATCTGTCAAACACCGTGTTGTTCTTTCTGCGACAGCAGCAGCTAGGCTAACATCGTTCAGAGGTTATTAACAAACAGTCGCTTCTCACACCTGAGACACGCCCTCTAGATCCTCCCTCTGAGACAGGGCCGTTACATCAGGGAATGTAAAACATGCAATTGACTCAGGGGCCCCAACAATGAGACAGGGGCCCCCGGAGCACAGCTGATCCATAGCAACAATATAATGAGAACCCTGTAAAACTCTATCATCAGTAACGTGCATGAGACTGCAACAAGGTCAGAACCCCCGAAGAGGCCCCATGTCCCTTTCTGCTAAAAGCTTTATCCTTGATTGAAAACAACTGTAGGTCAATGTCCCTTTTGCATGGGGCCCCCAAAGTCTCATGGAATGCTCCTGGTAACAGGAGAAGAAGAAGAAGAAGTTTCACAAGGTTACGTTTGTGGAGGAGGGGCATAAACCTTTCCGACGGACCACGGATGATTTTGAGGATCAGGACGTAAACACTTGTTCGATCATGTGACACGTGCATCCGTCATGAATCTGCTTCTGATTTGAATCTGAGGATTTAAACCTCCAGACTCCAGACGTCCTGCTGGACAGCTGAGAACATCACAGGTAAAAAGTGGGAACATGGCTTTCACTGCGTGTGTCTGATCCCAGCTCCACCCGTCCTCCTCTGCTGCCAACAGAGTAAAACAAACACACCAAATCTGCACAAGGTGTGAAAAGTAAAGGCGGCGGGAGGCGTGCTGCAGCTCGTCAGCCCCCCCCGCCCTCTCATGATGTCACCAACATAAATAAATCTCATGAATACTTCACTGACATGTTGCCCCCACCTCCTCCACCCCACCCACGCTGACTCCTGTTACTGATCTGAACGTCCTCCTGCTCAGGTCGCCTGTCTGCACGTGGAGGAGCAGACGGAGCGTTGTTTTCAGACGAGGTCCAGCTCCAGGTCGACCTCGCAGCCTGAGCCTGTTGCCTAACGCCACAGACGAGGGAGGGGTCTGACCACGCCCCCAACGGCTGAGACTCTGTCGACAGAGAAGAGGTTGTTTTTTAATCATGTCCTCTAAAAGACACGATGAGTTATTTAGCAGAAGACTCTGTCTTCATGTCTTCATGTCCCCTCTCTGATTGGCTGTCAGGTGTCTGTCCTCATCACATGATGCATGCAGACGTTTCACAGTTCAACAGAATGACATCGGTTCTAAATACGCCTGCAGAGATCTGGATGATGATAGATAGATAGATAGAGTACTTTATTCATCCCCGGAGGGAAATTAAGGAGTCGTGGCAGGAGTTTACTGAGTAAAACACCAAGTTACAGTTTTAAATTCAGGTACAGGTCAAATATTAAAGTTCTTTCATTTCAGTTCTCTGGAGAAAGTGGTTGAAGGTCTGAAGAGAAAAGATGTGTGTGAATTCAGAGGCTGCATTTAAAGACCAGCGTCACTGTCTCATATCAGAGGCTCTTTAATGCCTCCTCACATTCCTGCAACAGGTAGATGATCGCTTTTTCAACCCACTGGTTCAGGACCTGGTCCGGGTCCGGCTCATGTGCGGCTGCAGGATTCTGCTCTGCTTCCACGACTCGATGTGGGCAGAAAACCAGCTGCAGGGGGCAGCACTGAGACCAGAGTCGACCCAGAGTCTTTGAATCAAAGCCTGATACCTGGGGGTGTGATCCATCAGGAGCCTAACACCAGCTGAGCTCAGGCAGAGTTACCTGGAGTCTGTTTACCATAATTACCATAATGACTCAAAACAAATGCGCTGGTGATTTAAAGTGATCAAATGTTTTTCCTCTCACCTCTAAAACAACAGAGCGCACCTGTGAGAGGCTCCTCTGCTCTGTGCTGGTTTGTGTTGAATCAATAATGCTGCCGATGACAGAGATTCACAGCCGTCTGTCACTGGCTGTTGTTTTAAACCTGCAGCCAGAGCATTCCTGGCCTCCGACCAGCGGCAGGTTGAAGCTCATGAAGCTGCAGTTTCAGTGTGTGTTTCTGTGTGTTTATGTGTGTGTGTGTGTGTGTGTGTGTGTGTGTGTGTGTGTGTGTGTGTGTGTTTGTCCGCGCGCAGTTTCTCTTTCCATTGTGTTTTCGGTGCAGGTTTGACCAGATCTAATCCACAGCGTCACAGCGGAAAAATTGTTCTCTGGTTCAGCAGAAGCAGGTACGAAAGCATCTGTCAGTCACACAGATACTGGAAATTCCAACAGTGAATGATACACACACACACACACACACACACACACACACACACACACACACACACAGGTGTGACCAGTGACATTTACTCATAAAGGAAAGCTGAGATATTTTGTGTTTCATGTCTTTCCAGCGCTCAACTTCCTGCTTATAAACAGTGACGATGCAAAATCCTGAACACAAACTTCACCATCATGATTCCCCCACGATGCATCAGCACTACTGCAGAACTTCATCGTGATCTTTTTAAGTTTCCTTCCCAGCGATAGTTGTATCTGTACATCACTGAGTTCACAGTAAACAGGAGCTGATCTGCTAGAACTGTGAACGGCCTCTGTGGCGGTGGTGGTCATTAGGAGGGGGGGGTTGTTCTGTGCAGAGTTTGCAGGCCGTCCGTCTTCGTCCTGTCCTCCCCTCTCAGCTCAGCAGAGCTTGCGTAACGCCGCTCTGTCCGTTTATCTGATCTCTGTGTATTTTTTCGTCTCCTCTGTAGAACCCACACTGACGCAGCGGTTGTGAAACGGCCGGAGCGTCGATGTCGATGAGTCGCGGTCGCTCTCTGGGTGATTTTGCTAAAATTGCTGATGATGGAGCTTCGTGTCGCTGGATGGAAACAGTGACCAGAGAAAGTTCTACATACTCTTATCATCCCATCAGTTGTGTTGGTGCTGTGACCTCTGACCGCCCCCCCCCCCCGACCTCTAATGGTCACTGATGTTCTGGGGTCACATCTAGAGAAGGCGTTGTGCAAAGGCGTGGCGGTCCGATGAGTCCCGAGTGTTTCAGTTCTGTACGAACGAGTCGGTGAAGAAAACATTTGCTTCCTGTAGCGAGGACTCCTCGTCTCCTTTCCTACACCTGCTCTTCTTCTGTAGTGGTATAACCCCGACTGACTGGAGAATCAGCGCCACCTTGCGGATGAATCCTAAATTCATATTTAACTTCCTCTCCTGTCTGAAGGAGACAAATCAAAGTGGCGAAGGAAACAAGGTCATATACTCGGACACTCGATGCTGCTGCAGGAGGATTCAGCTGATGATGACCAGAGGAAAAATAAAAACATGTCTGAAGTGATGGAAAACGCAGCTGAGTGCGAAAACGAGTGAGACGTGTGATGAACATGCGAGTTGATAGAAAGCGACAGTGAAACCGTGGCGTCTCCCGAGGGAGCGTGTGGTCACCAGTTCACGGGTTGTGGTTAAACTGGTGGAGTCTCAGTGTGAGTTACAGTCCAGCCGGGTGGAGCTCAGAGCACGAAAGCGAGGACGGCCAAATGCAAACAGCTGCAAACGTTCACGCTGTCAAAACTCTGGGAGTCAGAACCAGTTACCGTGGCAACCGTGGCTCACAGCAGCCCCACTGAAACGTCATGAATCATCGAGTCACTTCAGGCTGCAGCGCCAAAAAAAAAAAAAAAACACAAACTGCTCCAGGTTTTAATTCACACTCAGTTTTCACCTCAGAGGTCAGAGGTCAGCGACAGGTCGACATCATGGGATGAAGCAGCTCCCCCTGGAGACGAGGGGCGGGGCTACAGCTCGATCACAGCGCTGACTCCCTGGTTTCAAATAAAACTTAATAAAATACATAAATATAACTGATGAAAACAGCAGGAGAGACAGAGCCTGTTTGTTGACTTCTCCGTCGGTTCACTGATGCGGTCGCCGGGGGAACTGATTGGCTGTTGAGAACATGGTGGGTGCGGCCTGATGTGTCACTGTTACCATGATTGATTGATTGATTGGCAACAAGAGGAAAACCATCAATAATGTGTGTGCGTGTGTGCATGTGTGTGTGCGTGTGTGTGTGTGTGAGTGTGTGCGTGTGTGTGTGCATGTGTGTGTGTGTGTGTTTGGTCCTGGTATGACTCATATCGTGAGATCTGTTTACAGAGTCACCTCCTGGGGACAAAAAGACAAAAAGTATAAAGTTTAGGAGTTAATAGATTTGTTGTAAATATACGATTAAAGTAAGTGGAGGCAACATTGTAAGTTAATATAATGTCACGAGTGTGTGTGTGTGTGTGTGTGTGTGTGTGTGTGTGTGTGTGTGTTTCAGCTTGTTTCATCACTTTTCTGCTGCAATCCTGCTGCAACGGTTCAGACTCCAAATATAGAGAAACAGCACCACCTGCTGGATCAAACACAAACTGTTCTGTCGGTGCTAACAAATATTTTCATAGTACGAAGTGTTTCCATTTGAAAACACACACACACACACACACACACACACACACACACACACAAACACACGGAAAACTCTGAACAAAATTCAAAGAACCAAAATGTTAACAATGAAAAACAGATTCACAGTAAAATCTGTAAAAAGATGAAGGAACTTTAATGTTTGAGGATAAAATCTGATTTATGTTTAAATTGATTGAGCTGCAGTCAAATGATTGTTTTCTTCTCAAAGTGAAACTGTTGCTCTCAGGTCAGCAGGAGGGTCAAAGGTCGTTACTGATAAAAGACTCAAAAATAACAGAACTGACACATTTGCACATTTGCTGTTTTTTCAAAATAAATGTCCATCTGCTCCGAACGACTCACCTGGTTCTACAGTGGTGATTTGTTTTAATTTAACCCAAAGGAACAATTTCTCACATGACACAAATAAAGTGAGACGACTGAAGGTCTGAGAGAAAACACAGAGAACACGTCCGTTACTCTTCTGTTTGTAGAAGAAACAGAACAAACAACCGCAAAGACAGAAGACAGTGTCCAGAGGAGATAAACGAAGACGGACAACATGACGGCTGCAAGAGTGAAGTGAAGTATCTCTATTGCCCCCTGGTGGCCGACTGCAGCATAGGTTGTAAACCCCGCCTCCTCCATGTTAACAGATAGAACCCATGAGCTGTGTCTCAATTCAGCAACCGCGTCCTTCGGGGGCCTCGGTCTACGCAGTCGATGTCGGCTGCATCCATACGTAGAACATCGGCCGAACCCAAATGAGACGGTCTGGTCTTCCTATTGCGTCCCCATCTGGTCCCGCCCTTAAAGGGTTCGGGAGGCAGACACCATCTCAGCATTTAAAGTTAAACGTTCCTCTTTGATAAAGTCTATAGTTCTGGATCAGGTCCTGACCCATCACTAAGTTATGCTGCTATAGGTCTAGACTGCTGGGGGAACTCCCATCATCCACTGAGCACCTCTCCACCTCTCTCTGCCCCCCCACATTCACTCATTTACTTATTTTAATACATGTCAATGACTATTTCACTTTGTCCTCCCACAGTCTCTCTCTCTCTTCTTCTCTCTCATTTCAGATATCTCCGACCCCGGAACCTCAGGACAACAACTTCTCCTGTTACTAATTAAAATACGGTTTCTGTCATTTCAGGTCGTTCTCATCACACTGATGTTTGTTCAAGTGTTCATGTTTCGGAGATCATCAGTTTAATTTCTGTATCATTTGAGGAGGTGGAGACGTGTTCCTGCCTCAGACAGATGTGTCTCCAGCTGTGTCTCCACATCAGTAAACTGCAGTGCAGTGACTCAGCCACCAGAGTGCGCTGCTGCTCCACGGAAGGTTTATTCTTCATGTGTTGTTACCTGAGATCACGCTCACATACACCTGTTCACTCCTGGAGTCACGTGACGTCCCCACTGGACTGTCCACGGTCACGTCATCCTGCATCCAACCTGATGTTGCGTCATACTCCCTTCAAAACAAAAGCTAACCAACACCGTTTTATTAGTGCGATGATTCCATCACGTTTCTTTAATATTATTAAACAACACGTTGTGGTTTTATTCCAGAAAAGAACCGGATCATACAAACTCACTGATGTTCATTTGCAGGAGGAACCACGTCCACCTCCAGGATCTAAACTCTGATGATCTTCCAGTCACAGTGATGACAGCTGAGACGTTTCCTGTTCACATGGATAAAAATGTTATTTCATTTCCTTTATTTTGCTGCAGCGTTTCCTCTCCTCGTTATTTTTATTTCATGAAAAAAAAACGTTTAATTTGTTTCTCCTGCACAAACTTATTTTCATGTTCCACAGGCCGATTTGATTCATCGGTTAATTGTAAAAAAACATATGACACACGATGCACATACTCAGAAACACACAATTAATAGATCAGCACAGAAATGTAAAAACAACGTAAGTCGATACAACAAAGAAATATTTAAAAAGAAATCAAAAAAACAGAGTAAGACACAGACGTATCACAAAGAAATACTAAAACAAACTGTTAATAAAAGGAGTCAGAAAGATGTAAAACAAGAAGAATCAGATGTGACTGAAGAAAAATTCAACCTATTATTGTTGTGACTGTTATAATGTTTTTATTATTATCAATAATCCTCAGTAACTGTAGTTTTCTGTCACTTGTTTTAAGTTCATTTAAAATTGTTTCTTTTGAAAGGCAGTACCGGATGTGTGTGTGTGTGTGTGGGTATACATCATCTGTCTTATTCTGAAAAGCAGTGCCGGATGTGTTTACGTCTTTTGTCGCCGCCCACTTGACGTATACCTCCGTGGACCTCGAACCTCCGCACCGACCCGCTCTCACTCTGCTCGCCGCCGCTGGGTTGCGGTCACTCGGCCATGGCCTCCATCGTCTGCCGGGTCCAGTTCCTGGAGGACTCGGACCCGTTCATCTGTACAAACTTCCCCGAACCTCGGAGACCTCCGACGGTGAAGGTGGAGGAGAACCTGCCGCTCAGCGAGCAGATCCCCGGGATCCACAAGCTGCTGGAGCCGCCGCTGAAGGTGGGTCACACACGGAGGTACCTGCCGGGAGGAGGGTCACCGTCCCGGGCTTCGTCCAGGACAACAGACCCGAACAGAACCAATCAGAACCCAGAGATTAGTTTAACAGAACTTTAAATAAAATGAAGGAAACAAACACTGAAGTAAGACTCGTTTCAAACTGACACCAAACTCCATTTAAAAATCACACAGTTGAATTTATCATCGCTTCATCCTTCGTGGAGAGAAGTCATTATTGATTCTGACATTTTAATTTGAGATAAATCTAATGATGTCAGCAGCTTTGGTTTCTACTATTTAATCACAGCAGATAGAGGCAGATATCTACACACACTGACATGTGGCTCCACATTAAGTTAGTACATTTTAACATAAGGTTTGGTTTGAGGTTATTTCAGCCTGGCAGCTCCTCATTAACATTTATTAAGTACATAAAACATGAATCTGATTCAATTCAAAAAAGTTCAACCTGGAGTAAAACATTCAAACATCCTGTGGAGCAGCAAACGACAAAGTGTCCAAATCAAAATTGAGATTGTTTTATTGCCCAAAGTTCAGAAGCCAGACCCTCAGGTTCCCTCGCTACACGGAGGTGTGGACATGTCCCCACTGTCCTCTCAGGTCTGGACTCTGAGGACAGAAACACAGCGCTCTGTTGGTGGAGCCACATTCTACAAACTGCAACACAACCAAATACTGAGGAGCTGAAGTTTCTCGGTCAGAGAACAAACAGGTTTTTACTCCTTTCTCACTTGAACCTGGTTCTCTGGATCTCTGGACTGAGGGGAGGGGGGTTCCGACTCATTAAGGGGGGGGGGGGGGGGGTTGTCTGGTGTAGTCCTGGCATTTGGAGGACCTGCTGAGGGGGTCTATGGGGGACACTTGTTATCGTTAGCAGTATGACTCAGGTGATTTTTGTCCCCGATGCTCAAGTAACAAGAGCCAAAAGAACTTTTAGAACAAGGACACCATGAAACACTGAAGGTCTGGACTCTAGAAGGTCTGCAGTTCTGGGGACTGAAGGTCTTGAGTCTGAAGGTCTAGACTCGAGTGTCCTATTGGTCTCAGCTCTGGAGGACTTCAACCTTTGGGGTTGAATATTCAGACTCTAGAATTCTGCATATCTGAGGTCTGAAGGTCATGAGGTCTTAATTCAGATTCTAGACTCCTGCAGGTCTCAGGCCGTAAGGTCTGGACTAGGTCTCAGTGTGAAGTCTAAGTGTAGAGACTCTGGAGTCCGCAGGTCTGAGGACTGGAACGTGTTCTTATCGTGTTTGTGACTTGCTGGTTGTTGGTCCGATGCACTGACCACAGTCGTCCTCAGGTTCTGTGGTCCAGAGATGAAGTGAAGCACAAGTATAAAGTAGAGTACGTGGAAATACTCGATTACAAATACAACAGTGCTCACAACTTCTTCTCCTAAGAATTTAAAGTCCTGAGTAATACAATGTCCTCTGAGGACTACGCTGCAGGAAGTCCCGCTTTCCCAACAGGAAGTGAAGTCTGCTCCATGTGTCAGTGACTCAGTCATTCTCGCTTCACTCACAGAGATAAAGTCACAGTTAGTCTGTTTGTGCCTGAACAGTTTTCGCTGACTCAGCAGTTTCACGTTTCTGCTGCGACCTGTCGACGCTGTAAATTATCACTTTTATTAAGACGTGTTTGAGCGGAAGCTTGAAATTCATCAGCGCAGCGAGACAGACGTCAGGCCGCGAGGCGTTCGGAGGCCGCTGGAATCAGCAGCATCAGATAAAGACCAGCGAGTGGCGGTCCCACTAGATTACATTCCTCCAACCAAACCCTAATTGTTCCCACCATGCCCCGGGGCTCGACCTGCAGCCGCGGCCTCTTCTGTGGATGAGTTGATAGGATCAATGTGGAGACTGGATTCTCCACATGAAGTCTTCTGCAGCGTTCCTGCTTCTCTGGACTAGTTCTCCCCCGTCATTGGCTGCTGCGGGCCGAGCGGAGGGTTGGAGGAAGAGGGTGGGACCTGTAAATATGAGATAAGGAGGATGGATGGACGGACGGATGTAATACTAACAACCGAGTGTTGATAAGAGCTGAACATGCTTCTCCTTCTGCAAGTGTGGAGCAGCGGAGGAACCATTATACACTGAGATATAAACAGCATCAAGTACTTGGGAGGAAACTGTTAGCCTAGCTTAGCACAGAGACTGGAAGCAGGGGAAAGTGTTAGCCTAGCTTAGCACAAAGATGGCACAGGGGGAAGCTCTGAGCACAGACCGGAGAGAATCGTTAACTTAGTTCGTTTCCTAACTTGTTCTCTGTTTTTATAAAAGTTTGGGAAACAACTTGAGTCAATTCAGTTTCAGATGTTTTCATCATAAACGTTGTGAAGGTCGGAAATGAACCTCGTCGCTCCACGTGACGTCATCGGCTCAGAACGTGGAGGTGATGTCATGTGTTGGTCACAGTGCAGCTCTGTGAGTGTGTGTGTGTTTTCAGATAGGTGGTGTGTGTGTGCGTGTGTGTGTGTGCACAGAGGAATGCCACTCTGCAGGTACACATACACACTGAGCTCAACATGGGAGTCGATCGTTCTCTGGCCTCGTTTCCATTTTCATATCTCAACATGACTCACAGCCGCACGACGCTCGGCCTGCCAGGCCCAGAGGCGCTGCAGAAATAGACAGAACCTTCTGGAAGTGGAGGAGGTTGGTTTGTCTGCTGCTCATCTCACACGACGCTTTCATCAGACATTAAAGGGGTAACCAGCGCTGCCGGAGCACGGAGGCGTGTTGTGTTTGACTACACGTGAAGAATCAGTCTCCAGTTACTTCCATTGTTTTGGATTTGGCTGCAACGCCGTTTGACCCCTGAAAGGTCCGTTAAGTCTGTCGCCTGCAGCTTCGTAACCTGAGGGTTGCGTGACGCTGTGAGTTTTATACACCCGGGATGTGCGTCCCATTATGGTCACAGGTGACTTTGCTGGTGTAACTGCTCGACCTGCACGTATGTGAGATGAAGACATCCAGCACCGCTGTCTGGTGCTCATCCAGAATTCATGGAACCTCAGTTACATTCTCTCGTTTCACTGACGCGTCTTAATCAATGATCCAATAATAACAGTATTAATTTGGTTGTGTTAACATTCAGCAGAAGAAGCACAGTCAGACTCAATCTCATCAAACAGGAAAGAGCTTACTGAAGGTTTATATTTATTTTAATCTGGTTTTAATCTTGACTCTGACGTCTGTTCGGATCAGGTGAACACTAACAGCTGATGAATCTCAGTCAGGAATAAAACTGACGGATAAAGAATGTAAAGAGGATCCTGTTCAACAACAGCTCTGAGCCCAGAGCCATTAATTAACTCAACCTGTGATTAAAACCCAGCGACACCACCTTCCTCTGTTCACACACGGTAAAGAGTTCATTATTAAATGTTAACATCTGATTCATCAACGTGTGTCATCGCACTGAAGCAGATTTAGATTCTGTAAAAACCTTCAGAGTTCACGTCGCACTGGTTTTTTTTTCACATCCGACGTGAAAACACGAATTTAAAGATTCAGTGTGACATCACTTCCTGATCTTTTCGTCATCCACCACAAACCTCCAGAAACCTGAGTGAGTGGGACTCACTGTAGAACGTGGATGTTTTTGTGGATCAGTTCAGGTGTTTAACGTCAGACGTCTTTATACGTGAGCGGGTGTGATGATGCGTTCATGGCTCTTATTTGATGTAGAAATATTGAGCTCTTCAGTAGAACAGGTTCTGTAGCTTCTGTTTATGTTTCATCATCTGTTTATTCTGTGGGTCGTTATTAGATCAGCTTCACTCTCACAAACCTTTAAACTGTTTTAAACTCCGACAGTATTTATTTCATTCAGTCTCTTTATTACGAAAGTGAAATATAACACACACACACACTTAGTTTACAGAGATTAACTGTCTCTGTCTGTCTGTCCGTCCCTCTCTCAGTTGGAGGAGTGCACTCTTCAGTTGTCTCCTAATGGGAACTACCTGGACCTGGACTCGTCGTTGTCGGAGCAGAGAGACGAGCTGGAGAGTTTCTACGAAGACGTGAAGTAAGAACAGTTTGTCTCCGTCTGTTTCATTCTCGTTTTTTCACTTAAACGTCAAAGAACACAAAGTTCAATGAGAAGAAAGAAGAAGCACCAACAGAAGAGTTTGGGCTCTGGATTGTTTCCTCCAGCAGCTTCAGGCTCGTGCTCGTTCTTATCTTGACAAAGTGGCTGCAAAGTCTTTTCCATTGTTTCCTTTGTTGTTGTGTGCAAGGACACGACCAGCGAGCATGAACTTTACCAAACACACCTTTAACCTCCTCCTCTTCTGCTGGTTCAACGTCAGCGGCCTCAGAATCAAATAATTAAATCCACATTCTTCACATCAGCCGGAGATGAAACTGCAGCGAATCATGGTGACTGTTGCTGAGTCATGAAAACACAACGTTCTGTTTTTAAAGTTGATTCAGTGAAACAGTGATAAACACACAGTCCACCAGCACGACCCCCCCCACTGGACACATTAGTGCAGTGTGTGTGTGTGTGTGTGTGTGTGTGTGTGTGTGTGTGTGTGTGTGTGTGTGTGTGTGTGTGTGTGTGTGTGTGTGTGTGTGTGTGTGTGTGTGTGTGTGTTCCCAGCTGAGTCTCTGGCAGCTGTAAAGATCTACAGGGTTTATAAATGTGGTGAACACGTCATTGGAAAAGGACCTGGAAACTGTGTGTGTGTGTGTGTGTGTGTGTGTGTGTGTGTGTGTGTGTGCGCTAAAAAAATCTCATAATTGTTCCTTTTTTTATCCTTAGACAAACACAAACTCTTACTTTCTCTCTTTCTCTCTCTCTTTCTCTCCCTCTCCCCCCCCTCCCTCTCTCATTCTTTCCATACCTCCATTCCGTCCTTCTTTCCAGACTCTGATCCCAGCAGGCCTCAGTCTGTAGGTTTATGAGGAAACTGTTCTGGGTTCAGTTCAGAGAGGCTCAGTCACTGATGATGATGTAAATAAAGATGGACGACATGACATCCATTGATCACCCTGTATGGTCATGAACCCCACCTCCTCCATGTTAGCAGATGGGACATGGACAAAACTAAAACATCTAATCTAGTCTCATTGAATCTCATATTAGTTCGTTCTGATCAGTTTTTATTTTAGCTTCTGGAGGAAGTGGACACCTGTCGTCCATCTTTATTTACAGGCTCCTGTCACATGACCTCCTTCCAGAAGAAAACAACCAGCATCAGCTCCGAGAGCAACGTAGAGAATCAGATACTAGAGTTACTGAGACTTTGCTCACTAAAATAAAATAAAAACTGTTTGCGTGCGGAGAAGACGATCTGTTATTCCATCAGTGTCTTCACACCAACACGTCCAGTGCACGTTGGTGCACGAGTTTGTTTTACTTTGAAAACTCTGTTCGAAGACCGGGACAGTTGTGTGAGTGCAGCCTGAGACCTTCTCAGTGTCACTGAGGTTGAACCAGTTTCTCTCTGCTGCAGCTTCACACTCTCACTGTCTCTCTCTTGATTTTTCCACAGAAAAGGAAAGAAGCCGATTCTGATCCTGAGGACTCAGCTCTCTGTTCGTGTTCACTCCATCCTCGGTAATTATCTCCTCCTATTTCTTCTTTCCACCAACTCGTCCCTCCTGCAGCACAGCGGTGATGAGTCAGGGGAAACTCTCGGTCAGGAGATCTCTCTCTCTCTCTCTCTCTCTCTCTCTCTCTCTCTCTCTCTCTCTCTCTCTCTCTTCTTTCCTTCTCTCTGTCCATTCTCTCACCACAGTGACGTGTTTCTCAGTCAGCTGCAGGTTTTCCTCAGATCTAGCAGCTTCTCAGAAAAACAGTGTCACGTCTGTTCAGAAAATAAAGATAAAAGATTGTTGTGATCAGATTCACCAGTGAAGTCGCTCCCTGAAGGTTTCTGCACCGACTCCTGACACACGAGCCGCGGTGGCGTGACTTCAAGTGTGTCCGCAGCAGGAGGTCGGTGTAAACGCCGCTCGTCTTGTTTTAGTTTGAAAACTCTGAGGTTGTGTTTGATTCTGGACAAACAGAGGTTTTTGTCAACAGTGATGCAGACGCCCACGTTCTCAGAAACCTCTGCTCTTTGTTTTCACCCTCGCTGTTCATCATTCGTTTTATTTTCTATAACTAAGCAACCAACTGCAAAGTAGACAATCCACTTCCTGTTTACAGGTGAGTGGTCATGTGGCCACAGCCTCAGTGTTGTGTTGTTTACATTCTGCACATGTTACAATAACTGTTGTTTTCTTTGGGAACATCAAGTTCTGGACTCGCTGCTCGCTCTGTTCATTTGACATTGTGGGATGTGTAGTTTTGAACGTGTGGACTCGGGAGGAGGAGTTTAAAGATGTTCTCCAGACAGAATGAAGGAGACGTGAGACGGAGGCTTAACTCACGTTGTTCCACAGAAAGACAAATGAAAGAGAAGTGTTGTTGCTCTTGTCAGGACTCGTCCCGCAGCAGCACGTTATCGATGAAGATGATGAAATCTGATTCCTGCTCCTCATCCTCGGCTCTTATTTCCTCTCTGTTCAGGCAGGACAGGTGTTGTGTCAGTGAACCTCTGCTCACTGTGACGTCTGAGAGTTTGAGCCTCAGTGAGAACGTCTGCTCTGCTGGACGGCCTCAAGTTTCCATACAGAGACAGAGAGTGTGAACAGGGAGATCAGGACAGAACCGCCATTGTTCAGGGAATCTCCTGTTTTGAAAAACATCCACACAACTGGTCCAAAGAGACTTTTTAAGAGAAACACTGGTTAGTTGAGGTTAGTTGAGGTTGATGTAAGTTGTTACCATGATGAAAGTTAGAGTGAGTCTCCAGGAAATCAATGTAATTAGAGATAATGTCCTCGAAAGTGATGGAGTGTGTGTGTGAGAGTTCAGTTTCTCTCTCCACTCAGTGGTTCTGCTGATGAGATCCTTGCAGAACAAACCTCAGATCTCAGTCTCGTCTTGTAATCGTGTCGTGTTTGTGTTCACAGCCGCTGGACACAACAGCACCGGGCAGGATTTCAATCATTCGTGACGTTTAGTTCCTTTAAGGGTCTGAAACCATGTGAGGACGTTTTGTGAACAGAGACGCGTCCTGGGAGGAGCTGCTGTTCGTTGACTGTCACCACTCGTCCTGAAAACTGAAAAAACGTAATGAGATTAAATCTGAGCTGATTCGTGTTGAAGCTCATTCTGAAGCTCGGATCTGTTTCCACAGCGACACAGAATTAAACCTGTTTTCAGACTCCTCCTCCTCCACATGACTCAAACATGGAGTCTGACTTTTGACCTTTCAGTGACCCCCCCCCCTCCCTCTGAATGACAGGAAGTTACTGGGACTCATCATTACACATAGTCAGTGATGACACCCCCCCCCCACACACACACACACACACACACACACACACACACTGTGGGGCTGAACTTCATCACAGACCTGAACGTGTTCAGACGTGCACAGTTCTTCTGCTCTGCTCCGTGTTCACTTACTATTATTATTGTTATTATTTTTATTTCGACTGTTCTCAGTCCGACCAGCCGAGGAGCCGACATGTTATTTCTGAGAGCGGCATCAGAGGAAGGTTCATCCTCTGAGGAGCAGGAAGGAGATCAGTGACTTTCAGACTTCACTTCATAACTTTAACCTTCCCTGGGAAACACTGAGCATTTCCCAGAGTTCCTGCTGCCACACTTCTCCCCCCCCCCCGTGCTGCCTGGCATGACCCAGCCCTTCCTGTTGTGGAGGGGATTTCCCAGCATGCTGCCTCCTCTGAGGCTGCGCTTTGTTGTGAGTGACAGAGGTGAAATCAGAACCTCTCTCTCCTTCGCTGCCATCAGGGTCAAACAAACGTTCAGTTCACATCTGACACGAACGTCTATCCTGTGATCAGATCGCTCCTCCTGCTCTGTGTGTGTGTGTGTGTGTGTGTGTGTGTGTGTGTGTGTGTGTGTGTGTGTATGTGTATGTGTGTGTGTGTGTGTGTGTGTGTGTTGACTGAGTCTAGCAGCAGGTCTTTATTTACCACGGTTTGCCGGAGCAGCTGTGTCTTCCCAGTCCGCATGCCGAAGTGCCCTTGGGCAAGACACCGAACCCTCTAACTCTCTTAACCCCAGATTGCCGCTGTCGGCTGTGCTGCCCATAGATGCGCTGTATGAATGTGTGTGTGTGAACAGGTGAATGGCAAACTGTCCAGCAGAGAAGCTTTGAGTGTCATCAAGTCTAGAAAAGATCTAGATAAGTAAATGTCTGAACAGTGTGATTGACAGCTAGGACCATCCAATGGCTGCAGGCTCCAGGCGTGGGTGGGCGTCTCCAGCTCCTACGACCTGACAGGATTGTAAACACAACACAGCGAAGCTAATGATGCGTTCGCTGACCAGCAGTCGCAGTTTTTCTGTCTCGACCCTCACGTCTTGGTTCTTCTCAGCTCTCAGAGAGAAAACTACAATCATGGCTGCTCTGACCGTCACCCGGCGCGGAGACGTGGTCCCAGCAGCCCGGTGGTGGTTCTGAGGTTTTTCTCTAAATAATGTTCTCCGCTCAGTTTAGAGTCAAATTAGCAACAATGGCACAAACAGGAAATACCAGAGAGTTTATCTGGGTCACTTCCTGTCTGCAGGAAAAACACAAGCATCCTTCCCTCTCTCTGTTCTTCTGTCCTTTCCTCTCTCCCCCTCTCTCCCTCTGTCTCTCCATCCCTGTGACATCATAATGCTAAAGAAACATTCGTTAGAACTTCTCCGGTGTCTCAAGCACCAAAAGGACGTTTGAAGCATCGTCCACTGTCACAGCTACGACTTGTGTTGTGTCACAATCAGATTAATCCCCCCATTAAACTCCAGAACTGTCTCCTGATTGGTTGGCGAGGGCGTGTGACCAGGAAGTGGTAAATGTGACATCAGTTGACAGTTTGTCTGCTGCTCTGGTTGAGTTTAGTGTTGTTATTATTTTTCATCCAGTTTTAAAACTCAAAATGAATAATGGCAGACGAACCCTGAGCTGATTTGATGTGTCTATTCTTACGGTCGACTCCCCCCCTCGAGGGACGTGTCGCTTCGGGGACAGACGTCCTGCTGAAACTTTGACCGTCAGAACTTAAAATAAGTTTTACGTCTCACTTTATTTATGTCTGTGAAATATGAGCACAATGTTATTTCCCACAAAGCTCTTTATAACAGGATGACCGACTGAACATGAATGCAACAAGACTCCTTCACATGAACATACTGTACGTGTGTGTGTGCGTGCGTGCACGTGCGTGTGTGTGTGTGTGTATGTGTGTGTGTCAGGAGGGAGGAATTTCACAGACTCTCAGCTGGTGTGTGTTTGTGATCCAGGGATGTTCCGTCCTCAGTCCTCTCAGCTGTTGCTGCGTTTGGCCGCCGTCTATCTTGGGTCAAAGTTTGTGGACGACTCGAGCTCGATGAGGAAACAACAGTTTGGTGCCCTCCACCTTTAAGCTTCTGTCAGGAGGTGAATCACAGGCACCAGGAAAGAGCCTGGATTCTCCTCCTGACCCCCACTGTATGTGGCAGTGTCGTTATTTGACACCCATCAGTAATCTGGAGCTGAAATGATTATTAAATTAGTGAATTAAAAGAAGATTCATTCAAGAAAATAACTTTTGAAGTCTGGAATAATGTGAAGATGAACACAGTTGTGGACTCAGCCATTCATCGAGTTTTAAAACCATATATCTATATTTATAGTTATGTATTGTTGTCGTTCTTGTTTTAAAAATGTCAGTTTCCCAGAGTTCAGAGCGACGTCTTCAGTTTGTCCGAACAACAGTTAAAACTCAAAGAGACGTGTTGACGTTTTTTCAGTTCGACATAAAACCACAACAATGAGGCTTCGTCCACACTGATGTCCACATCGCCGCAGCTATGATTTACAGTTTGAAAACTCGAGTGTTGTGTGTTCAGTGCAGAAACTGAGACATGATGACACAGACGCCCACGTTCTCTTCCTGATTGGAACCAATCTACTTCCTGTTTACATCACATGACCAGGTCACGTTTTCAGGTGTAAGTGTGTACGAAGCTGTTACTGATATGGGGCTAAAGATGCTTGTCTGGACTTTAGCATGTATGTAGCATGTACATGTATGTAGCATGTATCTCTGACAGATCAAATTCCTCAGCTCCAGTGAAACTTTGGAAATCTGTCTCTGACTCAGTGTTGGACTTTGTGGGGAAACAAGAAAACTGTGACGTCATCATTTATTTTTAGTCCTGTGAATCCACACTCAGCTCCTGTGGTGAAACATGTGAACAGTGGTGAAATATTCTGGGATGGATTCTTTTCCATTCAGCTCCATCTTTAACGGTCCAGACAGACTTCTTTTTTTTTTTGTATGACTGATGTGAAACACAGCCGTTCTTTGTTCCTCGGTGTCTCCGCTCGTCCCTGAGCTGCAGGGTGCTGCTGTCTGCGTCAGTCTCGGGTTTTATTCAGCTTCTTGTTAAACTCTCTGTGTGTTTTCTCTCTCTGTGATTGTGGAAATATCACAAACTGTCCATCTCTCATCTGTTCGCTAGTAATTTAGTTTGAAATGACAGGTCGCAGTTTCTCCCACAGAGTAATTTAAAGTGATGACACCTCTTAAACCTGCTGGAGCCTCCACACTCGCACTGCTCCACTTTGAATCCTAAAGTTTCCAGCGATGCAGCAGACCAGAGGAATATTTCCAGGAGAAACGTGGAGTCTGTGGTTTCAGTGTTTCTCTCAGTGGAGACGTCACAAAAAAAAAAAAAAAAAAAATCACTGCAACAACAGAGAAACACAATGACCTGAATCTGAAGATCGACCTTTGTCTCTCTGACTCTCCGCTCGTGTGAAATTGTGCTGACGAGGAGATTCACTGATTCTGTCTCGTCGTCCTGTGAAATATTTACTCAGTCAGTTTGACAGCAGACTGAAAACAGCTGATCGCAACGTCATGGAAACACAGATAACAGAGGGACAGGGATAACTGTTTATTTTTCGTTAACTGATTCATTTAATGAACCGTGTCTCTTTAGTAAAGGTTGAACTGTTTGAGTGATGATGATGATGAAGAGTGTGACTGTTATTATGGGATGGTTATTTTGCTGATGGCAAAAGGAGAGGAAGAGGGCCTCATTTATTTTATAAGTTCCCATGACAACCATGACTTGCTGTTGCGTGTGTTTCTGCTTTGATTTGTATCACGGGTTCATTTTCTCATGAACGGTTTGATGTGGTCTTTCCCTCAGATTGTTTATACATTCTCAGCCTCTGATTGGACGTCAGCACAGTTTCCCTGCTCAGGTCGAAGCTCGCTGGAAGATTCTCAATGATTTCAGCTTAAATCCAAAACAAGACAGGAAGTAGCTGCGTCTGAGACAAAATGTCGAGTGAATCATGTCGGTCGAGTTGCCTGAATCACGTTCATGTGTCAACACAACGTGTGTCACTGCGAGTGTTTGCCTGTGAGCTGTGTGAGCTATGACAGAGGTGCTGGTAGTGTTAGTGGTGAAGTAGTTTTGTCTCGATAGGACCAGGCTTTGGGTCCCATGAGGTCCACCGGTTGTTGACAAGGTCAGTGTTTATCACGGAAAAGTTCCTGAAGTGATAACAACAGTAACAAATCAAGGACACACACAGTCACACACACTCAGCAGAAGCCACAGGAGTGTCCGGAATGTGAAAGCGGTTGTACGAGCCGCAGTCGTTCCTGTCCAGGCCACCATCGGACATGATGTGTCACAGCTCTCTGTCTCCACCTGGTGTCCACTTGTGTGTCCGCACCTGATGGCCTCAGAAGAGATGGTTTGATTGAGATCCAGTTTAAAATGAAGCCGATTCACATGATGTGATATTAACAGAATGAAAACTTGATCACATGATGCTGTGAGACGTCAGGTCACTGGGACCTCGTGACCACGCTGTTGTTCACTTTAAACATCTCAGCTCACACTATGAACTTTGCTCCAGCGCCACCTTCAGGAGAAACTGTACGTCTGGACTGAGTGAACCTGAAGTGACTTCCTGTTTCCTGTTCTTATGTGTTTCAGAGAAACTGTACAACTCTCAGGGTCCAGAGCTCAGACGCTCTCTGTTCTCTCTCAAACAGCTTTTCCAGGTAAAACCCACAACAACGTCCCGACACATCAGAGCTTCATGATCAATTCTCTGGAATAAATCAACCTTGCCCTTGTTTCCGAACCACGACCTGGTTGAACGTGTGAAGTTGATGTGTCTTGTCCACAGTTTGACAGACGTGTCTCTTCTCCCCCTCTCAGGATGATAAAGACCTGGTTCCAGAGTTCGTGGCGTCTGAGGGTTTGACATGTTTCATTCAGGTTGGAGCCGAGGCCGACCACAACTATCAGAACTACATCCTGCGAGGTGAGACTCACCTGAGACAGGACACGCTGAGGGTTAAAGGGCTGCTCCACCCAAAACGTGTGTCCAATGCGTGTCCAACACGTGTCCAACACATGTCCAACACAAGACTAATACTTTACCAACGTGCTTCCAACATTTGTCAAACACATCATGCACACAACCAATACTGGACTATCACACCAACACGACCAGCACACGCCCGTCTACAAACCAATCAGAGTCAAGTATAGGTAGACGACGCCCACGTAGGTGACGACAGGACGGACGGTCTTTAGCCGTGTGTAATTGTGTGTCTGTGTGTGTGGTCAGCCCTCAGTCAGATCATGCTCTTTGTGGACGGGATGAATGGAGTGATAAACCACAACGAGACGGTTCAGTGGCTCTACACTCTGACAGGAAGTCTGGTGAGTCTGTCTCTATCAGAGTAAGATCACTGAAAGACGCAGGATGAGGCCGTGGGTTTAAAGCTGTGACGCCACCTGCTGGACAGTAATCGAATGTGTTTCTCTTCAGTCTCGTCTGGTGGTGAAAACGTCTCTGAAGCTTCTCATCGTGTTTGTGGAATATTCAGAGTCCAACAGTCCTCTGCTGATCAACGCTGTGAACACGGTGGACACACGCAGAGGTACACACACACACACACACACACACACACACACACACACACACGCACTATGTGACCTCGGTTAAACTTGTAATCATGTGACATCACAGGATATGAAACGTGACTAAATATTTGTGTGTCGTAGGTGTGAAGTCGTGGAGTTACGTGATGGATGTTCTGGAGGAGAGAAACGGCTCCGACACTGAGCTGCTCATGTTCGCCATGACGCTCATCAACAAGGTGAAGAAACAGTCAACAAGTTTTAAACAGTCACTCAACACAGTCAACGCCTCAACAGAAACTCAGACCCAGTCAGGATGTGGAACAATATCTGGATGCTATGACTGAGCTGTGTGTGTGTGTGTGTGTGTGTGTGTGTGTGTGTGTGTGTGTGTGTGTGTGTGTGTCAGACTCTGGCAGTACTTCCTGATCAGGACTCGTTCTACGACGTCACAGACAGTCTGGAGCAGCTGGGGATGGAAAACATCATCCACAAACACATGAACAACAAGATTACGGAGACCGACCTGCGGGCTCAGTTCGCTGTGTACGAGGTAAACGTACACAACAACACACACACCACACACACACACACACACAAAACTGTCACACAACTGACAAACACGCAAAGAACGACATCATCAGGTCTCTGTACCAATCAGGAAACATGAAGCCTCCAGTCACTCCAAGTGAAACTGTGTGTGTCTGTGTGTGTGTGTGTGTGTCTGTGTGTGTGTGTCTGTGTGTGTGTGTGTGTGTGTGTGTGTGTGTGTGTGTTGCAGACAGCTCTGAGAAACGAGGACGGCGAGGTCGACGACTCCGCCCCTCACGTCCGTAAAGAAAGAAGAAAGATGGTCACCAGCGATCAGGAGGGAAGGAGGAGCCGTCGCACGTCCAATCAAAACCTCCCCGACCTCCTGTCTTCCTCTGCAGGCTCCTCCCCCTCCACCTCACCCATCCCCCCTGTCTTCTCTCCCTCCTCCGCGAACAACCCCATCTCCCCCACCATCTCCTCCGCCTCTTCTCCGAGCCCCACGGCGGGACTCGGCAGCAGGGCCTCGTCTCCGCTGAGCTCCGAGCCCGACAGTCCCACCCCCAGTCCGTCTGGGTCTCATAGAGGGTCCCCACTGCCCCCTCACACCGCCGCCAATGGCACCATGACCGCAGAGCAGGACACGAAGACGCCATCCAGCCCGTAAGTGACTGAGCTGAACTATTCTCTTCTTCTTCAGAAACGTGTCACGCTATCGTCACCTGAGATGCTCAAAGAGTCAAAAGCTGTCGTCAGACATAAACTCAGGACAGTGGGGTTTGTTAGTGTTTGTCCTGTGAAGCAGCTGATTGTCCAACTCGTCCACAACAATAGGAACGTGTGGGGGACATTCAGGGGAGGGGCGGAGCCTGTAGAGCAGCAGGAGGCGGGACATGACGTATAAATCGTGCTGCGGAAAGATCAGTGTTGTTGTTAACAGCTCGTCCACACTGGTGTCGACCGTCACGTGTTAGAAACCTCATCAACACTTTCGCTCGCTGTGAATTTTCCAGCTGTTTTCTCAAATTCAGTTTGATCCGAACGTTCGATGGAAGACGACCTCTGACCCCCACTCCCAGTGACCCCTCCCCCTTCCTCTTGGGTTTCTGTGGTGTTTCCTAATGGTTCTGACCGTAGACTGTAAATACAGGTGGACGACATGACAGCTCCTGCCCCCTGGTGGCTGGCTGTTGTTTGATTTTATGAAACTGTCCAAGATACCATGATTGACAGCTGAAACTGACTTGTGATTGGTTGTGTGTGTGTATTGGCGGGGCCTCGAAGCTGCAGCTCTATGCCACGATCACTACTGCACCTGACCAAATGACCACTGCATCACCACAAGGTGGCACAATCTGTATCCAGGATATTTGGATTTCACTCCTGGCCAGTAGGAGGAGGTGCAGACGTGACGTCCATCTTTATTTACAGTTTCTTTTCTGACTAAACAACCAAACTGTTAATCCCGTAAAGAATCTGCAGACTAATCTATAAAAAGATAGTTGCAGCTGATCTAATGTGGGATCTGGTCCTGGTTCTTCTTCTTGTGTTTGACTTGGTGTGGGTTCTCTGTCTCTGATATAACCACTGGTGTGCTGTCCCCCCCCTGCTGTGGTGTGTCTGGACCACTAGGAGTCGCTCTTTCCTCAGTCACCACATGTTGGCCCTTGGTCTGGGCAGGAGGTCCAGACTATTCTCCAAAGCCAGCTCCATCTCTGAGGAGTCTTCAGCGGCCGGCAGGTCTGTAACTGAGACTGACCTCAGAGCAGCTGAGTCTGTGGAAACATCACTAACACACTCTCCAGCAGGCTGTAATTTGCATTGCAGTGACCTGAGGGTGGCGCTAGAGGAAAGTTCTGTGGGTCATTAAAATTAAAGGATTCATAAAATCAGCTCAGGTGGCGTGGAGGCTGTGAGAGCAGCACATCAATGAATCTGTTGTTGTTCCGCTGTCCACATACTTTTGGCCATGTTGTGAATTCCACAATCATAGAAAGTTGATGTTTCACATTTGAATCAAAAAAATCAGCTGTTCACCTGGAAACATTTAGCAGGAGTCACACTGACCACTCAGGCCGAGGTGATGACCTCTGACCTCAGAACACAGGACGTCCCCTCAGGTAGCTGCAGCAAATCAGATTAATACTTTTCTGTCTTTGTGAAGACGCCAGGTCTGAAACCTGAAGGTCAGAACACCGACTGATCATTATATCAGGTCCTCGCAAAGATAAAAGACAAACACACACACACACACACACACACACACACATGCAGCAGCTGGATGAACTGTCAGAAAAAGTTTTAAGAATTTATACTGTGTTTATACAGCTCGTCCCCCACAGACGTCGTCTTTCAGGAGAAGTCATCCCAGTTGAATCCGGAGCAGTCGAGCAACAAGGCGGAGCCTAAGAGCGGATTCAAGTGAGTGAAACGGACGAGGTGGGCTGTACTGGGATGTGTGGTAACCATAGTAACCACAATGCTGCAGATGTATGATCACAGTTTTGTCGTAGATCAACATGACTTAAAGTTTTATTCTGGATTTGCACAAATGTTTAAGTCACTGTTATAATTCAGCTGTGAATGTGGAAACATCTGGATCTTTTCTCGATTATCATTTTTTTATTCCATCTGGCTGATTTCTGGATCCTTTCTTCATGATGTCACTGTGATTTTATTTCTGGATCCTTTCTTCATGATGTCACTGTGATTTTATTTCTGGATCCTTTCTTCATGATGTCACGGTGATTTTATTTCTGGATCCTTTCTTTTTCTCTGGATCGTCTCCAGGTTTTTATGTTTCTAGTTTTCATTTATTCATCACCTCTTTTCTTGATCTTATGTTTTCTGAATTTTCTGGATCTTGTTCGTAAAATATATTTTTTTTTCTTCTGGATTTTCTCTTTGGTTTGACTCTCACCACGCTCTCGCTCTTTCTCTCTCTCCATCATAAAATGTTATTGTTTTGTCTGTTGCTCTAATCCTTCTCTCTCTCTCTTTCTTTTCCTCCTCCGTCGTCTTTTCTCTTCTTTTCCTCCCTCGTCCCTCCCCCAGCTCTGGGGAGTCTGACTCGCTCTTCTGGTGAGTACACGTAACCCCCCCCCCTCCTTCACAGACCTGTCATCAGGTTTTGTGTCGTAGCAGCTGAGGATGATGGGAAACCTGTTGGTGCGTGTGTGTGTGTGTTGTTCAGCTCTGTGTTGTGTCTCTGCAGCTCAGATGACTGTAATGTAAATCAGGACAAGCCGGTTCTAAAGAGGTTTGAGTAAGTACTGCTGCAGCCCCACTGCATGCTGGGAGCTGGAGGGTGGACAACCGGGCTCTTCTGCATTTGGTGCCTCGCAGTGTGTTTGTGTGTCTGTGTGTGGTTGCAGCCTGGGTTGTGGTGATCTGTTTGCAGGGTCTGAGTCTCGTCCTTACACCTGAAACAGTTTTAGAGAAAAGAATCAAAAGATTCAACTTCATGTTGTTTTATTATTTTTTAATATAAAATCAAAGCCGTGACTTTTTCCTCTGGTGAGTTGAATTCGTTCAGGTCAGAGTCATTGCACCTCAGTGTCATCCCCTCCCCCCTTCACCCATCCATCCGGAGCTGGTCTGGATCTGTTGTGGTTCGGATCAGAACAAGTGACTGTGATTGTTGTGAAGCTTCTAAACACAGACATGAAGTCCAGATGTTTCATTACAGAACAGAGCAGCAGCACATCTGTGGTTCCTCACACCTGGACCAGGTCTAATCTTCCACGTGTATGTGTGTGTGTGTGTGTGTGTGTGTGTGTGTGTGTGTGTGTGTTGCTGCTGCTGGTGGTGGCGGGGCTGATTCTCGGATCCTGGTGTGTCGTGTGTTTTTAATCTGCCTGCAGCTGGTTTGGTTTTGAAAAATAAAAATGAATCTGGTGAAAATTGTGATTGATTAAATGACGTGTTTCCTTCACCTGTTGTTCGTCTGTAGTTTGTTATCGTCATTATGTTCAGACTCAAACTGTCAGCGTGTTCGCCCCCCCCCCCCCCCTGTCTGTGTCTATGAGAGCAGTGGGTCCTACTGAAGATGTGACAGATATAGCGTCCTCTAGTGGTGATGGTGTAGATTACACATGATACCGTCAGTTCGTGGGGTTTGATGTTTTTCTGCAGTTTGAGTCTGAACATGAGATTTAATGATAAAAATAAAAAGTGAAATGTTTTGATTCAGGGTTCAGGACGATCTGTTCAATCTAATGATTAAAAATCGAATCAATGAAGTGATCAATTCATTTTAAAGTTGATCGGAACGTTCTGCTGTGTGTCGGCCATGTTGACTCCATGTCACCCCCCCCCACAGAGGTGGCTTCCTGCGCAGCCTGGCCGCCACACAGTGGGAGAAAAAGAGAAGAAGTAAACAGTTCAGCCAGTCCAGGCTGTCCTCGTCTGATGACGTCATAACCCCGAGCTTTCAGCCCGCTGCAGATGAGGGGGGAGGGGCCACAGAGTCGTCACGTCACGGTCAGAAAACAGAAATAAACATTTACTTCATAAAAAACATGACAACACCGTGACACGTTTGTGTTGTTGCAGCTTCCAGCGGCTCGGACGCAAACGGACACTCCCAGAATGACCCGACCACCGATACCGCCGCTGACACCAGCGAGGACACGGGGAGCTTCCAGGCCGGTGAGGGAGCACATGTTCCTACACTGCAGCTGACGGAGCATCAGCAACGAGTGAACGTTCACAAACAACGTGAACCGTTTAACATTTCAAGGCTGCAGCGAATCAGACGAGAAAGAACGAGCCGAGTTCAGCAAAACACATTTTATATGTTGAAGCAGATTCTTTTGTTTCACTCAAAGTTACTTTGTCGTTCAATCAGTTATATAATTTATTACATCACAGCTTCTGTTCGAGGTTGTTTAGAGCACCTGCTGACCTCTGACCTCTGGGAGGGGGCTGAAGAAGTGGACGTCACGGAGACAAAAATCTGCTGCTTCACTTCACCTGTGACTTTTTCCTCTTCTGGAAATAGAGGCAGAGTGAGATCTCTGTTGTGTTTCCCTCCTCTCAGGTGGAGAAGACCATGGCGGTCGGGGTCGTGTGTTGGAGCGTCTGTCCAGCATCAAAGCGCGCTCAGTGGAGCCCTCTGCAGCCTCCGAGAGCAGCGCCTCCCGCAGGGCGGAGCTGGAGGGGCTGGAAGGATCCGCCCAGGCAGCGCTGGCTCGACTGGCTGAAGAACGACAGGTCAGAGTGAAGACCTGTGCGTGACGTCATGTGACTCGGGATGAAAGCTGACGTGGTAAAACAACGTTAATTCACTCCTTCATATAAACGGTGTAAACATGTCACCATCAGAGCCGTTACATCCGGCAGCAGAGCAGCATCGACGTGGAGGGCCCCGCCCGCCGCCTGGAGACCACCCAGATGACCCCGCTGGGCCCCGGGGGTCCTGCCGACGCCTGGGACCAGCTGCAGCCGAGCGCCGCTGCCCTGCGCATCAAAGACCTGGACTTCTCCGACCTGCTGGACGAGGAGGACATCGACGTGTTGGACATGGACACGCTCGACTCCACCTCCGCCTCCGCCTGCTTCTCTGGCATCCCTCCCGCACCCCCTCCTCCCCCAGGCATGGCTCCCCCTCCTCCTCCTCCCCCACCTCCACCACCTGGGGGCATGGCTCCTCCTCCACCACCTCCCCCTCCTCCAGGTGCTCCTCCTCTTCCTCCTCCTCCCCCCTCGTCCTTGGCGGCGTCCACGCTGAAGAAGAAGAAGACGGTGAAGTTGTTCTGGAGGGAGCTGAAGCAGGCTGACAGACCTGAGAGGTGTCGTTTCGGCCGGGGGACGGTGTGGGCGTCTCTCGACAAGGTGGCGGTGGACACCGCCCGCCTCGAACACCTGTTTGAGTCTAAGGCAAAGGAGCTTCACGTCGCCAAGGTAACCGGACCTGGTCATGATTTAAGCAAAATAGGTTTTTGATTTTTCTGAATGATGATTGAATTGATTTCACATTTAACGAAGTTCGCTGAGTGTGAACGCTGAAGTAGCCGCAGGTCGTGGTCAGAGCGCTGCCACGGGGACATTTTAACACCACGTGTCTGATTGTGCAGAAAGGACCTGAGACCAAGAAGTCTGAGATTCTGGTTCTGGACTCGAAGAGAAGCAACGCCATCAACATCGGTATGACTGTGCTGCCGGCCGTCCACGTCATCAAGACCGCCATCCTCAACTTTGACGAGTTCGCCATCAGCAAGGAGGGGATAGAGGTAACATGTACTTCCTGTCTGAGTCTATGATGACTGTGTTAGAGGTGAAAGGTCACCTCTAACACAGTCCCCCCCCCCCCCCCCCCCCCCCCATGTTGAGCAGAAGATCCTGACCATGACCCCCACCGACGAGGAGAAGCAGAGGATCCAGGAGGCTCAACTGGCCAATCCTGACGTCCCTCTGGGCACGGCCGAGCAGTTCCTGTGCAGCCTGGCCTCCATCAGTGCCTTGACCCCCCGACTGCAGCTGTGGGCCTTTAAGCTCAACTACGAGGCTCTGGAGAAGGTAACACACACGCAGCGTCACGTGGTCATTGAATGTGATGTCATCATGGTATGATGTGAATCAATAGGTCAAAGTGAGGTCATGTGACCACTGATGGTCATTGTTAACATGAATGCATGTGCGTCGCCCCCTGCAGGAGATCGCAGAGCCGCTGTTCGACCTGAAGCTGGGCATGGAGCAGCTGGCGTCCAATCAGACCTTCAGGAGGATCTTGGCGACGCTGCTCGCCATCGGAAACTTTCTCAACAGCTCCAGCGTAAGAACACGAAGTCTCCTCCACACGAGTGATTCACTCGTGTGACACGTGAGGTCAAAGGTCAACAGACGTTCTGTGACGGATCAGTTTTCTCTCTCGTCTCGTCCGTCCCACACTTTTCTTTCATTCGTCCGTAGAATCATTCATGATGGTCAATGACCAGAGTCGCACACTACTTTCACAATGCATTATGGGAATCTGAGTCCACTGGATGATAACCCTCAGAATGAGCTGCAGAGTCACTGTTTGATGATGTCATGAAGCGGGGGGGGGGGGGGGGGGGGGGGGGGGCTGACATTCACCTCCTCAGGTGTTAATCAGGTTAAACATGTGCAGTGTTTCCTCTGTGATGAGATCATACGAACACGTGTGGGAGTCATCACATGTTAGATATGACAGTCAGAGAGAGGAACACAACTGGTACACACACACACATTACACAGACACACACACACATACACACATTACACACACACACAAGTCACACAGTCACACACACATTACACACAGACAAACACACACATACACACATTACACACACAAACACATATCACACAGACACACACACGCACACACATTACACACAAAAACACATATCACACAGACACACACACATACACACATTACACAAACACATGTCACACAGACACACACACACACAAACACATATCTCACACACACGCAACTCACAGATCAGTGTCAAATCTGTTTGAAGAGACAACAGATGTTATCTGTAATCACAACCTGTGTGTGTGTGTGTGTGTGTGTGTGTGTGTGTGTGTGTGTGTCCAGGCTAAAGGCTTTGAGCTGGGTTACCTGGAGAAGGTGGTGGAGGTGAAGGACACTGTTCACCGTCAGTCTCTGCTCCATCACACCTGCAGCCTGGTGGTGGAAAATTACCCAGAATCCTCTGACGTCTACTCGGAGGTTCCTGCCATCACTCGCTCTGCCAAGGTACCGCTCTGCGTCACGTGTTTGCTTGTAGCTCTGTGATGAGCTTCAGTTTGTTCAGGTTGTGACAGGTGAGTTTTTCTGCAGGTGGACTTCGAGCTGCTCGCAGAGAACCTGGTCCAGCTGGAGAGACGCTGCAAAGCATCATGGGACAACCTGAAGGTGGTCACCAAACACGAAATGAAGGCAGGGCTAAAGAACAAGATGACGGACTTCCTGAAGGACTGTACACAAAGGATCATCATCCTGAAGGTGGTGCACCGCAGGGTCATTAACAGGTGCTACACACACACACACAATATACACACACACACGTGCACTAAATACACGCACAATAACACAGATGTGTGTGTGTGTGTGTCAGGTTCCACTCCTTCCTGCTGTTCCTGGGTCAGCCGTCATCATCAATCAGAGACATTAAGGTCACGAGCTTCTGTCGCATCATCAGCGAGTTCGCTCTCGAGTATCGAACGACCAGAGAGCGAGTCGTCACCCTGAAACGAAAACGAGCCGCTCACCGAGAGAGAACCAAGACCAGAGGCAAGATGATCACCGAGGTAACGACCCCGCTGACCCTGACGCACGCGGGGAGGTCAGAGGTCGCAGCACGACAGACGCTCAGAGCGGCTCCATTGTTCTCTGGTTATTTTTAGTTGTGTTTGATCCCAACTCAGCTGTTCTTCATCCTCCTCATCTTCCTCTCAGACGGAGAAGTTCTCGGGGGCGGTGCCTCACCCGGACAGTCCCTCCCCTGTCTCCGTGTCGACAGAGGCGGAGTCGGCTCAGGAGGAGGAGCATGAGAACATGAAGAACCTGTTGATCAGCAGCGACGTCAGTCTGAGTGTCGACCCGAGAGGCCTGAGACGCTCCAGAGCCGTCCGCAGTAAGACTCAGTCCGAGTACTTGAGTAAATGTACTTAGTTACTTTAAAGATGCTTTGTCTGACATCACATCACAGGAAGGAAGCTGTTACTAGTTTTATTTCAAAATAAAAGCCTCCATTTTTTGATTCAGAATCTGTGTTGAGTCAGATCTGATCGTACATGACGGCTCCCTGAAGTAACGTCAGTGTCTCTCTGTGGCCCCCTAGTGTCTGGCTGCAGTATAGGTCATAAACCTCGCCTCATCCATGTTAGCAGATTGGACATGGACCAAAAAAAAGAAGACGTTTGTCAAAGATGGTTTCTGTCTCATCACACTGATGTTCAAGTGTTTACGTTTCTGATCAGTTTGGTTTTAATTCGTTATTTGATGCTACGTAGACGGGCGGAGACGTTATGGTTGACAGCTAACAGACAAACTTTGACCCCCAGTGATTCAGCGTTCGTATCAGACATGTCATCCATCTTTATTTAATGTCAGTGATCAGTGAACGTCTCAGACTTTCTTCACAGTGAAGACAGATTGAGTCTTGTTCTGGACATCCTGGTCTCCAGCCTTGTTCTGGGTTAAGTTCTGGTTCTGGTCTGCAGGTCTCGGCAGGGTGAGTCCGTGTCAGATGTCTGTAGCCAGAGACGACGGGACCAGCTCCCAGGACGACGCCACAGACGAAATCATGGACCGACTGGTCAAATCCGTTACTCAGAATCCCTCAGACAGAGCTTCAAGCCCCAAGACCCGCAAACGCTCCCGACTCAACAGGAAGTCATGTAAGTACAGAGAAATGTCGTAATGTTCCTTTAAGGTCAGATGTGAGCAGACGTCTGTGGCTTGCATCTTCAGAAGGTCGTGACCCCGCCCCCTCGCCGCCTCGCTCTGGTTCAGACTCTGTTGAGACACAACAGCGGCTCTGTGTTCACAACATCCTCGTTATCTGAGCAGCTTCACGTCTGTGTTTTCACTTCATCACTTAATCCGTCACATGATCGTCCAATCAGATCGACCTGCTGCTGCGGAGGACGCCCCGACCTCCACCGCCACTCGCAGTCATCACGCAGCCGAGAGCCGAACACTGAACGAAAACTTTCAGCCGCAGTAATATTGATCGGTTAATGAGATGACGTCAGAACTCACCGCTGCACGTGATTGGTCAGATTAACGTCAGGGCAGCGTCACACATTCACAGCGTAGCTTCGTGGCCGGTGACGTCACAGCTTCCACCAACATTAACGACGTTTGTGTGTCGACCTCACTTTGTGCGTCGTCGGTGTAGTTTTCACCGTGAGACTCTGAGCTGCGACTTTATGATGTCGCACATGAAAGTAACTCGCTCGTCCGACGACAACAACCTCACACGGACGACACACCTGATTCCTGTGTGTGTCACATGGAGCTGTAAGATGCAAACAGACAAACAACAGTGATGTTCGGTGTGTGGACACAGCAGCAACACATCACACAGACACACAACAACATCACACAGACACACAACAACATCAGACACACAACAACATCACACAGATACACAACAACATCACACAGACACACAACAACATCAGACACACAACAACATCACACAGATACACAACAACATCACACAGATACACAACAACATCACACAGATACACAACAACATGACACAGATACACAACATCACACAGACACACAACAACATCACACAGACACACAACAACATCAGACACACAACAACATCACACAGATACACAACAACATCACACAGATACACAACAACATCACACAGATACACAACAACATGACACAGATACACAACATCACACAGACACACAACAACATCACACAGACACACAACAACATCACACAGACACACAACAACATCAGACACACAACAACATCACACAGATACACAACAACATCACACAGACACACAACAACATCACACAGACACACAACAACATCACACAGACACACAACATCACACAGACAAAGCAGCAACACATCACACAGACACACAACATTTTTGTTATTGTTTGTTTTTATTTCTAAGTAAACCTGAGTTTTTTTTCTGTGACGATCATACGAGAGAGAATCATACCTGCTAACACGAGTGTGTCTGTGTTGTGTGTCTGTGTTGTGTGTCTGTGTTGTGTTGCAGTGAGGAGGACTCTGAGGAGCGGCCTCAGTCTGGACGTGGTTCAGGCTCTGGGACTCAGCAACAAGACGGGAGACAAAGTCTGATCGATCGATCGATCGCTGATCGTTATTGATTAAAGAGACTGGAATCAGGTCAGCTGATCAGATGAGAGGCTCCGCCCACCGACAGGAGTGACTGATTCAAACTGAACAAACTTTATTGTCAACACTGTTCACGTGGAAACAGTTAAAACCCAGAGAATCAGTGTGTGGTTTTATAACGTGTTGAAATTAACATGTTGAACAACAGCAGCTGACTCACACACACAGACACACAAAACACTGCACAACACGCACAGATACACACACTGAACTACACACTCTCAGCTGTTTTTCATTTTTAAATACACGAACAAACCTTTTCACAAATTCACAAGTTTCAATGTTTAAAAAGTTCATGTTTTAATTCTTAATGACACACACACACACACACACACACACATAAAATCCAAACTTTAAAATGTTTGATATTTAAAATACACATGAAGTAAAAATCACTTTCACCAACATTTCACTAAAGTCTGAGTCTGAATCGAACTGAATGTAAAGAGTGTTTTAAAATTAAATCACTGATCAATATTCTCATTGATTCAGCTGATGAATCAAAGTTAAAGCAGGAAACTGATGAACTGAGACTTTAAAACATTTAATGATCATGTTAAATATTAATACAGAAAGTAAATAAGGTTTATTTAACTGACGTTTGTGGTTCAAATATCATTTGTCCTCACGAGAGATTCAGACTCAGACCAGGTGAGACGTCACCTTTAAAACCAACACACACACACACACACACACACACACACACACACACACACACACACACTTCATGTCACAGAACTAATCAGACTTAAATCACTGAACTGTTTTGTTCCACAACATGTCATTATCACAGCACTGTGTGTGTGTATGTGTGTGCGTGTGTGTGTGTGTATGTGTGTGTCAGCTGCTTCAGGTCAGTTTGTGTGACTCTGCTGACGAAGACCGTTTTAATTTAAAGAGGAAGATGAACATTTTATAGAAACATTAGAGGAAGAGTGAACCTGTTCCATGTTCTAAGTAATAAAGTTTTTTTTTATAAAATGCAACAGTTTTGTTCGTTTTCTTTAAAATGTCGACGTCTCTGATTCTTAGAAAAACCTTCATTATTATTAAAAACTGTATTTTTTTTTATTATAAAAGTTGATAATTGATTAAAACAACTTACTGGTGAAGTTTCATAAGCTTTTATTTTGAAGGCCGCCACAGGACAAAATAAAACGCTCCACCAGACGGAGGAGGGGTTTGTGTGTGGTCCGGGGGCCCTGGTCAGGTCTTCCACTTGTTCCCAGGGGCCTCACATAGAGCAGCTCAGAAGAGCTCGGCTCTGAAGGAGCAACATGGAGTCGCTGCAGTGACGACGGGTTCTGTGTCGGCCTGAGCTGCAGGTGGTGGTCGGGCCTGGGCGTGGTGGTCGGGCCTGGGCACGCTGGCCCCCAGACTCCCAGCTGACTACAGGGTGCACCTCAGCGTGCTCGAGGAGGAACTGGGAGATGTTGCTGGGGAGACGAACATCTGGAACATCCTGAATGAAAAAACACTGTTCAGGTTAATCCAGATGTTTTCAACCTTGACCTCTGGGCAGTGGTTCTCTGATCCAGATGTGAAGAGGTCCAGAGTTCAACAGCCCACATGTTTGTATGTAACACAACTTCATGTCTCGTGACCCCTCCGATCTATCCAGCGACCCTTTAGAGAGACTCGAGCCAGAGGTTGTGAAACAGGATTGAAATCACTTAAAGGTCAAAATAAAGAAAACCATTTTAAATATGAAGTTCAAGTGTGTGTGTGTGTGTGTGTGTGTGTGTGTGTGTGTGTGTGTGTGTGTGTGTGTGTGTGTGTGTGTGTCTTTAAAGCGGGACTGAGGGGGTCACATGTCCAGCTCCGGTGTCCCCTCCTCCGTGTCTTACCGGTGTACGTATAAGTGTGTATGTGTGTGTGTGTGTTGGACCGGCCTCCTCCTCCTCCTCCTCCTCCTCCTCCGTGTCCTCTCGGTGTCCCGGTGTGTATATAACAGCTCCGGGATGTCAGCCCGCTGAGCTCCGGGGTAAAGATGCTGCTGATCGGTCTGATGCTGCTGCTGCCGCCGGTCTCTGCCGCCGACCTCCCGGGGACGGGCAGTCCGCCGCTGCGGGGGCCGGGGCTCGGCTTCTCTCCGCCGGTACCCGCCTCTGCCTCCACTCCGCCGCTCCTCCTCCCGCAGCCCGGAGCGGAGCACGGCGCTCCCGGTGTCGCCTTGGCCCGGTCTGCGGCGGAGGAGCCGACCGGCCCCGGACAGGAGGAGGAGGGGGAGCAGCATCATCACGGCGGCGGGTACCGGGTGGTCCAGTGGGAGTGGAGCTACGTCCAGACCCCGTTCATCATCGCCATCTGGCTCCTGGTGGCCAGCGTGGCCAAGATCTGTAAGTGCGTGCGTGTGTGTTTGTGTGTGTGTGTGTGTGTGCGTGTGTGCGTGTGTGTCATCTCAAGTGAAATACACTGGTCCTGGTTCTAATTCTGATCCTGGTTCTGGTTCTGGTCGTGCAGCTCCACTGGAAACAGAACCACACTTGTACTTTGTTAAAACTGTGCGTGTAAGTGAATCTGATATAAAACCATGTGGTCACAGATTTGATCCAGAGTGACTCCTGTTCCCTCCGTTCACATGTGAGTCTGCATCAAAACTTCTGATCAAACAGGAAACAACTCTGGAGCTTTCAGACATGAACTCTAGAAACACGTGTAGTCCTGTTGTGTAGACATGTTGTGTAGTCATGTTGTGTAGACATGTTGTGTAGTCATGTTGTGTAGTCCTGTTGTGTAGACGTGTTGTGTAGTCGTGTTGTGTAGTCGTGTTGTGTGGTCGTGTTGTGTGGTCGTGTTGTGTAGTCCTGTTGTATGGTCCTGTTGTGTAGACGTGTTGTGTAGTCGTGTTGTGTAGTCGTGTTGTGTAGTCGTGTTGTGTGGTCGTGTTGTGTGGTCGTGTTGTGTGGTCCTGTTGTGTAGTCGTGTTGTGTGGTCGTGTTGTGTGGTCGTGTTGTGTGGTCGTGTTGTGTAGTCCTGTTGTGTAGTCGTGTTGTGTAGTCGTGTTGTGTAGTCGTGTTGTGTGGTCATGTTGTGTAGTCGTGTTGTGTGGTCGTGTTGTGTAGTCGTGTTGTGTAGACGTGTTGTGTAGTCGTGTTGTGTAGTCGTGTTGTGTGGTCCTGTTGTGTGGTCGTGTTGTGTAGTCATGTTGTGTAGTCCTGTTGTGTAGTCATGTTGTGTAGTCCTGTTGTGTAGTCCTGTTGTGTGGTCGTGTTGTGTGGTCGTGTTGTGTGGTCGTGTTGTGTGGTCGTGTTGTGTAGTCATGTTGTGTAGTCGTGTTGTGTGGTCTTGTTGTGTGGTCGTGTTGTGTAGTCCTGTTGTGTAGTCATGTTGTGTAGTAGTAGTAACATGTGGGGGACGTTCAGGTGAGGGGTGGAGCCTGTAGAGCAGCAGGAGGCGGGACATGACGTCTGTGTAAAGATCCGTGTTGTTGTTTTCAGCTCGTCCACACGGCGTCGGCTCTCATCACCAAAACATCTGGAACCTCCTCGTCTTTCGAGGAGGTTCCAGATGTTGACGTCTTCGTCTTCTACGTGTCTCCTCTTCTTCATCCTGAGACATTCGTGTTAGAATCCTCAGAGACTCGTCCACTCGCTCGCTGAGAAGCTTCAGGACGTTTGACTGAGGAGGCCTCAGACGGAACACGTCAGGAACACGTCAGGAACACGTCAGGAACACGTCAGGAACACGTCTGAAAACAGCTTCTGTCTCCTCATCTTTCTTTAAACATTCTGTTCTTCTGTCGTGGCTCACACACACACACACACACACACACACACACACACACACACTCACACACACACACACACACACACACACACACACACACACACACACACACACACACACACACAGTGTCATGTTTCCTGGGCTGCTGGTGACTCACTGTGCTGCAGGACATTAACAAGATATACATGCTGCTCATTAACGTGACAATGTTACACACACACACACACACACACACAAATCCACCCGTTGATCCTCATGTGACGACAAACTGTCGCACAATTATCTGACGCTCCGTGTTTTACTGTTTTCCTCTTGTCAACAAAGACGCACTGTAGTTTACTGAGACTCACACAAAACACAAATACTGTTGGTCACGTCCCTGTTTCCTCCAGATGTCTGTGTCCAGAGCTGAAAGACAGAGGGACGCAGACTCATGCAGAGACAATCAGCTGTTGGACAACAGATAATATTCCAGGTGTTGTTTGTGTGGCGGCTCCTTGTGGAACACGTGTGCTCCCTGGTGAGTCTCCGCAGGTTAATGAGTCTCAGCTCGTCTCCCGAGCGGACGCTGCCGCTGGTTGATGTGAAGCGTGACGTCCACAGAGACAATCAAAGATGTGCAGGAAAGACGATTGTCTTTCTCTTAGTATGACCACACGGTTGAGTTTTCTTGAACCCAACATCTGTCGTCATAGAAACACGTACAGATGTATCTGTCACATGCTCCGTGTATGAACATCGACTGTTTCACTGTGAACGAGGACTCATCAACATCTGGACGAATCAACGCTGTTGGAATGTTTTGGAAGAATCTGTTTAAAGGGTCAGTCTGTGTATTTGTCTCCGTCAGTTCTTCAGTCCTCGGAGATGAGACTCGTTCACACCTGGTATCAACATCTGTCCTGTCCGGCTCTCACGTCTCTACATGCAGATGAACGTGTGTGTGTGTGTGTGTGTGCGAGAGAGAGTTAGAGAGACGGGTCAGGAGAGAGAATCTCGTGCAGATGTGAAGAAAGATTTCACCACTTTAATGGAGGTTTGGATCGTTACGTTGATCATCGTTGATACTGAGTCGTGAAGCTGCAGCGGCTCAGAGACGTCAGCTGAGGAGGACGTCCTTCACACGTGTCCCAGGACGGATTTAGGTTCACACTGTGAATGTGGACACGTGGCTCAGACCTCCTCTGACTGTGAGTGCGTTCACACCTTACACACAGTCTGTGGCTCACACCTGCATTTAGAACTGCACCGTCAGCTGCTCGGAGAAGCTGCAGCTGCAGCTCAGACGCCTGCGCAGCAAGTTGGTCACGATGGATCCTGGGAGACGTCCTGAGAAGGATCCTCGTGTTGGAATCGAAGGACACACTTGGGTCGTGCCGCTGTGACATCATCAGTCGTCAAACGCGGCCTCTGCATTGAGACACAGACTCGCACCATCAGTGTGTGCGTCACTTTCTGAAGTCCCCCCCCCCCCGGCTGAAACTCGCAGCTCATTGGTTCCTACTGAAATCTATTTTTTATTTTATTTTATCATTTTTAGTTTTACGTCTCAGTCGTTTCACCTCAAACAGCTGCTCTGGGCTTTTTATCAAACAGGAAACAGGAACTATGATGGGGACTGTTTACACTGTGCATCACTCCACAGTGTGTGTGTGTGTGTGTGTGTGTGTGTGTGTGTGTGTGTGTGTGTCTGTATCTAAATGTGTGTTTTAATAATAATTAAATGATAATAGTTTTATCTCTTGTCGTTCAGCTGCTGAATGTTCAGAGTTTCTGTCCTCGCTGTGCGTCTGGTGTGTGGGAGGATCAGCTGTGTGTGTGTGTGTGCGTGTGTCTGAGTGTGAGTGTGTGTGTGAGTGTGTGTGTGAGTGTGTGTGTGAGTGTGTGTGTGAGTGTGTGTGTGTCATGACTCACAGCAGATATTAAATGATAGATTCTTGACTATGTGTCCAAAGCCAAACACACACACACACACACACACACACTCACACTCGCACACACTCACACACGCACACACTCACACATGCACACACACACACACACACACACACACACACACACACACTCTCGTCATGACAACTTGTGTGTTTTGTCATGTAAAATAAAAGATTGATGATGTCACTCGTCATGTGATCAGATCACGTCTGTTCATTTATTCATTCAGAAACGTTTCCTCTGCAGTCGACCAATGAGAGCCTTGACCCAATCGGCTGTGGGGGGGGGGGGTGTCACTGTGGCGTTGGATCAGCTGATGTGTGTGAGCGTGTGTCTCACTTTATGTCCTGGTTCTCCTGCAGTGTTCCACTTCTCCCAGCGCTTCACCACCGTGGTTCCAGAGAGCTGCATGCTCATCCTGCTGGGCCTGGTCCTGGGCGGCATCGTCCTCATAGCCAATAAGAAGCAGCTGTATCAGCTGGAGCCCGCCCTCTTCTTCCTCTTCCTGCTGCCGACCATCGTGGGCGACGCCGGGTACTTCATGCCCGCCCGCCTCTTCTTCGACAACCTGGGGGCCATCCTGACGTACGCCGTGGTGGGGACGCTGTGGAACGCCTTCTGCACTGGCTTCTGCCTGTACGCCGCCAAACTGCTGGGGGTCATAGGTCAGTCACCAGAGGTCACAGGGTCAGAGAGGGTCAGCGACCTGGAGACTCTGATATTGATCAGCTGTGATGTCATCCTGTAACTATGACACGTTCAGGTACCAACAGAAAGAATTTGTGTCTCGTGTGTGTGTGTGTGTGTGTGTGTGTGTGTGCGTACAGATGAGCGTGTGCAGGCCGACCTCATGGACTTCCTGCTGTTCGGGGCGTTGATCTCGGCCGTGGACCCGGTGGCGGTGCTGGCCGTGTTCGAGGAGGTTCACGTCAACGACATGCTCTTCATCATCGTGTTCGGAGAGTCACTGCTCAACGACGCTGTCACCGTGGTGAGACACACAAACACACAATACACACACAATACACACACACACACACACACTAGGTCATGTCCACTTTGCTCTTGTTTTATTTCTGAGGTTATTTTAATAGTTGATTAAAAAACGAACCCATCATTTAAATATAAACCAGATTATGATTCATAGTCACAGACGTTAAGTTTGATCCTCGTCTGAGCAGCGGAGACGTTCTGACTTTTCCTCTGAGTCAAACGTTCCAACACGTTCAGGAGTTTTATTGTGAAATACAGAGCGACGCAGAGAGAGTTCACATTGACTCAGTAACGTGAGATTAAAGAGTTTGAGCAGATTAACTCTGCAGCTTTCTAATCCTCCGCAGAACTCAGAATTTGAGCTAATCTCACCAACACAGCTCAGTGTGGGAAGAAACCGAAACTGTGACCTGCACGAAGAAACATGTTTCCATGACGATTTACCATCTGAGGTTTACAGGAAGTGACATCAGTGCAGCTCAGTCACCGACACAGGCCACATTCTACTGTTGAACACACACACACACACACACACACACACTGGTTCACAGGTGACGTCACGTCCTGTAACCAGTAACCATCGGTTACCTGAGTGACGTCATCAACGCCTCTCTCTGCCGCAGGTTTTATATAAAGTCTACATTTCCTTCGTGGAGGTCGGAGCGGAGAACGTTCAGACGGCAGATTACTTCAAAGGAGTCGGTGAGTTCACAGAAACGATGAAAGCGTCATCTTCTCCTCTGGAGCTCACTCATCTTCATCATCTTCATCATCTTCCTCCTGCGCAGCCTCCTTCCTCATCGTCAGTATCGGCGGGACTCTGGTGGGTCTGGTCTTTGCCGTCATCCTGGGTTTCATCACTCGCTTCACTAAGAAGGTCCGAATCATCGAGCCGCTCTTCGTCTTCCTGCTGGTCTACCTGGCGTATCTGACCGCCGAGCTCTTCTCGCTGTCCGCCATCCTGTCGTAAGTCCACCAGAACGAGCAGCACACACGCACCAAGAGACACACATAGAGACAGTGTCCCTCTTGTCCTCTAATCAGAATGACCTTCTGTGGCATCGGAGCCAATAAGTACGTGGAGGCCAACATTTCCCAGAAGTCTCGGACCACGGTCAAGTACACGATGAAGACTCTGGCCAGCATCGCTGAAACCATCATCTTCATCTTCTTAGGGATCTCAGCCGTGGACAAGACCAAGTGGGCCTGGGACACAGGCCTGGTGTCCTGCACCCTTGTCTTCATCTTCGTCTTCAGAGCCATGGGTCAGTCCCTCCCTTGCCCCCCCCCCCCCCCCGACACTCTGTCCATCTGTAACTGACCTATAATAACCTCTGTTCTCCAGGTGTGATCGGTCAGACCTGGGTTCTCAACCGCTTTCGCCTCGTCCCATTGGACAAGATCGACCAGGTGGTGATGTCGTACGGCGGCCTGCGGGGAGCGGTGGCGTTCGCTCTGGTGGTGCTGCTGGACGGCGAGCACGTCAAAGCCAAAGATTACTTTGTCGCCACGACGATCGTGGTGGTGTTTTTCACGGTCATGTTCCAGGTGAGAGCTGATGAACGTTTGATCCAGTGATGGTTGACTGAACATCACCGATCACAGTGGCGTCTGAAGCGCGTGTGTGAGCGTGTCCTGGTTTCTCATTGGTTTGTGGTGTTGAGGTCATCGTCTGTGTCACACGTTCATTTCCTGTTGTCAGGGTCTGACCATCAAACCTCTGGTGAATTGGCTCAAAGTTCCTCGTTCCACCAGCAGGAAACCGACCATCAACGAGGAGATCCATGAGAGGGTGAGAGGACCACGTCTCCTTCCTCTTCTTCCTCCTCTTCTTCCTCCTCTTCTCCTTCTTCATCTTCTTCTTCAGTCAACAACCTCTGCTCCTCTCTCTCTCCCTCCATCATTCAGATGTTTGATAGACTCAGCTCCGTGGTCACAGTCACTTCCTGTTATTGATCTGATAACTTGATGATGTCATCCTGTGTCCTCAGGCCTTTGATCACATCCTGACGGCAGTGGAGGACATCGCAGGACTGCAGGGATACCACCACTGGAGAGACAAGTCAGTCCCGCTGACATCATGATGACACCATGTCCGTGGTCATGTATCATATGTCAGCGGTCACGTGTGTGTGTCGTCCTCAGGTGGGAGCAGTTTGATAAGAACTACCTGAGTAAGCTGCTGTTGAGGAAGTCGGTGTACAGGAAGAGCGAGCTGTGGGAGGCGTATCAGAAGATCAACATCAGAGACGCCATCAGCGTCATCGACCAGGTGAGAGCGAGTCGTCACTTCAGTCCTGAGGCTCTCATCAGCGGTGAACTTTCACCTCCGAGTCGCTTCCATTCTGTGCAAACGAGCAGGTGAATAAAACACAAATCTGCAGCGAGGCTTCACGTGGAGTGAAACTACGACCGGCGGCGTCAGACCCTCAATCAACATTAACTACGTTTGTGTATTTGACCCCCGTCAGTCGTCATTGGCTCATCCTCCTCCCGCCCACTGCAACCTGACTCCTCCTCCTCTCCAACATCAACGCCACCATCTTCCTCTGTTCTCTCTTCATTCTACATTTTCTCACAACATGAAAACTGCTCACGCTCTCAAACACACGACGCACAACTGAGTCCTTCACTGTCCACGTTCAGGAAGTCATGATACACACTTCAGTCTTCATTCACCCGTGGTCATGCGAGAGAACTGAGGGATTATGGGAGATGAGGAGAAATAGGGAAAAGCTTTTAACCTTTGACCTGTGTGTGTGTGTGTGTGTGTGTGTAGGGTGGGAACGTCCTGACCTCAGCCAGACTGTCTCTTCCCTCCATGGCCTCCAGAGCCTCGTTTCCTGAAGTCACCAACGTCACGAACTACCTGTGAGTCCCATGACTGTTTTAGTGTGTGTGTGTGTGTGTGTGTGTGTGTGTGTGTGTGTGTGTGTGTGTGTGTGTGTGTGTGTGTGTGTGTGTGTATCACTTCAGGTGTTGTACTGATGGAAACTGATTCACACACATGATTATATATATTTACATGATACAATTTGTATATTCTTTGTATATATATAAGTCTATATACACATATTTATACATGTGTACATGTTATTATTATTATATTTGCTATTATTATTATATATACTGTTGCTGCCATTAGTACTATATACTGCTATTATATTGGTATAATTACTATCTATATAAATATATATTATGTTATATTATATACTATGTATACTGTACTATTTTTATATACTGTCTAACAATAACATTACCATCATATTATCAGTACTATTACCATCATATTGCCTCTGCACGTTATCTTATCTACCTATTTCTCTTGTGTTTCTGTTTTTATTCTTTCTACCTCAATATTTTATTTTATTGTATTGTATTGTATTTTATTGTATTCAAATGTACCAGGTGCTGTGTTGTTTACGTGTTCTCTGCGTGTTCCAGGCGTGAGAACGGCAGCGGTGTGTGTCTGGACCTCCAGGTGATTGATAACGTCCCCGGAGCCAAAGTGGAGGAGGACTCAGAGACACATCATTTCCTCGCAGGAAACCTGTACAAACCCAGGAGACGGGTAAGACACACACACACACACACACACACACACACACACACACACACTCACAGTGTTGTGTACTGATTCTGTTGTGTTGTGTTTGTTCAGTATCAGTCTCACTACAGTCGACACTTCATGCCTCTGGGGGAGAAGGAGCGTCAGGATCGGGAAGTTTTCCAGAGAAACATGAAGAGTCGCATGGAGACGTTCAAGTCCACCAGATACAAACGACACAAGAAGGAACGCAGCCTCAAGAAGGTTTCACACACACACACACACACACACACACACACACACACACACACACACACACACAGACACACAGACACAGGTGAGCTGACCAGTTCATTCTTTTTCCGACAGCGGCGAGGATCTGACATCAAAGACGACGGCGGCGACAAACCCAGACGCAACGTCAGCTGGCAGGACAAAGGTAACGCACGCTGATGGGAGGTCAGAGCGCTCAGGGGCCGCCATCAGTGCGTGTCTGTGCGGTGACGAGTTGTGTGTGTGTTCAGATCCAGTGGTCGTTCCTGTGGAGTCGGAGGAAGACAAAGCGGAACACTCAGACGCAGAGAAGGATGAAGACGTTGGCATCACGTTTGTCGCTCGTCAGGTCGAGACGTCAAAACCACGACCGACCTCAGGTGAGATCCCCCCCCCCCCCCCCCCCATCTTAATTTCAGTTGAATTGAATAACCTTTATTTCCAGAGACAGGAGCAGTTCAGACTCTAACTGTCCTCTCGTGTCTCCTCCCTCAGTCCCAGCAGCTCTGGACGGGGCTCAGAGTCCCACCACCACCCCCCCCTCACCCATCAGCGGAAACAGCCAATTACCGTGGAAGGGCAGTGTTGGCTCCACCCCCCCCTGTGTGTCTGTGGAGGCCACTAAGATCATCCCTGTCGACCTCCAGCAGGCCTGGAACCAGAGCATCTCCTCCCTGGAGAGCATCTCCTCGCCACCAGCCCCCATCGAGCCCATCCACCCCCGCGTGAGTGCCCTCTCCAGACTGGGAGGGCCCCGCCCGGCCTCCTACACCCCACCCAGCAGTCTGGGGAGCAGCACATCCTCCATTGGAGCACAGGTGTCACAGGGCTCCTTCAGCTTCTCTGAGAAGAAGAAAAACAAGGAGGAGGAAGAGGAGGAGGAGGTATCGGCAGCAACGCAGGAGTTGCAGCCGCTCATGTCGTCTCTGAGGCCCCCCGGGCCCCTGCCCCCACCACCACCTCCGCCAGGCTCTGCTCCTGGTTTAGGAGGGAGGAGGAACCCGTGTGTCTACCTGAGAAGCCTGGTATCAGCGCCCCCTGCAGGCAGCAGCGAGCCACACAGCCGAGGCCCCACCCAGCTGTAACCCACACTAATGTCAGGTCGTCCAATAAGAAACCAGCCGGCTCCATCAGTTCTCACCCGAGGTCACTCATACATGACTGCAGACGAATGTCGCTGGTTCAATTTCACCAAAGTGAATCACGCTGCAGATTTACTTTGTCACAGGAAATAAATGTTTGATCCCCCCCCCCCCCTCACTCACACAGAAGTAGAAGTGAACAGGAGGTGAAGCCATTGAAACATTTGTGTATATTTGACTGTGCCCTTATTCTGATATGATAATCATCTGTCCAATCACAGCCTCCGCTCCGCCCACATGGTTCAGAGATGTTTACTCACCTGAGCTCGTTAACGTCACATGACCCGATCAAATCCATGCTCCAGGTTGAATCCTGTGACTCTGTGTTGACTGTTCACTTCTCTCTTATTGTAAAACCAACATTCTGGTATTTTTACATCTAAATTTCTGTCTTTTCTCGTGTAAAACACTTCACACTGTTTGATGACTCACTCATTCTACGTCCAGTCAGAAAGCTTTCTGATATTTATAACTTCCTACATGAACCTACACTGTCCCGTTCATCGGTTTAATCCGTCAGAGTAGCTGAAGGTGGTGGCGAGACATTGGTGCTCAGAGCTTCTTGTGTCTCGTCCGACATATAAAAAACCACAAAAAGAGTCACAGTCAGTCACATGACTCTTTTCTGTCTCCTCCGTCCTGCATCTGTTCATTCAGTTAAATGTGATGTTGTATTTTTGTCAGTGGAGTCACATGTCACACTTCCTGTTCGTAGGAGATGACCAGACGTTTAATGACAGGATGAGATAAAACTAAGCTTTGTTATTGAACTATAAATATCATGAATATTACATTTATAGAGAATCATTTTAAAGTGTTGCTGCTGCTTTTTAGAAAAACCAGTGAAGTATTGATCATCTACAGATAATCAGTCGTATTAATCCTGGACCAGTTCACAAAGACTCGTGTTGTAATAAATAACTGTCCTGTGATGGAGTGAAGATGTGTGTGCACAGCGCCACCTGCAGTTGGACTCCCCGAGGGGACAGAAGTGTTTTGAAGCCTTATCTCTGTCGACGTGTCGAGCGTCGTTTGTAAAGATCGACTGAGTCGCTTGTTTTTAATGACCAAAGTGTTAAAGCTTCATGAACATGTAGACAGTGTGTGTCTGTCTATAACTGCCTTACTCTGTGCTGCTTTGTGTGTGTGTGTGTGTGTGTGTGTAGGTGCATTATCCACCAGCAGAATGTGTTCACACTGAATCTGAAGTTTGTGTGTCTTGTTTTGCCAAAGAGTCAGTTTGTGTTACAGCTTCTGTCGCACAAAGTCCAGCAGCTGCTGCAGCAACTTAACAACACAACAACATCAAGTAACAACACTGCTGTTCAACTGGTGTCCATTTTTATATCAGCCTGGACCACAGGAAGAAACACAGACGTCGACAACACTGGATCTATAATGTAGCACATAATCATCACGTCTGGGTTTAACTATCTTCTCAACAACGATGTTCTGTGAGTCCGTCCTCCCTCACCAGCAGGTCTCATGGTGCCACAGGCATTCAGATTTCCAGGTCCCTGAACGTGTCGTGCTGCAGCAGCTGCTGGACATCTTTGTCGTCCGTCCTGTCGCCTCGTTGTCTCCCACTGACTGAAATCAGAGAAACATGCCGCTGCTTCTAGAAAAAGCCTTTACACTGAAAAGATACTTGAACTGGAGCTGACAGAAGGAACCTGAACGCATCACAGCGCGTTAGTTCCAGCTCTCAGCCTCAGATGAAAATTCTGACGAGCTGCGGAGTCTTTTAGTTTCATCTGTGATTCGTTGTGTCCAAATTCAAATGTTTGTGTCAAAATGTTGGCGTCAATAAATGTGAGGTGTATTTTTCTGAGCAAACTCGTCTCTACTGAGTCTGAGAGAAGCACCTGAATGAAACACTGTGAAATATGAACGAGACGCTGAACTAATGTCAAAGTGACGTATAATTTAAATAATATTTATATATATTTGATTTTGTAGCATGAGTTGAGGAATCAACCGGTTCTTTTACATGAGGACTGTAACATCCGTCACTCACAGATGTTTACTTTGAGTCATATTTTAGGATGAACTGAGTTTAACCATAAAACATTTGATTCAGAGCCAATAAACTACTGGAAAACTGAAAACAGTTATTTTAAGAGTGAAGGAATTACATGTTTACCACACATGTCCTCTGCTTCTTCTTGAATTAGTGTTGTGATATATTGTAGTGTGTGTGTGTATAGTGTTTCAGAGTGTGTAGTGTGGTAACACATGTGGAAGCAGATGTTTTCGTTGTCACAGGTGCCTCTGTTACACCTGAGGATTGTGGGTAGTGTAGTGCTTCTTGACAGGATAACCTAACATGGGTTCACGGCCTCGTGGTGAGTTTACCTCGGATGGTTAAAATATTGTGGATGACATTTAAAACCAGAGGAGGAGCTGAGCTGTGACCCTGGACCCGACCCCGCCTCTGATTGGCTCAGCTTCAGGAATGGAGAGCGCTGATTGGTCACAGTCAGAACCGTGTCGGGGCGGGAGCGGGAACTCTATTGGAGGAGAGTTCTACCTGCGCTGTGACTCACAGGAGGCGCGGGGGCTCCGAACAACCGCCGCTGAGATGCCGGTAAACTGCGGGAGAGCTGCGGGAGAACTGCGGGTGAGCTGCCGGTGAAAGTGAGTGGAACCGGGGAAACGGATCAAAGCGGATCTGTCATGATCGACTCGTGTCCGCGGGACTTCAGGAGAAGTGACGCAGACCAGCGGCGAGCACGTGGCTGCTAGCGCTCATCTGGCGCAGCTAACCAATTAGCATGCTCGGCTATCTGTGACGTGAGCATCAGTTCAGTTTAGTGGCTGCTGGTGCTAGTTAGCATGTTAGCAACGTGCATTTAACGGTACGTTAGCTGCTGGAGGCTGCTAGTTAATAATGAGTAAGCTTATGGAGGCAGCTAGTTAAAAATGAGTTAGCTTATGGAGGCAGCTAGTTAAAAATGAGTTAGCTTATGGAGGCAGCTAGTTAATAACGAGTTAGCTGCTGGGACCTGTTAGTTAATATTAAGTTAGCTTATGGAGGCAGCTAGTTAATAATGATTTAGCTGTTGGAGACTGTTAGTTAATAATAAGTTAGCTGTTGGAGACTGTTAGTTAATTAGTTAGCTGTTGGAGGCTGCTAGTTAATATTAAGTTAGCTTATGGGGGCAGCTAGTTAATAATGAGTTGCTGTTGGAGACTGTTAGTTAATAATGATTTAGCTGTTGGAGACTGTTAGTTAATATAAGTTAGCTGTTGGAGACTGTTAGTTAATTAGTTAGCTGTTGGAGGCTGCTAGTTAATATTAAGTTAGCTTATGGAGGCAGCTAGTTAATAATGAGTTAGCTGTTGGAGACTGTTAGTTAATGAGTTAGCTGTTGGAGGCTGCTAGTTAATAATAAGTTAGCTGTTGGAGGCAGCTAGTTAATAATGATTTAGCTGCTGGGACCTGTTAGTTAATAATAAGTTAGCTGTTGGAGACTGTTAGTTAATTAGTTAGCTGTTGGAGGCTGCTAGTTAATAATAAGTTAGCTGATGGAGACTGATTGTAAACAGTAATATTAACCCACATGTAGTCTGGCTTTCATAATTGATATAATAGTATTGAGTGTGTATCTATATGCTCTGGTGTGTAATAGTCAATAAATTCACTGATGTATATATTTAAGAAATCATTGATTCCTAAGATGTTGTCAAACCCTCATGACACAGAAATGTAATTGAGGCTTGATATTTTACAGGTTAACCATAAAATGTTGGTATAAATAAAATGAATATACGCATTCTACCAGATATAAATAATTTAAATAGAATTATTTGAATGTAGGATATAAACATAAATGCTAATCTTTTTGCATTTTTAGAAATGTTTTCATATCAGTGAACATGAACACAGAAACAGATTTGGCTGAAACATATAGTCAGTGTGAGCTCCCTCCGGCCGGTGACTGACACACAGTATTGTGTCCCGGGGGTGTGACTCTCAGCTCCTGCAGTGAAACTGTCTGCATGTGTTTGTGAGTCTCCCCTGCAGCTACATGTTGAGTAACTGTGCGTGTCCTGAACTGTGCACATTCTGTAGCGTGGGTAACGGAGCGAGAACACGTTCTGTAAGAGCACTGTGAGCAGCTCAGTCGCTCCTGTGGGTCATGTGATGGATCACTGTGATTGTATGTTGGTGGGAAAGTCCTGCTGTGAATCAGATATTGTTTCCATCATGTTGATCTGATTAACAGAGCACAGTTAATAAGATGTATTGCGGATCATGATCGATTATCAACTAATGTAATAATATTTTCGATCATTTCTTCTCCTTTCATAAATGATGGACCATTCCTCTCCTGAAGGAAATAAGTAATAAGCATTTAAGTTTTTTTTGTCCTCATCTTTTAGAGAATTCAAACATCTCTTACTACGGAGGCTGCTGAAATACTTCCGGGTCATTTCGCTCATTCTAAACCCTCCTGAGCAAAATGGACTATTGGACTGCACCCAGTGGTTCTTAACATTGTCCACTACAGTGTACCGGGGCTGTGTTCCAGCAGGGGGCGACACCCAGCCTGTTTCTGGTTAGATTAAAACGAATCAGATTCAGTTACAGTAACATGTAGTTTTATCTGGTTGTTAATCTGTTGAAATGAAAATAATTGAAGAAACCACCATGAACTCACCACATATGTTTCATCTACATACGTCTCTGGGTGACGTCACAGATTTTCCCGGTGGTCGTTGGCATTAGTCTGTTCCTGTATGAACCTGTCTGATAAATACACTCTGTTCAACTGTGTGGTTGAAGCTGTTATTTCTGCACAGCAGAGCTGATCATCATATGCAGTGATCTTCAGTTCCTAACAAACATATTGGAATAAAACCATCTGTAGATGAGTTTATGAACACACTGACTGAAGCTCTCACTGTTTTCTCTACAGCTTCATTTTGTTCTAAGGTTTACATGTAAACTACAGCTTCGTGTTCAGTTTTACATGTAAACTACAGCTTCGTGTTCAGTTTTAGATGCAAACTACAGCTTCGTGGTCAGTTTTAGATGCAAACGACAGCTTCGTGTTCAGTTTTAGATTTGATGTAAAGTGCAGTTGTTCTTCAGACTCATCACACATCTGTTTCACAGCAGCTGTTCTCAGATCTGTGGCTCCTCTCCCTCCTCAGCTGCTGTTGTAGCTCAGCGCTGATCAGACTTTGAACCCAGTGAAAGCACATACCAGCACCTCAGCAGTGTGTGTGGGGGGGCGGGGGGGCAGTTCTGCTGTGTCAGACACTTTAGAAGTGTCGTGTCCACTGTCTCTTACATTAACTTGTTTAAACTTGTAATTGCTCCATCTGTTGTGTCTGTAAATCACTTTGCAGACCTATTTCATGAGAGGTTCTATATAAATAAAATTGATTATAAGTAATTTCATCACTGCTCATGTGCAGACTCTTTGTAGTGTTGACTGTTTGTCTGGTCGATGTTGATGTTCCTGGTTTAAATCATGAGGATGTGTGGATGATTTGTTTTATCGTCTGATAACCACATAAATGTTTTGGATATCTGTGGTCTCCGTCTGTCATTTACTGTTTAATTATTCTAATACTAATTATTGTTTTCATAATTAGTTCGTCATTAGATAATTTCTTACAGCTTTGTGTTATTTCTATTTTCACAGAGCAGGACTGTTGCTCGGCCTCTGGCTCCTGGAACTACAGGTCTGGACTTGAGTCATCGTCTCAGAGCAGAGGAACAGAGAAGGTAAGATGTTTGTCTGCTGCAGGTCAGCGGGGTCACTTGTCTCGGGCCCTAAATGGATGTAATTGGTTGTTTATCAGCAGCTTCACCTGAGCCAAGTGTTTGAACTAGTTAGTGTGGGACAGCAGAGGAAACGGGGGGGAACTGTCCTGCTCTGTGAACTCATCATGTTGACAGACTGTGACAGTGTTGATGCAAAGATCAGCTCTGTCACACTCACACAACCTCACAGAGTTGGCTGACATCAGTTGGAGCCAGAGTCTGTGCAGGAGTGATTCAGTTGAATTCTATTTGTATGGTGCCAAATCATAATATACGTTATCTCAAGGCACTTTACATCGTAAGTTCTTTAAGACTTTAAAAATTGCCGAAACTCAACAGTTCCCACATTGAGCAGCACTTTGGCAACTGTGGAGAGAAAAAACTCTTTGACTGGAAGTAACCTGTAGAACCAAACTAAAGGTGGGCGACATCTGCCTTGACCGGTTGGGGTGAGTGGAGAAAAATGGGGAATCACCGTGATCACCGATAAATGCTCTTGACCAATTACAAGCTGATCTCAGCTGTCAATCATAATGTCTCAGCCTGTTTTTAATAAGTGCTTTAGACTGAAAGCAATGAACCACGATAAAGATAAGGAACTTATAGATCAGTGATGTAGGTGTATAAATAAAGTTCTCTCTGAAGCCTGATTTAAAAATATTCCAAGCTCTGCAGCTCTGTGTCCGTCCAGCTGGGAGGTCCTGGTCTTTCTTTGGAAGCCGAGCGTCCGGCCCCCGGACCAGCCGGCCAAGAATGAAGCCATTCTGTGAGGGCTTAGCTCCAGGCCTGTCCCTGCTTCTCATTGGCTGCGTGCAGATTGTTCTCTGAGCTGGAAAACCCTCTCACATTCTTCTGTGATGAGCTGTAGCTGCCTGCCTGTCAGTCTGAGCCCAGAGCTGTACTTTTCCACCAGAGCACAGAGATGTGCTGTCATCCTCTTCTCACAGCCGCAGATCACACAGCAACAGTAATTACACAGAACGGCCCAGCAAAGCATGCTGGGTAATCTCCACTACGTGTGACTGCATGCCGGACGTCCAGTCGTCAAACTGCACAGATCTAATCAAAGAAGTTTTCTACTCAAACAACATGCAAACAAACGTTAAGATTCACAAATGTAGAAACGCCTCACGGGTCACATCTGGACGAACGCTGTAGCTACGAGGTTGGTCGACACATCTCCACTTCCTGCCACTGTCCAGAAATGAAGCCAAAATATCTCAAACACGATCGCTGCCATCTTGTGCTGATGACTTGATTTGCAGTAGTGATCGTTAAGTGGAGCCATGGCATCAAGGTCCCGCCCATACATGCACTTGATCGATCGCAAGTCAGTCTCAGCTGTCAATCATGATGTCACAGCTCGTTCATATGAAATCTGACAAAAAACTTTTAATGTGTAGTTTGATTATTTTTTTGGGGTTCATCTGCTAAAAGTTTATTTTTCAAAAAGTTGTAATATACTTTCTGGACAATATGGTTGAGTTTAGGACCTGTTGTATTTTATGGAACCTGAATAATTCAAAGTGAACTGGGATCAGATTTTCGAGTCTTTAAGTGGTGTGACCCGGTTCACCCTCCTGCCCTCGTCCTCCTCTCTACATATTCAGCAGTCGTATGAAAGGAGCCATAAAAGTCTCAGACAGGTTGAAGTGTTGAGTTCAGGAGCCCCCCCCCCCTCAGGGAGGCCTGGCAGACACCTCAAAGCTTATGGTTCAATAAGACTCCACAGAGGTCCTTTCATGGCAGAGCTGATTTTTAAATGTCCTGTGCAGCACAACAGAACAGCAGGACCAATTATTCACTCACAGCCAGAGGAGGGGGGGCGATAGGCGACCATTTTAAAGAGGGGGGGGGGGGGAGGGATGGGGGAGGTCAGTGACTCTGAGGGAGAAAACGATGCTGGAGGAGCCAGAAAGAGAGAGAGGACTTATTTACATCTAAATCACTTGTTCCACATTCTCAACTGAGACTCAACGTTGTTCTCACTGACTGAAGATCTGGAGCTTCATAGTTTTATAAATATATAACTTTTATCAGTGTTATTACATCAAGAGGTTTTCATGCTCTCACTCGTCCTCACACTGTTGCTGCAGCTCCTCTTTTCAGCCTCTGTCCAAAACGTTCTGCTCACGAGCTTTACCTTCTTGACTCACTGCGTTCCTGATCGTATAATGATGTCACCATGGTGTAAATACCTTTAACGTGTGTGTGTGTGTGCGTGCGTGCGTGTGTGCGTGCGTGCGTGTGTGTGTGTGTGTATTAAACTGTGTCTGTTCTGTTGCAGGTTTAACGTCAGATGATCAGAATCAGACTTTAATCAATGTTCAACCTGGAGGACAGTCTACAGGAGACGGTAAGAGTCACTGTCACACATTGACAATAATCAGATAGAATCCTGATTGACGGGTTCAGTAAATATAATTTTAAGCACTAAACCAGTTGGCCTCTGCCGCTCTGTGTCATCACTGTAGACAGATGTGGCGTCCAATACGACACAACAGCGGTTGTTGTGTTGTTTTGGACACCAGACTGTTATAGTTGAGTGTAGATGTCAATAGAAATTGTTGAGTTACTAACAACCTGGCGTCTTGATGACATCATCACGTGCCACGTATGGGACTGAGGTCCACCTTGTGTTCCTCTCTCGGTGTAATGGAGACACAGCTGTGTCCCCTGATGCAGAGTTCCTTATTATTTATTTATTTATTCATTGTCTCCAGAGACACCTCTGAGTCCCTCTGTGACCACTAAAGACCCTGGAAGCTCAAAGGTCACTGATGCAGGGAGGACCACCTGCCACTTAGCATTAGCAGAAACAACAATATCCCACAGAACAGGAGCAACACCAGTGTGTGTTCACAGGTTGAATCTAACACACACACTGAAGTTATGAAGCAAAACTCAAACTTCACATTTACGTTCATCGGTTGGTGAAGTGATGGTTATTTTGGTTTTGATGAGAAATATTATGACTTAAGATTAATCTGACGTCACCCGGTGATCTGCTCAGTGACTCATCAAAATGAAAGTAAAGGTTATGAGTTGAATCATTTTAATCAGAGACATTAGACACCAGACAAAGATCCTGAAGGAGATTAAACCTCTGAACATTATAAACTTAGTTGCCGTGTCAGTGAAGCAGGTGTTTCCCATTAAACATAATTGTTTCATAATAAACCAGAAAATGTTTTTCACTGTTCATAGTAACGTCCATCTGAACGTCGTGCACGTGAAACCCAGCTATTATTATTATTATTATTATTATTATTCCTTGAGAAATGCTCCTGCAGGTGAAGCTCACTGTACAGGCCTGATGAACATGAAGTCCAGTCGTCAGACTCGTGCTCAGCGGACAGTTTGATTCCTCATCTCTCACAGCTGCCATCTGTTTTTCTTTCTTTTCCTGGAAGCTCAAGTTTCTCCACTCTGTAGTCGAGCTGAGTGGATTTCTTCAGCTCTTCACCTTCAACTCTTATGTTTCTTCTAAAGTGTCCTTGAAATTATGAATCAAGCCTCAGTGTTGATGATGTTTTGGGTCAGAAGTTACTTAATTAACATTTACTGCCTCAGTATCCAGCACTTCTTCTTCTTCTTTAGAGGAAGAAATAAAAAAATATCTGGAATGTGTACCTCGTACTGACAGTTATTTTTTATTTTAGTTTTATATTTTACATCAGATAAACCTTGGTCCTGCTCATCAGCTCTGACTTACTATGTAACTTACTGACAATTAGCTACACCTAGCTTCTCCACTGATGCAACGAACAAACAAGGGCACTAGCTAATGTGCCTCAGTCGTCAGATAAGCTGGGTTGCTGTTGGCAACTCTGCAGGAAATGTCTTTCACTGCGTTCCTCTGTGTGATGAAAGTGATTGTTCTAAGGCTGCAACATCTGAAGGAACAAAACATTTGAACTGTGGAATATTCGGTCTCCTGATTGGTCAGGCAGAGTTCAGAGTATTCTCAGCAGTTGTGTCATGAAGACAACCGTTACTGACATCAAGTGTAGGCAACGCTTTGCATTCACTTGTTGTCGAGTTGTGACTGATTACAATAAGGACATTTCAGAGACGCAAACACAACAGTGAAGAGATTTAAAGCTAAAATGCATCAGTATAGAATTGTGTCTGTATTGTTCTGCTCGTGGAGGTGTCGTAGATCGCTGTACTATTTAAAGACCTGATGTCCTCTTACTGCTGCCAACACCTAGTGTGTGTGTGTGTGTGTGTGTGTGTGTGTGTGTGTGTGTGTGTGTGTGTGTGTGTGTGTGTGTGTGTGTGTGTGTGTGTGTGTGTGTGTGTGTGTGTGTGTGTGTGTGTGTGTTGCCAGCTGTTTGGTGAACTCAAAGAATCTGATAGAATCACATGGTTCTAAAAGAGAGAGAGGGAGAGAGACAGAGAAACAAAGAGAAAGGGAGAGAGCAGGGGGTGGAGCTGTCTGTGTCTGAGGGCGTTTATTTTGTTAAGAAGCTTCTGTGTGAACACATGCTGTGTGTTTTCTCTGGGCTGGAGATACACTCTACTGATCCTACTGACTGACCTCGGATCAGTTCGGTGTTTGTCACCATGCACAGTGCATCCTGGAGTTTGTCGCTGGTGCTGCCTCAGGGTTGGATTACTTTACCTTTGTGTTGAGAGGAGCAGAGAGGGAGTCGTACTGCACACGCACAGGGTGAGTCTACACTGTGAAAACACACTGAACTGTGAGTGTGGAACTAAGTTGAAAATGTTTCATCGTCCTAGTTGTGCAGAGATCTGTGGTTCAGTCTGAGGCTCGGGGACCTCACGGGTGTCTTTGCACATGTTTGATGTGTCCTGGAATTCCTGGAATGTCAGGGAAATGTGTGTGCGTGTGTTCTACCGACAGGTAGATGCTGTGATGTGTGTGAGGAAGTGAAGAGAACATTTGGTGCATATTTCAGATGGGTTTTTTTTTTAATTTCGCGATGTCATCGCAGTCTGTTTTCCTGTTGAACTGGAGCAGAAACAATTCGTTTTCTATTTCATGGCTAAAACTCAACAAGAACAAACCAGGACAGAAAGTGGAAACAGTGACGGTCACAGAGACACGAGGAGGACATGAACAACCCTGAGGTTTGACAAGAGAGGTAAAGTCTTCAAGAAGAAATATTAGTTTGTTTTTGACGTCTGATCAGTCTGATGTTAGAGCCAAGATGGAGGCAGATTGCACCCCTCGGTATCCCCCGTCCCCCCCTTTCAGAATAAGGTTCTGAGATCTCTGTTCATCTGATTGAAAAATAAACATCTGTTTCTGCAGCAGATTCAATCATCGTCAAAGCTCATTAAATCTAATGTTAGATACGGAAATGGACAGTCCCTTCATTTAGTCCGTATTTGTGCACGTGCTGAGAGTTTACGGATACGGACGAAACAGATCAGTATAGTTCAAGTGAGATTTAAATTTCAACAATGGTGGAACTTTTTTAGGAGAGACTTTGTGAGTTGATGAGAAACTACAGGCGTCTAAATAATGGTCCTTGGCACAAACAGGTCATTTACATGGCCGCTGTTGCTTTATCACAACCCTCCATCGTCTGCAACTCTGGACTCTGCGCTGCCCTCAAGTGGATGTCTTGCTTAACCATGTCAATGTCGAGGACACATGGGCGCACAGTGTGTGGGCAGTGACGGTTTCATAGATTCTCATGGATGTGTTTTGTTTTCATGTGTGAAGCATTTAGTCCAAACTTTCATGTTCTCCGATGTCTTCACCCGCTGCTTTGAGAGCATGTGATGTGATCGGCTGTCAAACACTGTCAGTGAATGTTAAATAAATCAGACGCAGCAGTGTTTAGAAAAAGAGTTCAGGAACAGAAGTCTGTGCTCAGTGATTTCTGATCTCAGCCATGCTTCACTGCTCTAACAGTCACAGAGCTGGACTTCAGATAACACTTAAGATAACACACACATACACACACACACACACACACACTCTGAGCTTTCTGACTGAGGCGTTTAAAAAATGTGAGCAGAGTATTACTTAGCCAGAGGCGGCATAGTTGATTCAGGTGGGGGCCTGCCCGTGTGTTAGTGTGTGAGAATGTGTAAGTGTGTTTATATTTATATAGTGTGTGTGTGGTGGGGGTGCACCTCAGACACAGGCTGGTTCCATTGGTTCCACCTCAGCGCTGACGACCAGACGAGACTCTTGAACCTTTGTTTCATCGATGTTGTGTAGAGTCGACAACACAACAATATTTACGCTGTAGAGAAGTGTGAGAGTTTAATCAGCGTGTGAGAACAATGTCGTGTTGCTCTGGTCCAGTGGTTAAACCCCCCTCGTGTTAGAGAAAGGTCTCCGGTGTCGTCTGGACCTGATGTGATGAATTTATCTTCGCTATGTGAAGGATCAAACTGACCTGAGGTCTGTGGGGCTGACCTCTGACCCCGTCTCCTAGGGAGGACGAGACTGTTGGTGTGGAAAGTGAGTGTGAAATTTCTGTTGGTGCGTCTCAACCCGGGGGCTGATATGAAGCCACTGAATCTGTAACTATTAAAGACAATAGATAAAGATGATCTGATCTCAGGTCAGTTAATCGTCTCATCAACGCTGCTCGTTAGGGTTCAGTTTAATTGTTAACGCGTTAACCTGTGGACTCGTTAACATGACCTGTGTGTGTGTGCTCAGTATATATTGTATTATCACACACACACTCTCACACACACACACTCAGGATATGAGTTCTTCCTGCATGATCAGTTCTACGTGTGATTAGAACCCCCCCCCCCCCCTCCCCCTATATCTGCAGTCTGACTCTGTAGCAGCACCATGGAGACAACACAAAACACAGACCATGTCCTGTCTGTCCTTGTCCTGGTGTGTGTCCCTGTTCTGGTTCATCTCTGTCTCTGTTCTTGTTTGTCTCTGTTTCTGTCCTGGTTAGTATCTGTCCCTGTCCTGGTTTATCTCTGTCCTGTACTGTCTCGGTGCTCAATGGACACTTTCACTGTGATGGTTATGAGCTTGAACTCTCGGTTGAATCAGTAGAAGACAACATGTTTCTGTAATTATGTAAAGAGTTGTGGAGTAATGACAGGTTCAGACCTGCTGTGATTCACAGTCTCCTCCGCTGCAGTGAAGAACAAGACGACCCCTCATTACGACGCCTTCGCTTGTTTACACTCAACCAAACACGGTCAACATATCGCTGTCCCACTGTGTGAGTTTAGACGGCGTGCAGGCGTTCTGTAATCAGAGGCGTGACGTGTAACACGACACTGTCTGCATCTGTTCCGACGTCGTCTTCCTCCTTCACACAGACGTTGATCAGGCTCTGAGACAATGTCCCCCAGATTAACTTGGCTTCATTTTATAAAGTAAAACCATCTCCGTCCACACTAACACATCTGAAAACATGTCACTTGACCAATCACCTGGAAACATGAAGCAGATTGTTTACTCTGCAGTCTGTTGCTTCTCACTGAGATCAGATCAAAGATAAACGACAGGCTGGAAAAGCTTCTGTTCAGGTGGAGGGAGAGGAAACAGAAACGTGGGAATCGAACCGGGCTCAGCACTCGGCTAAAGGCTTAACCCGTACAGACCAGCACTTCAGAGTCTGTTCCTCACCAACTCCACAGCTCTTACAAACAAGATGGCTGAGATCAGAGTGATCATTTCGATATATTACCTCATCGTCCTGCAAACAGCTGCGGGTTGTGGTTTGGTTTGACTCCAGATTATATAAGAACGTGTTGAATTCTTTGATCTTTGCTTCGGTTCATGCTCCCAGAATCTCTCTCTCTCTCAGTTTACAATCAGAGCAGAGAGAGACAGGTCTGAGGAGAGGACGTGAACTGTCCTTGTTCCATGTTATATCTTGTGTCACAGTGTTTTCTTTGTGTTTGTCCTGAACTCACTGCATGTCTTTTTTTTTCCCACTCCTTCCAAAACAACTGCACTTGCTGCCTGGAACGAGGTTTTTCACGACACGTGACAGTGGAAACACTTTTGTCCACAGAGGTGCCAACATCAACGAAAACGAAAAGTTCCTAGTATTTTAATTTAGAGTTCATTAATTTTTTTAAACTTTTTAAAAAAGTTTCATTTACTTTTAGTTGATGAATTGACAGAACGAGGGTTAATCTACTGTAACGCTCAACAGCCAGCAGAGGGAGACACAGAGCTGAGGGGGTAGGGTGGTGGGGCAACCGGTGGGAGGGGCTTAACATGTGAGAGGTTGAACTGTGAATGAAAGAAATTCAGACCTGACGGAGGAGAGAGACTTTCACACACACTCACAGAGAGAGAGAGAGAGAGAGAGAGGGAAAATGGACTCAAACTGGATTTTACAGCTGCTGACTACACACTGTACACAACATGGTAAGATCACACACACACACACACACTTAATACAACATGGTTAGATCACACACACTAAACACACACACACACACACACACTTAATACAACCTGGTAAGATCACACACACACACACACACACACACACACCTCTCTCTAACTCCAGGTTGTAGCACATGGTGTGTGTGTGTGTGTGTGTTTATGTTGTGGTGGGGGATGGGGACTGCAGGGGTGTAGGGTTTCCACCAGTGTGTGTATTCTTTAAACATTTGCTGTGTGTGGTTCGGTCTCAGTCAGTTGGCGGTCTGGTGTGATCGTTACCTTACAGGTGAGCTGAGTCTGAATTGGTTTTGTGTGTATGTGACGGTTGTATGATGTCATCAGTGTCTTGCTCAGCAGGAAGTCAAACAGTTCGCTTCATGTTGACGTAAAATGTTTACTGACAATAAGAAAACCAAACGTCTGTCACAGTGAGAAGCAGTGGAAACGCAGTCACTGTCTGTGGACTGCAGAGTTGTGTGGTTTGTCCCTCAGCTCCTCCTGTGGTCTCATTGTAAAACCATCTTCAGACACGACCTGTGGAGGATCTCTGGAGAATTCGCTCTCTGTCTGAATTTGTCTTTCACACATGTACAACACAGGAGGAGACTCTCTGCTCAGACACGTTCACAGCAGCAACAAATCCTCAGCAGGATTCTGATGAGTTGTGCAGCAGGCAGAGTCAGACTGTAACGTGTTCGTTCCACTGCAGAGATCACGTCGTTGTTCTTTACATCCACACTGCCGTCGGTTCTGGAAATCTTTGTGTCTCCTGTGTGTGGCTCTGCATTTTCATTCTGAGATATTTGTTTTGTTCTTGGGTTTTTTTGCGTCTGTTTCTCGTGTTCGAAGCATCGTCTGGTCCCCGCGACCCGCTCAGACTTGGCACTTGGGGACCAGGTGGAGAAACTCACTCGGACATTTGCGTTCGCACATACAGGAGGATCTCCAGAGTTCAGTGCATGTCTGTGTGTTTCCTGTGAGTGTTTCCTGTCGTCATGATCAGTTCATACTGTGTTTAGCAGAATCTCGTAAAGCGTTCATGTGTAAATGATGCGACACACGGACGTGGAGCTGCTGGATGGTTTTTACAATGAGCTTTACATCGTGGTGATCAACCACAGTTTAACAAATTTCAATTTCCATTTTACCAGATAATTATTTATGGATGTTGATGGTGACAGACACAACGACTGATAATCAATAGAAGAAGAACTGATGAAGTTTAAACCAGAGACATGATCATCATCATCATCATCATCATGTATGTGTCCTGGTGTTGATGGTCAGTGACAGAGACATCATGTTAATGATGTCGGCCACTGTTAAGCCCTTTTCAGATGTGACCTGAGAGTAAAATCTGGAGAATTGGTTACAGAGTTTGTCCAGAGTTTGCTTCTGCACAACACAGCGGGAGGTTCTCTGCACAGACTCGTTGACAACAGCAACAAATCCTCCTCATCATTCAGGTGAGAGGTGGAGCAGGTGACATACTAACTCTGCTGCAGAGATCACGTGATTGTCTTGTCAACACACAGGCCCCGGTGACGGCTCTACGTGTGTTACAGCTTCTTCACTGGGAGATATTTGTTTTCATTTTGTTTGTTTTTTTCATTTTGCGATGAATAAAACAGAACAGACAGGATATCTCTGACTCAACGTTTTTAGCAGCAGCTCTGTGAGAAGTGTCGTCTCTCTTCTGGAGGAACATGTGTTTGTCATGTTTACCTGGTTACCATGGAGACAGATGATATACAATCAGCTGCTGTGATATGAGCGTCATGTTTCAGTTTTGTAACTGTGAGTGAGCTTCAGGATGGTTTTACACCTGAGAGTCTGAGCCAAGCTTCATGGGTTTGTTCCATTTGTTCTGGTCGGACTAAACATTGGTCCAGAGGTCTGGATCGTGGTCTAAGGAACCTTTCACACCTGATGTTTTGGTTCAGGCTAAACTGAAAAGTTCGAATGTCCAAACCAAACAAGGTGCAAAAGAGTCTGTAGAGTATGTTTCTCATGGAGAGGCGAAGAAGAGGAGACATGTTCAGACTCTTCCTCAGAGACGTCTGAACTTGTCCAGGGGCTGCTGGGTAAAGTGGGGGAGTGGTGAAGAGGAATGTTCAGGTACTGGTCTCGTACTGCTGCAGCCTCTGATGAGTTTGTCTCCACATGAACTCAGAACCAGTGAACGCTAAGATCAATCTGTTTTATGAGACAGTGAATGTTTACACTGATTAAAGAATGGTAGTGAACTCAGCAGTGTTTTAAATGAGTGACGTGTTGTTGTGGACTGAATGTCTGAGGCTGTTGCAGGAGTGTCCATGTTGTGGACTGGCTCCGCTCTGTCTCACATTAACACACTGACCCACTCGGCTTCACATAAGGTCCTGATGGAAGCTGTTTTCACGCCGCCTCTCTGGTCAGATGTCAGAGGAAGTACTCACCCTGAAAGTCTTTTCTTCATTTGACAACAGACGTCTCTGGACTCGTCAGGGACAGGAAGTGTCCTTTGTCTCTGGTGTTGAGTTCTGTGTTGTTGGGATGAGACAGTCCTGAGGGGCAGGACGACACGGTCCTGGTGTTAATACAAAGAGACATCCAGAGAATTCATCTTTAACACGCCTTCATCTCAACCTGAAACCTGAAGCCTCGAAAAAAAAAACTCTCCCAAAAAAAACTGTCTGGGAAATCGACCCCCCCACACTTGAATATAACACCCGTTAAAAGAAGATTCCTCCCGCACCATTAAATTCTCTGACCTACTTCACAGAGAGCTGAAGAGTTTCAGGAGAAACACATGGAGAATTTAAATTTGCAATTGTTTACTCAACTGCATTTGTGCATCGTAGTTTATTTAAACATTATAAAGAAAAACACATTAAATGTTAAATCTGTCAACCATGTCCTGACCATAATCAATAAAACAGAAGAAGTTAAAATCAAAGATTCACAGACTGAAAACACAAGAATATCACATGTTATATTTCATATTTATCTATTTTTCAAGTGTTTCTTCTAAATTAAGAATGCATTTATATATTGTACATTCAGGGTCAGTGTGTTTGTGGGCGTGTTGTATGGATGGGGATTAAAACAGAGGCAGAGACAGAACTCTGGTGTGGACAGAGACCGTTGTTAGAACAGGTTGGATCGGTGCAGCTCTTCTTCCTGAAACAGGAACTGGTTTGTTATTGATGAGTTTTTAATACTTGTGTCGGATCAGTCTTTCTGTTTTTTGACCTGAAGTTAAACATGGAGATGATTCATCTCTTTAATATGAGGTCACTCTATCATTAAAGAGTCTTTATGTTGATGTAGTCTCAGATCAGGAACAAGGATTCACATCAGTTGTCCTGAAGTTGTTCTTTGTTTAGTTTTCTGTGAACACTGAGCAGCTTTCAACGTATCTGCTGCGACTAACGCTCAAATCTAATCGGCTCTCTCTCTCAAACTGAGTCAAGGTCATTGCTCTGCACCCGCCTCATAACAGCTGCCAAGGTTTGGACGTCTTTGTCTTCTCCTCATGGTGAGAGGACGAACCCCCCCCCCCCCCCCCCCCCCCCCCCCCCCCCCCCCCCCCCCCCCATCACATGAAGGTGTGATCTCCTGTGGAAACACAAAGAGGACGGCAGATCGAGTGCATGTTGTAAAGAATGATTGGTTTGAGCAGAGGACGATAATGAGCTGGTGTCTGCAGTCAAGCTGATTACAAACCTGCACTTAAGTCCGGGCATGTTCCTGAGATGTTCTGGAGGGACTGAATGTGATAACACAAATGTCTGCGTCAGTAGCTCTGGACGTCTTCTAGAACTTTTCCTGCAGCCCCTGGTGAAATGTCTTGATAATGTCCACGAGAGAATACAGCAGGAAAATGTCCTGAAAATTTGGAGTGGACGTGTTGATGAGGTTTCTGACACATGCAGACGAGAAACTGGAGGAACACAAATATCTCAGGAGCTGTACACGTTGAAGACAAGTCAACTTGGAAAGACGAGGAGATTCCAGATGTTTTGGTTATAAGGACCGACGCCGGTGTGTATAGAAAATCTCCAGACACAATTTTCTGGACAATTTCCTGAGTTAATTTCTGAAACCGTCTACTCAGCTAACCCCTGAGTAGACGGTGCTTGGATCTCAAGACACGTCAAGGACACAGTTGCTGTCAGGATGAATCCAGATGTTTTCAGCAGCTCTCACTCTTTAGGAACTGTAATGATACTGAAACACACTGTGCCCGAGGCCTGCGTTTGACTTCCCCTGCTCCTTAATGCTCTCAGCTTCGGGTGAGGTGTGAATGAGTGGATGTGTTCTGACAGCGTCGGTATGTGTAACATTCCGGTGTCTTTCTAACTGTTATCTGAATCATCAGTGCCTGGTACCACGTCTGTTCTCCTCCTCCACACTCAGATCACTCCTCTTCTCTGATTTCATTCATGACAAAGATAAAGATCAGACACATGAGAATGATCTGAGAGGAGAACGTCTCTCTGTCCTCAGACAAGCTGCAGCAGGTCACAGCAAACACAAACAAAGACCCGGATCTGAGTCTAGATTTATAGTAGTTTGGATCAGTGGGAGACCTGGACCTGGATCAGCTCATATAACGAACACGGGTCGTCAGTGTTTTTAAACAGGCAAGCGTCATCTGTGGATTCCTCAGCAGATCAGACACCACGTTTCATCACAGGTCATGTGAACACCAGTGTCAAACTCTGCAGCTGTTTTTTTAATTTCCTCTCTTCCGTGAAATATGATCTTCAGCACTGAGGCGTCTCACAGACTGTTAATTACGTGTTAACGCAGCTCTTCACATCGTCACCGTCGGTGTTGAATAAAGCTACTGTCATTTGGAAAGTCACACAGAGTTTGACTTCCTCAACAGCATCACCTTTAAAACCTTCCTGTCTTAAACGTTTCTCTTTGGAGGACAGCTGGTCTCTTCTGTCACTGTCTTCACTGCTGGGGGGAGAAGGGGTGTCAAAGGTCAAGTCTCCCTTGGGTCCCTGGTCTTTAGGGCCCCTCCCTCTCCACGCCGTGTCCCAGTGGTTGGTTACTAAAAAGGTCACAACCTGTGCTTTCAGAAACCATGAGCCATCTTTAAAGAACCAGAGTTAAAGAGCTGGTTAATCACATCTCAGCGTCTGACGTCTGACAGGGATGAGGCCGGATGGTCACGTGACGTGTGGTCACATCTGGAAAAACGTATGATGATGTTAAACTGTGTTCCGTCAGATTCGTCAGGCTCTGACAGTGACCCTGGTATTTGTTAGCCTCACCCGCCTCACCCGCCTCACCCTCCTCATCCAGCAGGACTGGTTCCTCCATCAGAGGTTGAATGAGTCATGATCCTCTGGGGACAGAGAGGCCGCCACTCACTGTTCATTATCCCTGCATGTCCGGGGGGGGGGGGGGGGGTAGTTTATGTTAAAAGCTCCATCTGGATGATTAAACACCAGCTTTTTATCTGTCACCCTCTGTGACCTCAGGACATCACACATGAATGTAAATAACACAACACACTGTTACTCTATGTGACCCCAGAAACTTCATGTCTGGATCAGAACCATGATTCAAACCACAGCTACATCCACGCTGACGTATTTTAGCTTCAGAATAATGATTCAAAACCAAATCAACATCCGTGCAGACAAGTGTCAGAATCAGAAATCTCTCAGTCAGCAAGTTGCACGGTGAATCATGTCATGTGATACAAACAGGAAGAAGATTGTCCACTCTGAAGTTTGTGCTAAGTTACAGAAAATGCTACGAAGAAGGAACAGTGATGGTGAAAAGTAAGAGCACATCGAGGTGGAACTGTCAGTGACAGTGACAGTTCACCGCCGGAAGTCGAGTCATGTGAAATAAAGATGATCCGCTGTAGACAGTGTGTCCTCATCAGTGTTGTTTCATAATGGAATCATATTAATTAGAGACAGTTTAACCTCTGTGTCATTAAGACATGTAGATCAGGTTTGTCCAGTCTCTGTTGTTATTGAGCGAATGTGACTTTGTGCATTATTGTTCTGTTTTTCTGCAGCGATACACTGCCGGAGCCTTTTCACTGCAGCAGGGGCCCGGTCACTGTTGCAGGGGCCCGGTCACTGTTGCAGGGGCCCGGTCAGTGCAAACCATCAGAGAACTGTGATCCTGTAAGTCACAGTGATTTGAGATCAGTTTAAACCCAGTGTGATGAAACCAATGTAACATTTTAAGTTTCAGACGTTTTCTTTGAACTTAAACTAATTCATCTTTTCAGAGGAAAGATTTTTGAACCTCTGACCTTTAACATTGTGATAATTTGCTGCTTTCACCGTTGATGATCTCTGATCTTTTAGATTTTGGTCGTCTGGTGTGAACCTGAGTTGAACGTGTGACACAGAGAAACTACATGAGAGAAAAACAGTGTTTTTTCACTGGAGTCTGGTGTGTTGAGGATAATCAGGTTATTCAGCTGAGACTCAGAGTGGGTGGCCCCGCTCCCTCTCCCATGGGAACCTCGCTCAGCCTGCTTTCATGTGCCTCCTCACCCCTCCCTCACCCCCTCAGTGGACTGAGCTGCAGTATTATTACTGTAATCCTCACATTTACATTCAATCAAATTTTATTTGAATAGCCCATATTCACAAATCACAATTTGCCTCACAGGGCGTAACAAGGTGCGACGTCCTCTGTTGTTTTCGTCAATAAGAGTAAGGTGGATTTAATGTTGTGGAGATTTTAGAGTCAACAACAGTTTGAGCTCATGTGAGACGTGTGTGTTTGTGCGTGTCCGTGTGTGTGTGTTTCTGTGTGTGTTTGTGTTATTGATGAAGATTTGATTAAAGCTACTTTCAGACGTGAAATGAAATCCAGACACTTTCCTGAAACTATGCCGAGGGGCTGTATGTGAGAACCCAAACGTCCAAGTCATTGTGTCATTCAGCAGGACAGAAATCCCCCCTGGGTCATCTGATATCGTGCTGCTAATATTGGCCTCAGGACTACATTTGGCTGCCAGTTGTTGTGTTGAGTCACATCCAGAATATTCATCTGAACACAGACTGAGCACGAAGCCTGGTTCATCCTGTCTGATAGCTGTCCCCTGACACAGTGCTGCTCTGCTTATCAAACAGCTCCAGCACAAATAATCATCGTAGCATAGAGTGTAGGAAGCATACAGCGTCTCATCGTTAGCTTCTGCTGAGCGTCACTGCCACTGGTTAGGCCTAAATTCATCCGTCTGTCAGTTTGTGTGTCTGCTGTCCGTACCTGTCAAAGATAGTTTTTAAGAGAAGAATCTTCTCTCTCTAATAGAACTGTACGACCACGCGTGTACCTACAGATCCAACAAATCCAACAGAGTGAGACATCGTAGAGTCTCCACACTGAAATTGGATTCGCTGATGGTCTTTATATACAGTCAATGATCATCTTTATATACAGGTAAAAGTGACCCCTTAAACAGGAGTCAAACTGGTTCATGTGTCCACAGTCGGAGGGGAAAACAGTCTGAAGTCAGCATTTAAATCTGTGACACTCACACAGTCTGGAGACAGATATTTTTACCTGACCAGTCTCCAGTGGATCCAGTTACAGCCCTGATCTCCTGACGGGGCCTCCCAGCCACGCCTCCAGGGCCTGGTGGGTGCGCTCTTGGCGGGCCGCCTGAAGTGTTGAACTTTTTTCTGACTGAACAAACACGTGTTGATAAGAAACATGTGAACAGTGTCACGGAGTGTGGAGGTAAAAACTGATCTGTCGTCAGTGTCACTTCAAACTCTGGACACAGACTGACCCTGGTCGTCCCCAGGTCACGTCTCCTCACCTGGACTCGTCCCTCAGGACCAGTCTCTATGTCTCTTTGTCTGCGAGGAATGTGATGCAGAGGTGTGGTGTTTCCATAGCAACAGCAGGACACACACACACACACACACACACATGCAACACACTCTCTCTCTCTCTCATTACTAAACAAACTGCAGGAACCTTCCCTCACACATGTACTCAGATCAGCGTTAACAGTTGTTATTGTCCCTGGGAACCAGAACTGAAGCCACCAGGCTCAATAAAGAGCTACTGTCTGTGAGGGTGAACGTCTAACTTGCTGTAAACAGTGTGCAGGGACCTGTCGGGTCTGACCGAGGTGTTGCTTCATCCTCTTCCTCTCAGGACTCTGAGTCTTTGGACCGCTGCATCCAGACGTCTCTGTCCGACCTCTACCCCCCCTTCCAGGCCACGTCCTCCACCATCCTCTGTCAGGTCCTCAGTGTGGTGGAGAGCAGCTACAGTGGAGACGGCCTCCGCTACCTGCTCCACTTCCTCCTGCCGGCCAAGAAGTTCCTGCAGACACTCCAGCAACATGCCTGTGTGAGTATTACACAAGTTTCAAACTAAATAATTTTTAAAGATTATGAACTAGGTCTTAATTATGTAACGTTACTTCCATCGTGCTTTAAAGTAGTTTTTTTTTGTTTTGGCAGCACACAGTTATTATAATGCTGTAATAAAACTACAAACAATACTTCTGTTTAGAATATTTTCGTGTTCATATTGAATCAGTAGGTCGTAGTTAATAGATGCTCTTTGTGGAGCTGTGAGTCAGAACTTCACTCTGTGATCAACTGACTCTCACTCATGACTCAAACAGACCCCCCCCCCCTTGGGGCGTGTCTCTTCTTGTCAGTTGAACACCAAACGTGATTGGCTGATGTGTCATGCTCGGCTAAGGTGACTCGTGGGAATGTCACTCACCTGCCTTTACTCACTGTTTCAAAGTGAGTAAAGAGCTGATCAGGTTGAATTCTTCATCAGTCGTCTGGTGTTTGTTCAGAGGATCCAGTGAAATAAAAGAATCAGGAGGAGTCGACTTCACTGGAACAATAAGATGCTTTTTTTAGACTCAACAGGTTTGACTCTGAGGAGATGAACATTTAAATCTTAACTGCAGCGATGATCTGTTTAAACTTAAAGTCACAGATTCTGTTCAACACGAGACAGAGTCTGATTCACTGAGTCGTGATCAAACGGCTGCAGAATAAGTTTCACTAACTAGATGTTTAACTGGAGTTGCAATGAAAATATGTTTCATCAAAAACAATAATCTACATTTCTCCTCTTCCTCCTTTCCACTCCTCCTTCCCTCCTCTCCTCATCCTCTCCTTCTCAGTGTCAGTACAGTGGAGTCTTGTTTCGTCATGAAGGCTGGCCTCTGTGTGTCCATGAGAAGGTAGTCGTTCAGCTCTGTCCTCTGGACCAGCATCTCCTGCGTCCAGGAGACTTCTATCTGCTGGTATCTCCTGCGGCTGCTCCTCCTCTTCGAGCACACAGCGCCTCCTGCAGGAGCAGCGTCGCCTCCTCCCCCAGCCTGCTTTTGTGCAGTGTGTCGGCGGGCGGTCGTCATGTGGAGCGACAGGAAGTGTCGGAGTTAGCCCTGCGGTCACTCTTCAGCATGGCCTGGCTGGACTCGGTCAACAGGGAGAGGGAGCCGCGAGGAGCGTCCAGGCTGGAGCGCTGCGTCCTCTCTGCCAATGGAGATGTCTTCAGGGTTCCCTGGGAGGACCTCGTCTACCCACAATTCCTCAGCCGGGCGCGAACCACCCGGGTGGAGGACCAAGAGTCTTCCATGAAGGAAGAGTTAGTTTCTCGAGATATTAACTCCTTGACCCAGGAAGATTTAAAGCTCCTCCCATCTCAAACAAACCAATCAGCTGCAAGCAGCGAGGCAGAGGACTCGGAGGGCGAGTACGTGGAGCTGACGGAGCTGACGCTGCCTCGCTTCTCGCCACAGAAAGGTTCTTTAACCCAGTCCATCAGCCTGCAGCTTCAAGCAAGGACCAGCTCGCACAGCTCAACACACACACCTCACAACAAACAGATTCCTCACAACACGCACACGCCTCACAGCACGCACACGCCTCACAACACGCACACTGCTCACAACACACACACGCCTCACAACACGCACGCGCCTCACAACACACACACGCCTCAAAACACACACACACATTCTGCTGTGAGCATGAACACCTCAACGCACACACCTCACAACAAACTAACACCTCTCCACACACACTCCTCCTGGTCCAGTGTGCAGGTCAGTTCTCACACTGGACTTTGCACCAAACTCATCGAGGAAAACTTCAAGCACGACACATGCAGACCTGTTGTCCTCACCCCCATCTCCCCCTCCAACCTCACCCCCACGTCCTCTGCTCCTCCTGAGGTCCTGGAAACTGCCATCGTTCAGTCAGAGCAGGAGGCCTCTAAGGAGCAAACACAAGGTAGTGATTCAGTCTGCACGCTAAACACTGAACCTCAAAACAGCCATGGACAGAGAGAGGAGGAGGAGGAGGAGGAGGAGTTGAAACAGGGGGAGCAAAGGAAAGAGGGAGAGATGGAGGAAAAGAGGGAAGAGGGAGAGTTGATGAAGAGTCAGGAAAGGAAGCATGAAACGTTAGTGTCAGTGGATGAGGCTGTAGAGAAGGAAGAGGAGGAGGAGATGCGTACTGCTGAGGAGGAGGAAGATGAAAGTGAAGAGATGGAGGGAGATGGAGAGGAGGAGTTTGATGAGGAGGAAGCAGAGGAGCTGGAGCTCGAGGAAGAAGTTCAGGTTATAATTGTGCAGCAAAGTCAAGAAAGAAGGGAGGAGGAGGAAGCGATGAGAGAAGAGGAGAGAGGAAAAGATGAAGAAGAGAGAGGTCGACAAACGCACATCGATAAAGAAGCCTGCTCACGTATGAACGCACACGCTCAAGACTCTTATTCTGAAAATTACACACTACACACACAATCTAAGGACTCTTATTGTGAAAATGTTTCACTACAAACACACCCTGAGGACTTTTGCTCTGAAAATAACAAACTACACACACACTCCAAAGACTCTTATTCTGAAAGCATACATGACACACCCTCTGAAGAGTCCAACGCACCACAGACACTTTCCAAGGACTCTTATTCTGAAAACACCTCACTAAAAACACACTCCAAGGACTCTTATTCTGAAAGCATACATGACACACAATCTGAAGAGTCCAATGCACCACAGACACTTTCCAAGGACTCTTATTCTGAAAACACCTCACTAAAAACACACTCCAAGGACTCTTATTCTGAAAGCATACATGACACACCCTCTGAAGAGTCCAACGCACCACAGACACTGTCCAAGGACTCTTATTCTGAAAAGATACATGAAACACCCTCTGAAGAGCCCAACGCACCACAGACACTGTCCAAGGACTCTTATTCTGAAAAGATACATGACACACCCTCTGAAGAGTCCAACGCACCACAGACACTGTCCAAGGACTCTTATTGTGAAAACATACATGACACACCCTCTGAAGAGTCCAGCTCCCCACAGACACTGTCCAAAGACTCTTATTCTGAAAACCCTTCACCACAGACACTGTCCAAGGACTCTTATTCTGAAAAGATACATGACACACAATCTGAAGAGTCCAATGCACCACAGACACTGTCCAAGGACTCTTATTCTGAAAACACCTCACTAAAAACACACTCCAAGGACTCTTATTCTGAAAGCATACATGACACACCCTCTGAAGAGTCCAACGCACCACAGACACTGTCCAAGGACTCTTATTCTGAAAAGATACATGACACACCCTCTGAAGAGTCCAATGCACCACAGACACTGTCCAAGGACTCTTATTCTGAAAAGATACATGACACACCCTCTGAAGAGGCCAACGCACCACAGACACTGTCCAAGGACTCTTATTGTGAAAACATACATGACACACCCTCTGAAGAGTCCAACGCACCACAGACACTGTCCAAAGACTCTTATTCTGAAAACCCTTCACCACAGACACTGTCCAAGGACTCTTATTCTGAAAAAATAAATGACACACCCTCTGAAGAGTCCAGCTCCCCACAGACACTGTCCAAAGACTCTTATTCTGGAAACCCTTCACTACAAACACATACACAGGACTCTTATTCTGAAAACTCTTCAGAACAACCACTCTTCAAGGACTCTTATTCTGAAAACTCTTCAGAACAACCACTCTCCAAGGACTCTTATTCTGAAAGCCCTACACTACAAAATCAGTCTGTGGACTCTTATTCTGAAAACCCACTACAAACACTCCCTGTGGAGTCTTATTCTGAAAATTCTTCAGGACAACCACTCTCCAAGGACTCTTATTCTGAAAATGCTTCACTACAAAATCAGTCTGTGGACTCTTATTCTGAAAACCCACTACAAACACTCCCTGTGGACTCTTATTCTGAAAACTCTTCAGGTCAACCACTCTCCAAGGACTCTTATTCTGAAAACCCACTACAGACACACTCTGAGAACTCTTATTCTGAAAACCCACTACAAACACACTCTGAGGACTCTTATTCTGAAAACACTTTACTACAAGCACAGTCTAAGGATTCACATTCTGAAAACATTGAACCGTCAATACACTTTGTGGAGTCTGAAGACTCCATCACTCCAGCGATGGTTCCAGACTCACTGAGGATTGAACCTAAGTCTGAACATGGAGAGAAGGAGGAAGAGCAGCAGCAGGAAGAGGAGGAGGAAGAGGAGGAGCGCTGCAGTGAGGAGGTTGGTGGAGGAAGAACTGCAGATCTTCAGACTGAAGGTATAAACTTGTTTTTCCTCCTCACTGTCATTCTCAAAATCATCCCCATCATCTTTCTGTTCTCATTTATCTTCTCCTCCTCCTCCTCCTCCTCCTCTTATTGGCTGAAAAACTCCTCCTCCTTTTCTCGTCCCTCCTTCTCCACCAGTTCATTTCTCACTCACCTGTCTGAACCATAAACTGTGAATAAAGATGGACTTTTTATCTCCACTTCCTCAAATAATTCAAAATATCACTGATACGAAAGCTGCCACCTTGTGGGGACGATGCTGTCGCAGATGAAGGAATGGAGCTGCCCATCTGCTAACATGGAGGAGGTGGGGTTTATGACCTAGTGCAGCCATCCACCAGGGGGCGATCCAGATGATTTAGCTTGTCGTCCTATCCATCTTTATTTACGGCTTATGATTCTGACACTTTTCTCACGTGCCCGTGTGGATGATCAATACATTAAGACACTGTGTGTGTGTGTGTGTCCGTCTTCTCTCCACAGGTCTCAGCACTGAGTTGTCTTCTGTCCATTCAGCATATTCCAGTCCAACAGAACCACAACAACCAGCTGTCTGTTCACAGCGGACTGGTCCAACTGTGGACACTGTCCCAGGAATGTCCATCCTATCCTGTCCATCGTCTCGGTCCAGCTTCTACAGCGTGCTGCTGAGCTCTGGAGCTCTGTGTCTGCCTGGTGAGACACTGACCTCATTTAGAAACCATCTCAACCGGTTTGATACCAGAGTTAATGTTAGTGAAGCAGATTAGAACAATCCGACTGTTTCAGTGTTTTATAAAGAAGAGTGTTTGTGGACTGAAGCTGCAGCTGATACCTAAACATGAACCTCACAAGACACTCTAACATGAAGTACCATGACTCATTATAACGTGATCAGTAAACACAGCGTCACTGATGAATCATCATGATGATGATGATGTGTCCTCTTCGTCTCCTGCAGGAACCAGAGACAGAAGTGGACGAGCTCTTCTCACCGTCTCAACCAGCAGCTCCATGTGGTCGAACCCTGATTGTGAGCGCGCGGACCTGCTCCGCCTCCTTCTCTATTACACCTCCACCCTCAGGTAGTGACCGCACATAGTTCTCAGCTCGACCTCAGGTCTCTGTACTGTTGTGTCCCTCTGATGTCATTTCCTGTGCCCGAGCAGGAAGGAGGTGCGAGCGTTGGGTCTGACGGTGCTCGTGGACGCCCGCAGAGCAGCTCCTGTCCCCGCCCTCTTCTCTGCCCTCAGGTCCCTGCAGGTGAGTCTCCTGTGGTCGTGTTTACCTGTTGTTATTTAGTTTGACTGAACTCAACAAAAAAACTGACATTTCAACAAATGTGTGTGTGCAGGAGAGCACACCGGGCTCCATCCACAGCGTGTTACTGCTGGTCAGCAGAGACTCCTCCTTGGTGCGTCTGGACAGATCCGTGATCACACAGGTGACTTTGACACATGAGCTCGGTCACACAGTTGATCAGACTGATCCTCGTTCACTTTGGTTTGTTCTTTAACGAGACATCAGGCTTATGTTTGTGGACGGAAGTGGGTGAAGGATTATTTTGAATAGACAGATCGCTAGTGGCAGAAAGTGATGTTGCTGTGTTATGTTTGCACTGAAATCAGGTTTGTCGTTTACATGATGTTTCACAAACCAGGTGGAGGTGTTGCATTCTCTGAAGTCTGTTCAGAAACACGTGGACCTCCAGCAGCTTCCTGCAGAGTTCGGAGGCTCCTTCAGCTTCAGTCAGAGCAGCTGGCTCTGCTTCAGATCGGTCAGTACACGTGTCAACACGTCAGGTCATCAGCTCTTTAGGCGACGGGCACCGAGTGAAGAGAAGGCAGCGCTCATCTCTTGTTTTATATGGAAGTGTTGTGTTTCTACACTTCACCTCCACAGACTGTCAATTGATCAGTTACTGTTTTAAAAATTAATTAATTCAGTTAAATATTCAGCTTCATGATTTTTAATGACCAAACAATGAAAATGATCAGTGAATTGATCAGAAATTTCAAAAAGTTTATTTGTGTGTCATCGCTCATTAGTGAAAAGGTTTTTCTCTTTTTATTTCCTGTTTTCATCAGAGAGTGGAGCAGCTGACCAATCAGTGTGAGGACGTCATCAAGCTGCTGCAGAAAACCATCAATATCCTGCAGAACACACCTCTACCTGCTGCTGCTCAGGTAACACACACACACACACACACACCAGTGATGTTATGACCTCATCAAATGTAAAACTCATCTGGTTACCACAGTAACTCAAACCAGCAGTGTGTTGTATGTGTCCTCTGTAAACTGACTAAATGTCCTCTCTCTTTTCCCAGGATGCCGAGTTGCTGCTGTCCCGCTACAAAGCGGTGATACGTAGTGTCCTTGAAGATGGTCGATTGGTCCGGTTACAGCAGGAGGGCGGGGCCTCTCTGTCGCGGCTCCGCAGAGAGGAGAGCGTTATCAGCGCGACAGATGATTACAGGGCGGAGCTGGAGACCGTGTCATCTCTGTACGATCAGGTGGACGAGCTGCTTCACCGCCTCGTCACGCTGTCCAACTCCAGGACGCAGCAGCTGAGCTTCATCCTGGACTTCAGGAGTCTGGAGCAGGGCTTCACCGAGGTCCGTGTGAGCTCAGTTCTCAACCTCCACTCACACACTCATCACGTTAATGGGATTAATGGGATCAGGACTTTGGATCTGTAAACATCACAAATATGAAAGTTGTAATCGGTGAACACAAAGATTGTCTCCCGGTGAGATGCCTCACTCTGTCTTTATTTATTAAGGCCCATATATGTATTCTGAGTCTTCATCAGTCTGTCCAGCAGAGGGAGCTGATTTCAGGACTCAATTTCAGTACCTGTGAGAACGTGTCACAGTCCGTTATGATCCGTGTCAGTCACTTCACAGTTAGAGGTCAAGAGGGGAATGACTGACACGTTTACCTGTGTGATGCGTTCAGGTGAGCTCCTGGCTGCAGGACGAAGGAGAACCTTGTCTGAAGAATCTGAATGAACCTGAAGATTCTCTCGAGCTGCTCAAGAAGAAACAGACGGACTTCAAGAACCTCTACACAACAGCTCATGTACGACACACACACTTTATCTGTTGTTGTCCGTGAAGAACCGTCTTGTGCGCTGACCTCGTTCTCTCTCTGCAGGGTTTCTGTAAACGGGGCGAGGCGTTGTTGAGTCGTCTGGATCACTGGGGCAACATGTCGTCAGTGGACCTCCACATTTACGAGGTCAAAATTCACTCCTTCTGGGCTCAGCTTCAGGATTTCTCTCAGCGGATCAACGCCACTGAACAGAACATCGAGCGGACCGTCCGACTCTTCAGCTTCTTAGACCAGGTACGGCTGATAATGTCCCACTGCAGAGCGACCTCGTCAGTGTCTGCAGCAGGAAGTAAACACTGCAGGACACCAGCTGACTTTCTCGTAGTGTAATACAGTTTAGTAACCAACAGTAAAATACATCACATAGCATAAAACAAGAGGAGGAAATAAATCATCATCGAAAACGAAGCAATAAAGAGACAAGAATGATCAAAGATAGAAACAAAGAAGGAGAAGAAAATGTTCGAGGACAAAGAGGAGCTGTGGTGTTTGTGTAGCGAGTGAGAACACTTGGGTCAGGGCAGAATTATTGATTTATTTCTTTTCTTTTGTCCTTTCTCTTCCTCACTCCTCTTCAGCTAACTTCACAATACTTGAACCCATCAAGAATAAAAACTCTTTAGTGTTGTTTAAAAACAAGGTTTTGTGAAGAGCTGGAAGATTTGTCAACGTTTACAAAATAAAAAAAACTTTTCGTTGCTGAAACATTTGTATTTAATTATAAATACAAATGTTCTTGTTCACTGTTGGTTAGCATTCACTGGCCTATTAACTGTATGGTGCTAACCGTCACCTACTGTGCCTGTTGAGGTGAAATTGCATTTTCTGGTTTTACAGAGAGAGAAACACAAATGTTATTCAATATTGATACTGAATTCCAGGTTCTGGTACCAGACTCTTAACAGTAACCAACCCCAGCGTCCATTTGACCTGTGAACCACAACAAAACATGGGACTGATTTAAACAGATGTAGTGTTGTTCTGTGTCACCTGAGCTGAGTGAATACATGTTTTAAGATGCAATAGTTTTGTGAATCAGAGCAGCTGTCTCCCCCCCCCCCCCCCATATCGTCCTCCTACAGTGAAGCTGACAGCGTGTATTCAGGCCAGAGGGGGGGGGGGGGGGGGGGGGGGGGGGTGTCAATATTGTTTTGTATTCTAGACTCCGGCTCGTGTGTGTGTGTGTGTGTGTGTGTGTGTGTGTCAGGTCAATATCAGTCGACAGTGTATCAGAGTGGAAACTTCATAATAAACTACAGTCACTTCACTGCACAGGTCAACACACACAGACATATACAAATATATAAGCAGATAAGTTTATACACACACACACACACACACACAAACACACAGTGTGAGACAATGTCCGCTGAAAACCTTGTGTCTCCACATCTTGGATTTATTTTTCAGGACAACTGAAGCTTCTCCAAACATGACACATGCATGTGAATGAATGTTTACAGAGTGTGTGTGTGTGTGTGTGTGTGTGTGTGTGTGTGTGTGTGTGTGTGTGTGTGTGTGTGCGTGTGCGTGTGTGTGCGCGCGTGTGTAGTCCAGGTATTACTCCAGTGCCAAGTTTTCCCTTCTTCCCCTTTTCACTCCTTTCACAAAGTCTTTGTTGCTCTGGTGACACCCCCCCATTCCTTCTCTTGGGACCGCCCATCTGCCATTCAGCCTGTGAATGTGGTGGTGGGGGGTGGTGTGTGTGTGTGTGTGGTCAGGATGCCGCTCTTTGCTCAGTTCAGTCAGGCTGCAGCTCTTCACCAGGACACACAAAGGTACAGTTCACAAATATCTTACTCACTTTTACCCACGGACACAGATTCATGGTTGTAAAGTCGTGCACAGTTGTGTTGTCAGTGTGTGTATGTGGCAGTTAGTCAGTAGTTTAAGAAGGCGAGTGTTTGACTCCAGAAAGATCTTTGATGTGAGATGCTCCACTCACCTCTCACTGTGTGTGTGTGTGTGTGTGTGTGTGTTGGAAGTTGGAACACTTCTACAGAGTGAGGACATTTTGGTTGAATGTTCAGAGGACCAGGTCGAGTGGTTTTCTGTCTGTGTTTCAGTTGATGTCAATCTGTGACCAGGACTCAGGACGTCTGGTCGTCTTACTGCTGTGTGTGTGTGTATTTGTGTGTTTTCTGTGGTCAGACAGTGAAGAACAGTTTGTGTTTTAACAGTAACGGCAGAAGCTGATCTCAGAAACACGTTCACGTCCTAATCAGTTTGAGCACTGGTCATGTGACTTTTTTTTATATGTACATGATTAGATGACCCTGGTGTGTTTGTGTGTGTGTGTGTGATAGAAAGAACGTTCACAATGGCAACAGACTGTTCAGACGCAGGATTCAGACAAGGTGTAGTGAGGCAGGAAGTAAAATATTTTTCTGCTGTGGAGATTATGTGTTTTTCTTTACAGCACAACAGTGTCAGCCCTTAACACCACAAACTCTCATTTCATCTTTGTCTTCTACATGTGTGGCTCTGCTTTTCAGAAGCGTCATCAGTCTGCTCTCACTCCGACATCTGCCTTCACACATACACCTACTTTGGAGAAACCATAGGGTATCTCCAGAGTTCAGTTCATGTCTTATTGTGAAGAGAAATCATTATGTGCTGATATTGTGGCCATTAACAAATCATGATATGGTCACTGAGAAGAGTGTGTTAGATTCATCATGAAACTGCAGAGGTCAGAGGTCGTCAGCTGAGTAGGACATCCTCCATATGTGGCCCAGGACAGAAAATAATGAGACCACGTGTCTCAGAAAGCTCCAAATGTCTGAGTGTCCTTCATATAGTGTCATTCATACACACACACACACACACACACTGTCTCACCTGCAGAGACTCGTCAGGACGTCCTGATGAACCAGGGAGAGACAGAGAGGGAGACGCAGCAGGAACATAAATGTTGTGTTGACAAGACAAACTCTGCTGAAGAGACGTTTAAACAACAACAAACACTGAGTCCATATAAAACGACTCCGCGGTTTAAAGAACCAGGATGTTCTCAGCTGTCAGACTCTCTGATTGGTGCAGTTTGATCCAATCAGAAGTTCTGTTCTGTTTGCGAGAACACAAAAATATCGGTCGCTTCGGATATTCTCCTTTTTTCCCGCCAGCCCCCAGTGAAGAATTCACAGAGAGCGAGTGGGCGTGTTGATGTTTCTGATACGTGACGGATGTGACAGAGTGGTTGGATGACGTCAGACGAGGAGACTCCAGATGTTTTGGTGATAATGGCCGATGTTGGTGTGAATGAGCAACAACACTGATCTTTCCACAGTAAAATTTAGACGTCATGTCCCGCCTCCTGCTGCTATACAGGCCCCGCCCCTCGCCCTGAATGTTCCCAACATGTTCATGTGGTTGTGAACGAGTCGGACAATCTCGTGAAAAACGTGAAAGACACACTCCAGAAAATGTTTCCAGACACAAATTCATTTTCCAGAACTCATGTCGGAAAACAGTCAAATCTTCATGGAGGAGTGAGAAAGATCAACTGAGTCCGTCAACTTGTGTTTCAGTGACTCCTCCTCATCCTCCTCTGAAGAGGGAGAAAACACCCCTCTCTCTCGCTTTCATCTGGTGTCGGAGGGTTTGGGCCTCCCTCCCTCCTCCCTGGTCTCTGGTTGACTGGCTCCAGGAGTCCTGCAGAGACACTGTCCCCAAAACCAGAGCCTGTCTGCCCTTGGTCAACCCCCCCCCCTCTGCTGTCTCTGCAGCACAATACAGCCACATTATTTTAGTTAGAGTCAAACATCTCTTCTTCTGTTGGACACATGAAGAGTAGAAACGTTTGTGTATGAATCTTTTCATCTCATCTGGTGGAATCCTCCAACCTTCACCATCGTCTCCTCTGTGGGGGAGGAGAAACAAAGTGAGTGTCAAAGGAGCAGACACGACCATTTTGTTCTGTTTCCTTATGACCAGAAAAAAATGTTAGCCTAGCTTTTGTTCAAGTTGTTTGTCGTTCCTCACTCGTTCTGCTGGGTGGTGTGTAACTTCTTCATCAGCCGTTCCATCCTCCTCCTCCTCATCACATTATTGACAGCTGAGTGTTTGTCCCCACCCATCAGTGCAACCAGCTCCTAACACACACACACACACACACACATGAGTGCTCCTCAAACTGATTAGCCTACTGATGTGTCTTGATCACTGCAGCAGCTCAGTTCTCACACACACACAGATGACCCAGTTACCTACTGTAGGAGTGTGTGTGTGTGTGTCTGTGTGTGTGTGTGTTAGAACTGAAGACAAATCCATTTATGTCTATTTTAGATTTTATAGTTTGGTCCATGTCCCCCAGCCACCAGGGGGCGATCGAGGTAATTAGCTGACAGTCCCTCCACCAAACTAATCCTCTCCAGGTCTTTTAAAGTTCGGAACGACCCTGTCGGACCTGACACACACTCGACCTCGTGTGTGTGTGTCCTGCTGTTTTAGTGGTGAGGTAATGTGTGAGTCGTCTGTCAGGAGGGTGAAGACTGATTCAGTTCATCAGTGTTGGAGGAGGCGGCCTCTTCTTTTATGTAGAACACACACATACTCCCATCCCCCTCCGTTCAACCCTCACAAAGAGGAGGTCAGAGGTCGGCTTCTTGGCGGCAGTTTCAAACACACACACTTCAAAGCGTTTTCTCTGCCATGTTGTTGGGCGATGTCATTCCCTGACCCCGCCCCCCCCCCCCCCTCAGTGGTCATCTATTTATTAATTGAGTGTGCGAGAGGTTGTGTGTGGAAACGTGTCCGAAGTTTTACCTGTCGACACGTGAACAGTCTGAACCCGATCAAACTCACCTTTGTTCTCGTTACGTCTTTACATCAGGGGTCAGAGGTCAGCCTCACTGTGATGTCATGTGACCTGTAGCGGTCCGCCTCTCTCTCTCCGCAGGCCTATGGCTGGGCGCTGGAGGGAATGCGTCATCTAGCCGGCGTCAGTATGGAGGAGTGCACCCTGCCAGACAAGTGCCAGGCTGTGATTGGCTGCCTGGAGGATTACCAGAGTCGGCACCCACCGATCCCAGACTCACGTTTTCAGGAGATGAAGGTGGAGGCGGAGGAGCTGCGGGGCGAGCGAGGCCTCCACCAGTGGAGCTTCGCCTGGTCCAAGTGTCAGGAGACCAAGAAGGTGTTTGACAGGAAGATGGAGGCAGCGATCAGGACACGAGACTCCGCCCAGAGTAGATGCTCTGACCCTGCCCCAATTAGAAGCTCCACCTCCTCCAGGAAGATGCCATCAGGACTCCGAGGGGTCTGCCAGACATCCTCCCCCGTCTCCTGCCCTGTAGAGGATGCCAACACCTCCTCACCTCCTCGTAACGCCTCCCCGCTGCTCCCCATCACCTCCTCACCCATCACCTCCTCACCCATCACCTCCACCCCCCAGCACACACCGCTCCTCCAGCGTCTGTTCCGTAGCAGCTCCTCGGATGTGTCTTCAGACCGTTCAGACCGGGTGGACGTCTGCTCCTCCAGTCCCAGCCTCCCCCGCCTCGACTCCCCCTCCTCCTCCTCCTTCTCCAGTAGGCGGCAGCATCTCAGGAAAACTCAGAGCTTCGACTGCCCCTCCACCCCCGAGGCTTTGCGGTATGGTCCATGTCCTCGCACCCACAGCGAGCCAGTACGCAGAGGAAACACCGGCGTGTTCATCCGCGGCCTGGAGGTCAGTAGCACCGAGGCGGCCGACCGCACGCTCTGCCCCAGGACGCCTGCTCACAGCTGGGGAGGTCAGGGATGCAGCCCCGGGACGCCCAGCACCCCGCGAACCACCGGCAGCCCCGCAGCTGACCCCCGACCCAGGGGAAGGTGGGTAATCTGCAGCAGGTGGAGGAAGTACCTTCACAATAAAAGTCTGGTAACATCTATGAATGACGAGAATAATTTATTTAGTGAACATAATGAATAAATAATAATAAGATAAAATAATAATACATTTTCCATAATGATGTGGAGACATAAAGTGTGTTTGACGTATTCTCCCTCACGTCTGTGCAGTAAGCTGCGTCACATCGTGGAGGAAATGATCACAACGGAGCAGGAGTACGTGCGCTCGCTGCGGTACATCATCCATCACTACTTCCCTGAGATGGACCGCGTGGACCTTCCTCAGGACCTGAGGGGGAAACGATCCGTCGTCTTCGGGAACCTGGAGAAACTTCTGGACTTTCACAGTCAGTTCTTCCTCCGAGAGCTGGAGTCCTGCTGGAAACACCCGCTCAGAGTCCCTCACTGCTTCCTCCGACACGTAGGTCGCTCAGCACGCCGACACATTCATGTTATTGATAATTACGATGATTATTGTGTAACATCGCAGCGACGAGACAGTGAGAGAAGCTGCATCTGATCAAACAGATCCAGGTGTGTGTGTGTGTGTCTGTGTGTGTCTCAGCTCATCCATATGTTGTTGTCGTTCGCAGCAGGAACAGTTCGGTCTCTACGCTCTTTACAGTAAAAACAAACCTAAGTCTGACGCTCTGCTGTCCAACCACGGAAACTCCTTCTTCAGGGTGAGAACTCAAACTGTGACCTTTGACCTCTGGCATCTGAAAACTCCCTCTGACTGACCTCTGACCTTTTCTCCTCCGCCCAGAGGAAGCAGGTGGACCTGGGCGATAAGATGGACCTGTCGTCCTACCTGTTGAAGCCCATTCAGAGGATGAGTAAATACGCTCTGCTGCTCACCGACCTCATCAAGGAGGTGGGCGTGGCTCAGGAGGCGGAGCTTGTCGCCCTGCAGGCCGCCACCAAGATGGTCAAGTTTCAGCTTCGCCACGGAAACGACCTGCTGGCAATGGACGCCATCCGAGACTGTGACGTAAGTAAAGGTCACTGGTCAGACCTGAACCCCTGAGTGTGACATCACTTCCTGATAATGATCATTAGAAATCAGAACTTCTTGTAGAATCTTGATGTTTGTAAGTTTCCTTCAGCGTCGCGGTGATAAATCACTGAGTTCACTGCAAATGGGAGCTGATCACAGTCAATTCAGCTGCTCTTATTTTGAAAGCCTGACTGAGCGCGTCTGTGCAGGTGAATCTGAAGGAGCAGGGTCAGCTGATCCGTCAGGACGAGTTCACCATCTGGAGCGGCAGGAGGAAGTGTCAGCGTCACATCTTCCTGTTCGATGAGCTCGTTCTCTTCAGCAAACCCAAGAAGATGGAGGGAGGTCTGGACGTGTTCATCTACAAACACTCCTTCAAGGTAACCGCCGCCAACGCCGAGCGAGTCCGTACGACGTCGACTCCGATGACAGTCTGAGCTGAATACACCTGTTTGTCCTTCAGACCGCAGACGTGGGTCTGACCGAGTCGACGGGGGACAGCGGGCTTCGGTTTGAGATCTGGTTCAGGAGGAGGACGTCCAAGAATCAGACGTTCCTCCTTCAGGCGGCGACGCCTGACGTTAAACACGCGTGGACCAATGACATCGCCCGACTCCTGTGGACGCAGGCCAACAAGAACAAAGGTACAGAGAGAGGGGCGTTCATCGTCCTCTGTGATGTCATCATGTGGGGACTGTGATCATGTGATGGTGATGTGTGTGTGTGTGTGTGGGCAGAGATGCGTCTGAAGGAGATGGTGTCGATGGGAGTTGGAAACAAACCGTTTCTGGACATAAAGCCGAGCGACGCCGCCATCAGTGACCGAGCTGTTCACTACATCATGAAGAGCCGAGGTAACGACACACACACACTCACACACACACACACACTCACACACACTCTAACGCTGTTTGTCTCCAAAGCTTCATGTTTTTACCAGAAACAAGTAAATATGAGGAATCAAACCTGTGACGCCTGCTTCACTGGAGAACTGTTTCATTTTGTTTTAGCTTTGAAAGGATCCATCAGTCGTCGATATAAAACTGATCAATAAACATATTGACGTGTGTTCAGGTGCCAGGACGAGGGCGTCCATCGCCGTCTCCGTCTTCGACCACTCTAACCCTTTCAAACGAGGAGCGGTGACCTCTGACCCCTCGACCTCGGGGCCTTCATCCTCCAGTCTGCTGGGGCCGCTCAACCTGCACATGTTCAGGTACGACACACACCTGATGTTCACTTCAATTCAAACTTTATCCACGATTCGTTAACACGCCTCCTCCCCCCTCAGCCAAAACATGCCCCCCTCCTCTGCTGCCGACAGCTCCTTCATCACTTCCTGTATCGAGGAAGACGAGCAGGAGCACGAGACGAGCAGTCAGCCCTCCATGAGTACGTGTAGTGTGTCGGCCATGTTGTTCAGAGATAGTGCTTCCAACAGGAGGTATCACTCCTCACAGATTGTGTCTCTCTCTCTCTCTCTCTCTCTCTCTCTCTCTCTCGCTCTCAGCCACAGAGAGTTCAGGCTCGTCGTCTCGCTGCCTCTCCGGCTCCACAGGCTCCGACAGCGGCTGCGTCTCCTCCCACCTCCAGGAGGCGCTGTCTGAGGAGCCGAGCCCCCCTGGCCAGTCCCCCTCTTCCTCCAACAAGCAGCACCTGAGCAGCCAGTACATTTCATCAGTGAGTGCACACACACACACACACACACACACACACACACACACACACACACACACTAAGACGTGATGGAAACTCAGACGTTAACTGTTTATGTTCGTCTTCAGAAAACTGCCGCTGTCATCGGCCCCGCCACCATCGTGTGACGGCCCTCACCCGCAGCACTCACCTGTAAGTCTGTGTACTTCCTGTCTGACATCATCACTTCAGTCCAGAATCAAACCTGTGACATAAACTCAACTTAATGTTTATTAAGTGATCATGTGATTAACGTGTGTGTGTGTCTCTCTCTCTCCTGCAGGTTTGAGTTCTTCCTGCTGCAGTTTGACGTCACTGATAAAGTTTGAATGTTTTATTTATGTTTGAAGCTTCAGTCGTTTGTTCTGTAAATACGACGCCAGAGTTTCAGTTTGTGAGCTGATCCAGGGTCTGAGTGTGTGCGTGTGCTTGAGTGTGAGTGTGTGCGTGAACTGATCCAGGATCAGCTGGACTCGTTGTACATGTGTGTAAATAAAACCACAGCTGAGCATCTGCTGTCACTTTTCTTACTTGAATAAAGCGTTGACACGTTGTCACCTCACGTTCATCACGTGTGTGTTTTCAGTGACAGACTCACAACATCACAGTCGTGTGTGTGTGTGTGTGTGTGTGTGTGTCGGTCTTTTAAAAAGACATGAGCGAAGAGGCGGAGCCACAAGACACCTGTCTGCGGGTGAGTTCAAGCAATAAAAGAATTTCCTTTGATTCAAAGCAAATATCAGAGAAAGTTTTGTTATTCAACTTAATTTTTTCATCTTTAACTTGTTGAGCAGCTTGTTCCTGTTTGAAAGATGTTTTTATAGATAAAGTTTATTATTTTATTATTATTTGGTGGATCTGCAGCACCACCTAGTGGGTCACAGTGGAAACGAGGGTCTGAGATAAATAGATTGTGAACAAACAATAAAAGATTTAGTCTGAAAATAAAAAGTTGATAGAAAAAGTTTTATTTAATTTTTTGTACAATCAGCTGCAGTGACGTCACAAACAGGAGGTGGAGGTGAAAGGTCACCACAGTGATGACGATCACAAACACCCACAGTGATTTCTTTTCACAATAAAAGCTTCCTGAAAACGTTTCACTCCAAGAAACTCACGTGAATCTACAGATTTTTACAGAGTTTCAGAAAAACAAAACTCAGGATCAATAAAAGAAAACGTGTAAACATTCAGCTGCTGATTAAATCTGCACGGATCAATTCATCTCCCATGTTTCTGATTTTCTGTTAATTCTCAAATTTTAGCTTTGAATGAAACTGAAACAAAAAGTATTTGAAGAACAAAAATGTCGTAAAAATCTCTGACTCGTTCAGACTCAGATTCTAATAACGAAAAAAAAGTAAAATTAAAAGTGACCATTTTCACACTTTTTATTATTGTAACATATTTTTGCATAGAACAGTTTTAGTTACAAAGTGAAAAAACAAACAATTAAACAGAAATTAAAAAAAACAAACTGAAAAATAAGTTTTACAATGAAACAGAAAATCAGTGAAAAGAGAAAAAGCTCAAATAAACTGATTCTGTCGATCAGATGATTTTGATTCACGCTGATCATCAGTTTTCATTTTTAACTTTCTCTCATTTCACAGACAAAAACACTTTTGAACAAAAATAAAAGTTAAAAAAATAAAATATATTTTGTTTCTTATAAAAACAACAAACGATCGCTAAAGTTGATATCGACTGATTATTGACGTCCGGAGGTGAAGACTCCACGGATGTATTAGAAATTAAAATACTGGGTCATTTTTTAATGAAAGACATAAATATAAAGTGTTTTCTCATATATTGATCAGTTTTGATAGATTTAAAAATAATATTGATCAGGTTGATTGATATGTGACCTTGAATGAAGATTAGCTTGATAGAAATAAAAAGAGCAGCAGGACGTGAGTTAATAAAGACAATAAGATGAAAGACTGATAAAAATAACTGATGAATAATATAAAAGACTAATAATACTGCTGCAGTGAGTCTGTAAACTTCACAGTTCAACACCTTCATATGATTTAAACTTCAGTCACATGACGACAGTAAAATAAAACAGGTTGAAGATGAATCGCTCCAGTGTTTCATTATAATCAGTTCATTAATAACTTTGTTTCTGTATGTTTGTCCTGTGATTCGCTGGAGACAGGGTCAAACCCCGCCTCTCGCCCCAATAACAGCTGTGATTGGCTCCCGCTCAACCCTCATCCCCGGCGCTCATGGGTTAAATGGCGGAGACGGATAGATGATGAATTAATAAAATCATCATTTAGTTACTTGAGTACTTCTACAACTGTCGGTCGTCGTTTCTGTTATTGATTCTTCACTATTTCTCCTTTAGAGTCTGTTCATTATATATATGAATATAAATTTAACTTTAAATGTGTATATTAGCATAACTTTTATTTTATAAATAGATATTTGTTTTTCATTGAAATGTTTTAATTAAAATATATTAAAGAAATAAAATGGTTGATGACAGGATCTTTTTTAACTACAGTGAAATAGATGAAAAATTAAATCTGAGGTGAAATATGATCGATAATAAATGGAAATAACATTCAGATATGAAATTTAAATGTTTGACTCAATTTAAAAATGAACAGATGAAAGAATCGGAACTTTCTTTTTTATTTGGGGGGATTTGGATTCTTCGTTTTTAAAGACATATTTCTGTATTTCCAGATTTTATTTTTCCTACTGTGACAATTACTTGTTTCAACAGTGACACATAAAAAATCACTTTGAAAACAAATGATATGTAATAATACTTTTTCATGATTTAATCGAAACTATAAATATAATTCTGAGTTTCTAGAAGTATGAAGTAAAAAATGAATAGAATCTGACGTTTCTGATCCTTTAAGGCTTCGATCTTTGAAAAATAAATTCAGTGCTGAAACTTTTAAACTATGAAAGAAAATAATAAACTTAGAAAATATAAAACTTTAAACAAAGCTCTGCATCTTCATCACTTACATTCTCTTTCTTTACTCTTCTTCACCTGAGAGAGCGATGAGGAGGAGGAGCCTGTTTGGTTCTTCATGTTTCCACAGTTCTGATGTTCCTCCTGCTGCAGCGGGAGGAGGAGGAGGACGAAGGCTCCGTCTACAGCAGCGAACACCTGAAGAAACTCTTTTTAGAGCGAGACTCTGTGATCTTCACTGGACCAGCGCCACCTGGTGGGTTGTTGTCGTTCTACAGGAAGAAGTCATGAAAGTGAGAAAGTTTTAAATCAGTTTGTCATAAAAACAGGACAGAGGAGAAATGATCGTTTGTCACGTCCAGAATCAAATCCTCAGGACAACAGATGATGAAGAAGATTCTTTGAGGGACTCACCATCTTTCTGTTTAGTCTCATCATGATGTCTCTGGCGAGTGTGAAAAAGGCCTGAAGACAAAAAAACTGATTCAGTTGTGTGAACGGACGTGAATCTGTGTGTGTGTGTGTGTGTGTGTGTGGTAAATCGTGTATTAAATGTGTTTCTGATAAACGATGAGGATCAGGACTCACCTCCTCCACGTTGATGCTGGACTTTGCGCTTGTTTCTAAAAACTTGATTCCGTAGTCGATCGCCAACTGAACAAGAGAAAAAGTCAAGTTTGATATTTTCTGATTTTCTGAACTGTTTCCTGTTGATGTTGTTTATGTTAATATCAGTTTAAATCCGCTGATTCACCTTCTCTCCTCTTTCTTTGGACACTTGTCTCTTGTCGTTCATGTCACATTTGTTTCCCAGAACCATTCGCTCCACGTCTGAGGACGCGTGCTGCGGGACAAACACAGAGGACGTCTCATCTTTGTACATGTGTGGCGTCAAACTCTCAAACGGACTCTTCCCATTGGTTCACAGAACTGCCCCCCCCCCACCCCCCTCACCTCCTCAATGTTCCGTATCCAGTTCCTGATGTTGTCGAAAGATTTCTCGTTGGTGATGTCATACACCAGCATGATGCCCTGAAACACAGCGGACAGGAAGTGACATCAGCACAGGAAGTGTTTGTCTCACAGAAACTGAAGATAAAAATCATCACTGAGTGTTGAGATTCAAACTGTGGTTAAACTCATCAGAGTCATCACACTCATCGGACTCATCACACTCATCATTATGAAATTAATGTGGGACAATTTGGTTTGTGTGTATATATATATATATATATATTTATATTTGTGTGTATCAGTAGAATGTGTATATATGAGGTACTCAGGAAGGGGCGTGTCTTACCATGGCTCCTCTGTAATAGGCTGTTGTGATGGTCCTGAACCTCTCCTGACCCGCCGTGTCCCTGAGGAAACAGGAAGTAGACTGTGGTCAGTTTAACCGATCATCTTCATCATCTGTGTGTGTGTGTGTGTGTGTGTGTGTGTGTGTGTGTGTGTGTGTGTGTGTGTGTGTGTGTGTGTGTGTGTGTGTGTTACCTCACCAGATCTGAAGTTTGATTTTCTTTCCCTCAAAATCGATCGTCCTGATTTTAAAATCGATTCCTGAAAGACACAGAGATGTCAGAAGGTCACATGATGTTTCAGCTCAGTGGCGCCCCCTGTGTACAGAGTCACACTAAAGATGTGGGGGGGGGGGGTTTGTGCCTCGCTGGAAGACACTTGATGATGGGAGAGTAAATCTTCACACGTTAGCTCCACCCTGAGCGTGTCTCTGCAGGAGAAACAGGAAGTCAAAATATTTTTAACAAATGACTTCCTGCTGCATAGAGAAAAGCTGTTTCCTCCCTCACTCCTCCCTCTGTCTCCTCCTTCTCCTCCCTCTGTCTCCTCCTCTGTCAGACGCTGACGACCTCATCAGGTCCAACATCTTCATGATTCTAACGTCTCTGACTTCCTCTTGTTCACGTTTCATTTCTTCTGTTCAATACGAGACAAAGATGACGTCACAGTTTCAAGCTGTTTATCATCACCACCTAAATCAGTTACTGTCTCAGTTACTGTCTCAGTTTACTGCATCAGTAACAGATCAGGATGTGCGCGGGGCGGCGGCAGCGAGTTGAAGGTCCCGACAGTCGTGGTCGATAAGTCACGGAGACGTCATCGCTCCGTCACGACGCTCTGACAGCTTCGGCCCTGACGAGAGACTTCCTGAAAGGAAACACGACGTCATGGTGACAGAAGCTCAGGTTTCCTGTCTGAGTGGGCGGCGGCTGACGCCAGGTCACGGTGCCCATGTCTCCAACCACAGGAGGAATCAGACCGCCTCAGAGGAAATGACCTCACAGCTCTACAGGAAATCACCACTTCACTGCTGCGTTCACTTCACGAGTTTTAATACGAACAGCTTTCACTCGGCTGTTGTTATAGAAGTGAAGAGAAGAAGTGAAGAGAAGAAGAGTTTGTTTCTGTATGAACGCTCTGGTCACAGTTTCTCTCATCATGTTTGTTCACGTTTGACATTGAAACTCTTGGAAGTCAGAATATCCAACATCTGAGTTTTCTGGAACGCCGCATCAGTTCAGGATAAATGCTAACATGCTAACATCAACTGCACACACACAGTGTCCTCACAACTATGATGTCAAATTCAAACTGGTCCTCGCAAAGACAGAAGTACACACACACACACACACACACACACTCAGAGGTCAGCTGACCCCGCCTCCTGCTGACAGAGCGTCCTCTGTCCTCAGAGACAGAAGATGTGGGAGCTCGTTTAACTTCACACAATGTGACATGTCACTGTGATGTCACTGCAGGTCTGACTCCGCCCACCCTGACACAGGTCAGGATCCAGATGGACCAACATGGCCGACCATCAGTTAACGAACCTGAAGCAGGTCTCCTCACAGGTCCTCACTGAGATAGTAACTCAGCCCCTCACACACACACACACACACACACACACAGGCAGCACAGTGACAGTGTTGAGAGACGAAGACGATCTCACTTCCTGTTTCCACCAGAGAGACGGAGGAGCTGCACACAGGAAACCCTCTGTGTGTGTGTGTGTGTGTGTGTGTGTGTGTGTGTGTGTGTGTGTGTACCTGTACGTAGATCAGTGTGAGGACACGGTGAAAACATGTGACCCACAGAGGACATGAAGACGATCAGTGACTGTGTGTGAAGATGATTGTGGTGATGATGTCATTAGCAGTCAGAGTCTGTGCCGTAGTGATCGTGAAGTGGAGCTGTGGTATCAAGATCCCGCCCATACACGCTGTCAACCAATCAGGAGTCAGTCTCAGCTGTCAATCATGACGTCTCTGCCTGTTTTCATATCATCAAAGGACTGATTCAAACTGATCAAAGACACAAACATCTCACTGAACTTCTACTTTGATATTATTAGTCTGGTCCACGTCCCATCTGCCAACATGGAGGAGGAGGGGTTTATGACTTACAGACTGCAGCCAGACACCAGGGGGCGATCCAGATGTTTTGGCTTCACCTCTGGGAGCCGCCTCCATCTTTATTCACAGTGTGAGTGAAAACACTGATCCTGGATCAGCTGATCACAGTTAGAACACATGTTGGTGTCACAGTGATCTGTGAGGTCAGAGGTCACACACACACACGCACGCACGCACACACACACACACACACACTCACCGATGGTGGAGATGAACGTGGTGTTGAACGCGTCCTCGCTGAACCGGAACAGGAGGCAGGTTTTACCGACGCCGCTGTCACCGATCAGCAGCAGTTTGAACAGATAATCGTACGTCTTCGCCATCCTCCCGCGTTGTCCCGCTGTTTCCGGTAACGGAGCCTCACAGTGTGCGGGCCTCTGCTCGACACCCGGCTCGGCTGATTCTGGTTCCGGGCTGGTCTGTGGTTCCGGGCTGGTCTGTGGTTCCGGGCTGGTCTCCACTGACACGGACCCAGGAGCAGGAAACGCTTCAAGCTGACAGGAATACACCCAGCACACATCCGGAGTGACACTTTCAAAATAAAACTGTACCGTGTAAGTTATATTAATAATAATAATAATAACAGGTTTATTTAGGGACGGACCTGTCACAGAAATAAAAGTCACAAAGTGCTTCACAAGAATAACTAGTTAACACATATAGAATATATATGTACATCAAACATACATACACATATATATATACATATACATATATAACCTTTTAGTAGTGAGGTGATTTAAGGTCCCGGACTGGACAGAGATACTGAAGACAGGTTGGACAGGTAACATGTCTTCTGAGGAAACTGAGTCAAAGTTTAAACCGCGGGTCAAAGGTCCAGAGTGTGTCCTCTCCTGGGGGCAGGACCAGACACGTGGTGAATAACGAATTCATTATGAATCCATGAACTGTTAAGAGGAACTTTGATTGGCTGCAGTTCAGAAGAGGAGACGTGACGTGTGGTCAGTGACGTGTGGTCAGTGACGTAGAGTGGACAGGTCAGCTCCGGACTGACGCGATCACGTGGTTGGCAGCAGGTGTGTGAGGAAGGTGCCGGGCGGTAGATTGTTCGGCGTGCTGCGTGTTAGCTGTTAGCATGCGGCTACCCAGCCCGTATGGGTGAATGGTGTCCGGGCTGAAGGAGGGACGGTCCCGAAAGAGATTCAAATGGTGAATGAAAGGTGAAGAGCTCTGCAGGTGGACTGGAGCCGAGCTGGAGGAGGAGGACTCTGATAGAACGCCAGACTCCACGACCCAGACAGGAAATGAGACCAGAAACAGCAACACACAGAAGTTTAACAACTTACAAGATCGTTCAAATACTTTATGGTCAGTTCACACTGTGATGACGACATCACACGGACTGTCACAGCCCGGGAGCTCAGTCAGGAGGACCGGGACTGTGGATGACAGCTGCGGGTCATCACGACAGGGGAGTGGACAGTCCGAGTCCACGCTGCGGGGCCGGACAGGTGAGTCCCATCCGGACAATGTTGTGACAGGGCAGCGACATCGGACCCACAAGGGGATCTCTCTGCTGGGCTCGTTCCCCGGGATGGTGGCCGTAACTCGAGGTCGATCCGGTAGAAGGATCCCAGAGAGTCGCCGACATGTTGACATGTATTTTAAGAGTAAATGATTTTGAATGTGTTATTCTGTGTCAGTAACTTCCTGTATCCAGCCTGATGAGAAAAATCCAGTGTGGCTCCACCACAGGCTTTTATTTCGAATGCGAGTCCTCCGTTTCCGGTCTGTCATCGTGCAGCTTTGTGCTGGGCAGGGGGGCGTGGTCCCGTGACGTTGATCCTCGGTGTGAGCGTGTTTGCGTGTGCGTGCGTTGCTCAATCACAACTAAGGTGAATCAGAAACTGATCTTATCTTCAGACAAGTTTAACCTGGTGAAGATCCTGACAGATGTTTGGACAGATGTTCGACCACAGATCTGTCAGTCTGAGATGATAATGTGATTCAGACCCCGCCCCCTCAACAAACATCACCTTCATCAGCCCGAACGTTTGAAAAGCCCTTTTTATTGAAGAATGAACACGTTAAAGCAGCGACGCTTCATGTTTGTTGATTTGAAACATCTTTTATACATAAAGCTCATATTTCTGAGTGAACCTGAACAGAGCAGCTCCACAGTAACAGGAAGTAGAAACAATAAATAAGTCAAACTGCATCAGCGTTAAAAAAATATTAAATATCCGGAGTGTCGAGACAACAGAGGCAGACTAAAGATATCAATATTGTTATTCATTATACTTAAAGAAATTGCGTCTTTCAGAGTTGGTCAAACTTGTGCGTGTTTTCTCAGAATGTTTTATCTTGTGACTAACACAGCTTCCTGCAGAAGCCCCGCCCAGGAGCAGGAGGAACAAGGGGCGGGGCCGGTGACAGAGCTGGTTCTGGTGGGCGGAGACTCGGGCTCCGACAGCTGCTCTACTCCAGATCCTGAACACGTCGACAGATCTCTGACGTAAACTCCGAACACTTTGAGTTTCCTCCGAGGTCTTTAGTGAGAACCTGAGACACAGAGAGCCTTCATCAGTCAGGTCGTCATCTTCATCAACAACATCATCATCCTCAGTGTTTCCATGGTAACAACACTGTGGTAGACTGACTAGGTCTCACTAGGTCACACAGCAGGAACAGAAACATGTGATCTACATGTCAATCACATGATCGTCAGTCACCGACGACTCATCTGACTCACTCAAAGAATCAGTTCTCTAATATTCAGAATTTTCTGTTTGGAACAAATGTGATTCCTGAGATGAGCAGATGAGTCGTTCACGTGTCACATGACCATTCACATGGAACTGTTACTGACAGGAAGTTGTTTCATCACGTGACTCAACCGTGTTGGCGTCTGTGAGCCGCTGCAGTAAATCTCACCTTCTTATCTCTGATGGTGTCGAAGCAGGCCGTCTGGATCTTGTTGCCGTAGGAGTGGAGACCCATGTGACGCAGCATCATGACGGCGCTGAGCAGCAGGGCGGTGGGGTTCGCCATGTCCAGGCCGGCGATGTCCGGGGCGGTGCCGTGGACCTGAAGGAGCAACAGAAACACGCTCAGGTTCAGATCTTGGCGCAAATGCAGCGTTTCTGTACGTCATTTAAAATCAAAGAGAAACACACCGATTCAAATATGGCAACCCCGTTAGCGCCGATGTTCCCGCTGGGCGTGACCCCGAGTCCTCCGATCAGACCGGCACACAGGTCACTGAAACACAGACATCTCCTCCATGTTAACGTCCTCCACTCATCCTCCGACACGTCTCACTCTCATCCAGCCAATAAAAAAACTCACCTCAGAATGTCTCCGTACAGGTTCGGCATCACCAGGACGTCAAACTGGGTCGGGTCCTGAACCATCTGAAAGACACAGAATGACGAGGACGTCAGGACATCAACTCAGAGACAATGGACACTGATCCTACATTTCATCACAGAGGATGTCTGTATGTTTCCGTGTCCCCGTCTGGAAGCATCATGTGTCTGCTCGTCTCTGTCACAAACACTGATGATCAAATGAATTTAGTTATTAATCGATGATGTCGGATCATGAATCCCAAACGTTCCGGTCACTTTAACCCCGATGTCCTGGATGAACGCGTCTCGTGTTTGTGTATCAGATGAACTACGTGCACTCGTGTTTAAAAACTTGACGAATCAATGAACACAAAAGTAAATGAATTGATTATGTTCCGTCGTCTCATCGATGCAGAGACGTCAACGTCGCGATGCATCGGAGAAACGATGGATTTCCCCACATCCACCACGCATGAGAACTTACATTGAGACAAACTGTGTCCAGGTACATCTCAGTGAACTTGATGTCTTTGTAGTTCTCTGCAACCTCACGACACTTTCTGAGAAACAGACCGTCTGACATCCGCCTGAGAGAGACAGACAGAGAGAGAGACAGACAGAGAGAGACAGAGACAGAGATAATAATGAATACACCCAAGACATTATATCTCATTCTGCTGGAGCGTGTATGATTGGCTGCTCAGAGGGACTCACATGATGTTAGCCTTGTGGACGGCCGTCACGCTGGTCCTCTGGTTGTTCCTGGCGTATTCGAAGGCGTACTCAGCGATGCGTCTGCTGGCGTCCTCAGTAATCAGTTTGATGCTCTGAACCACACCCTCCACGATCTGCAACAGCAAGGAGACAGGACATGCTCAGATCAACACGCCACTGGGACCAGACGTCCCGGTTTTAACACGTCCACAGCGCTTTCAGAGACATGTGGACACCATGGACATGATGCTCACTCTGCGAGGACACGTCACTGAACCATGGGGCTTCACTCACTTAGAGGCGGACCACTCAAACACAGGAGGATGTCATGTGACGCAGCCTGAAATCTGACCAATCGTTTCCATTTCACTGCTTCCTGACCGATCGGTGATGTCATGTGACTTCGTGCTGCGGATGTCGTCGGGAGACGACATGACTGAACAGGATGTCAGAGGAAAGCGGCCACAGAGCGAGCAGAACATTCAATGGAGGCGGGTGAAGTGAAGAGACAGGAAGTGATGAGTGGACAGAGAAAGAGGGAAAATCACAAAAACCAAACAGAAGGAAAATGAGGTTCATCACGGATCGATGTGAGAGGAACGAGTCGACTGTCAGCTGATCTGCCAACGTTAGTGCTCTTAAGCTAGGCTAACAGTTTTGACCTGTTTCCAGCCTTTCGTGCTAAGCTAGGCTAAGAGTTTCCCTCTGCTTCCACTCTTTAAGTTAAGCTCGGCTAACAGTCTGGTCTCCAGAGTGGATTAAATCCAGATGTGAGCTGACAGTGAGAACTGATGCACATCAGGAGTGGACGGGGTCAACAGGTGAGGTTCAGGAAGCGTATATGACTGAGCTGCTTCCTCCTTCTTACCCTGAGGATGAACATGAGCAGAGCCTCATCTGCAGCAGCCAGTTGACCTACAGGGACACAGGTGAGGAGGGCAGGTACACCGTCATCACTACAACGTCACAGGTTAACACCTGGTCACAGTGTCGTTCATCCTCGAGGACGCAGAGTTTGGATCCTGACGGGATCTGATTTAGAGCCTGACTGATTAATCAGCTGATGTGAGTCTGATCATAGTCACACGTTTATCTGAACCTTTATTGACAGTTTCCTCTTGAACAGAGTGAATCTGTGAGAACTGACTGACGTCTGTACCACTCACCACGTGTTCGATGCCGCTGTACTCGCCCTCTGTGTTTTCTCTGATGGTGACCAGGTTGACATCAGTGTACGGAGTCTTGTAGCCCTCGATGGAGACGCAGGGGCGCACGTTGGCGTAGAGGTCAAAGGTCTTCCTGAGTAGCAGGTTCATGGAGGGGTGACCTGCAGCGATGGGCGTCTTCAGGGGTCCTGCAGGACAGAGAGTTTCTACTGATGAGGAGTGAACTAAAAATAAAAATGACCTGAAGGTCAAACACGCAGCGTCCACTGACCCTTCAGTCCGATCTTGCTCTTGTCCATCGAATCTTTAGCATCAGGTGGAATCATCCACCTCCCACCGGGTCCTTTAATTGCCGTCACGTTGCGCTCCTCCCAACTGATCGGAGCCTGAACAAAAACACAAAACAGCCAATTCTCACATCGGGACAAAGGACGCGAAATGTCTCTCTTCCATCGCACTGTGATTCACTCACTTTAGCTGCCTCAAAGATCTTCATCACAGACGCGGAGATCTCTGGTCCAATCCCATCCCCCGGAATCAGAGTGACCGTCTGCATCTAAAGAGAGAGAGAGAGAGAGACAGAGAGAGAGAGACAGAAGGACGGACAGAGACAGATTTTTGGTCAGCTGCTCATACCGAACAGTTTGAACTAAAACCATAAATTGTGAATGAAGATGGACGTCAACCTGAAACGAGAACTCAAGTGACGACATTCCAAAAAACACACGCAGATTCAGATGAGGAGCTCCGTGTGGTCGGGTTTCACAGGGACTTCACTGTGTGTGTGTGTGTGTGTGTGTGTGTGTGTGTGTGTGTGAACTGCTCACCCCTCTGGAAAAGGAAGCTGAGGACAGAGCGGGCCTCCTCACTGCACCCCCCACCACCTGGGACAGCTGAAGGAGAGGACATGAAGGTCACTTCAACAGTCACACATAATCTCTCTCTCTCTCTCTCTCTCTCTCTCTCTCTCTCAGACTTTAAAGTTTCTGGATCATGTGACTGCAGCAGCTTCAAACCCTGTTCATCCTTTAATTAACAGCCTGAGGTTTGAACAGCTCCTCATTTGAATGTTCTTGACTTTATCTACTGGTGGAAACTTCTCTGCTTCTGAATCACATCGAACAATAAATTCAAACTGTGAGACACGTTTCAGTTTGTTATAACACAACTGTTAATAACGGAGTTCTGTTTGTCTTTGTGTGGACGAACCAAACCACCTCTTCATGGTTGTGTGTGTGTGTGGATCACTGAATGTGACAGAATCTGTTTCCATCAATGAGCAGTTTACTGTTAGTATTTGGTCTGTGACTGACATCAGGTGTGCGCCGAACACAACACAGGGACCTCAGTTCATCTGTGAAGCTCTGACTGTGTTTCTAGGAGCTGTGCATCAAGTCTAACACACAGAGTAGATTTTAATTTATTATTTTTTAAACGCGGTTTGGTGAAGGTGTCTCAAATCCGTCCCCGCAGCACCGGGAGCCTCCTGGTTCACCGGGGACAGGTGACATGTTCCCCGGTGACTGCGGGAGGTCCCGTGACGACCGAACACCAACATGCGGATAAAGTGGACACTGTCCCGGTGAAACTGATGGAAGTCCGCCGGTGGTCCGACCCGCACCGACTGAAGGACACACGGCTAACCTGCTAGCTGCTAACCCGCTAGCTGCTAAATGCTAACCGCTGCGAATAAAGGCTTCTGAGATGAAAACACGAGTTCACAGTAACAGCAGCTCCGCAGCTCACACTCACGCGTCAGGTCACACGTGTTTCACTATTGTTCACCACGTTCACTCGCTCATTTCACTCAGTTTCTCACCATTGACCTCCACGCGCTGCCTGCCATTCTGCTCTCTGAGACAAAGATCCTCCGACAGACACAGAGCTCTCACTCTGACACTGTCTCCTCCCACCACGACCAGGAAGTGTGTCAGGTCAGATCGGATTATTTCTGCAGGTTGAAATCATTCAAGTTATTTAAAGCAGAAAACCTTTAATTACTGTTATTAACTATGAATATTATTATTGTGTTTTACTTGTAAAAGTCTGACTTTATGAAGTAACCAGTGACTGGGGCTTGAAAATAAATTTAATTTATAAAATATAAAAAACAATTAAATACTTATTGTGTATTTTTGTGTATATTTGTATGTAACGTGATGTCAGGTGCAGGGTGGGATCATATATAAAGAAAATAGAGTTGAGGAAGAACTTGTTACTTTCCATCGCAGGTTAAATGGATTCAAAACAAAATCCTCATCACAAATCATTATTGACAGAGCTCAGATTTTATCTGTGTTACTTTTATATTAATACACTGTCAGGAATTATATTTAATATAAGTCATCTTAAATATTACATTCTTAAGTCAAATATAACTTTAAATGAATTTTAAAATGACCCTGCTTGTTTGATTTGCAGGACATTGTTGTGATTCACCTGTGATGCAGTAGACGATCTTTGGTGCACAGCGGAAGTGGGTGACGTCTTCACCTGCAGGCTGACGTCAGCACCTTCTATCTTTCATTGTAATATTTTTGTGAGATCGATCATTTGAGAAGTTTTTCATATCTTGTACATTTGTATATATTTTGGGATATTTTGTAGATTTTATTGGAGCTGAAGATTCAGTCATTTGAAGCAGATCAGTTCAGAATCACTTCATGTTGAGCTATTACAGCTGAGACTGTGAAAATGTATATTATATATATTACATGTATTATAAATATAGCCTATATATAATTATTGTGTTGCAGTGAAAAGTCTTTTTGTTGAGACAGAAGATAAATGAGTTAATAAAATTATACGAAATAAAAATACGAATTCATTTAAATTCAGTCAAATACAGACTTTAACTGTAGGAAGATGAAATAAATAAATATAAATTAAATGAAGGGTACATCTTCTGTGCTGCCTTCACGAACACTCAGGAATCTTTCGTGACGCCTTAAAACATGATTATTGGACCTCCCTCTTTTGATTCATAGGTTTATCTATTGGTTGTCTTCATATTTATTATGAAGCACGTATGAACCACACAGTCAATTCAGTGTAAACTCTATTTTATCCCATTTAAAGCCGGTTTTTGTAATAGAAAGTGATGTTTTACAATGAGCCTCTGAACGCATCAGGCTGCTCCCTGCATCGCCTCCTCTGCAGCTCAAAGTCCGAGACGACCAGGACCAGGACCATACCCGGACCAGGACCAGGACCAGGATCAGGATCATACCCGGAACAGGACCAGGATCATACCCGGACCAGGATAACATCTGGAACAGTAGGATTAAACCCGGATCAGGAGGATTAGATCTAGACCAAGAGGATTAGACCCAGACCAGGAGCGGATGTGACCAGCTGATGGATGGTCTGAGATCAGCGGGGAACCGGTGAGATGCAGCGGTGTGATGCAGCGGTGTGATGGGACATTTAGTCCAGCACGATGGGAAACAAACAGACAACCTTCACCGATGAGCAGCTGGAGGCTTATCAGGTGACTGAGTACACCGAGAATACCGAGTGTACACAGATTACACCATTATACTGTGTTTACATTACATAGAGTACACTGTGTTTATATTACACAGATTACACCATTATACTGTGTTTATATTACACAGATTACACCATTATACTGTGTTTATATTACACAGATTAAACCGTGTTTATATTACACAGATTACACCATTATACAGTTTTTACATATATTACACAGATTATATAGATTACAATTTGGACACGGGTTAATCCCCCAATTTAAGGAAAATAACGATCTACGATTGGTCAGAAGATATAGAACCAAACAGATTAAAACAGTTTAGATTAGAGAAAATCAGATTGGAATAGAATAGAAAGATTAGAAGAGGACAGAAGAGAACCGACTGGATTAGAACAGAACAAATTACATTAGAACCAAACAGACTAGAGGAGGCCAGATTAGAACAGTTTAGATTATAACATGATAGATTAGGACGGAACAGAAGATACCAGAGCAGATTAGATTAGAACGGAACAGATTAGATTAGAACAGAACAGAACAGATTAGATTAGAACAGAACAGATTAGAACAGATTAGATTAGAACATGACAGATTAGAACAGAACAGATTAGATTAGAACAGAACAGATTAGATTAGAACAGAACAGATTAGATTAGAACATGACAGATTAGAACAGAACAGAACAGATTAGAACAGAACAGATAAGTACAGAATAGAAGAGAACAGAAGAGATGAGAACATGTTAGTAGAGACAGTCGCTGATTGGCTGAGCTCCTGTCTCTGAACATCCTGATGTTGACTGAGGATGTGAAAGAAGATCCTCCCTGAGGATCAGCTGCTCTGTGACTCACCGAGGCTCCGTCTCCTCCGTCTGTTTGTCTTTGTTTACATGTTTGTTTACATGTTTGTTTACATGTTTGTTTACATGTTTGTTTACAGGACTGCACCTTCTTCACCCGGAAAGAAATCCTGCGGTAAGTTATCAACATGTTCATCTCACAAATCTCAAAGCACCACAGAGACGACTACATCTGTTACTGGAGGGAGGCAGGTGGAGGCTGGTGGAGGCAGGTGGAGGCAGGTGGAGGCTGGTGGAGGCTGGTGGAGGCTGGTGGAGGCAGGTGGAGGCTGGTGGAGGCTGGTGGAGGCTGGTGGAGGCAGGTGGAGGCAGGTGGAGGCTGGTGGAGGCTGGTGGAGGCAGGTGGAGGCTGGTGGAGGCAGGTGGAGGCTGGTGGAGGCAGGTGGAGGCTGGTGGAGGCAGGTGGAGGCAGGTGGAGGCTGGTGGAGGCAGGTGGAGGAAGGTGGTCAGAACAGGAGCTGATCACAGTCAGTTCATTTTATTTTGACAGTCTGACTCATGTAACAGTTGTATGTTGTGTCACATGATCTCTCTCTCTGCAGGTTACATGGCAGATATCGTGAACTGGCTCCACACTTAGTTCCTCTGGATTACACCAACAACCCCGACATCAGAGTTCCTCTGACGCTCATCATCACTATGCCTGAGCTGAAGGTAGAGCTGTCACCGCCCACACCGCCACGCCCACACCGCCACGCCTACACCGCCACGCCCACACCGCCACCTGCTGACAAGTCTGAGAGACGCATCCTGCTCACTGCTGGTGTTTCAACACAATTCAAACATGTTCGGTCCAATCACTGGTCTCCTCTCACATGACGACTGTGTGTCTGCGTTGAAGCTGCGTCGTACGTGTGGACGTGGATCCCACACAGAGCCCTGATGGGCACCTCCCCAAAATGAAACTACGCGTCAACGCGACAGCTGTGATTGGTTCGCTTGGTGGCGTCACATCTCTGTCACTCAGCGCCATTTTTTAATTGAGTTGGAACCAACACGGACGACCTACGATGTAGCTTCGACGCAGAATCATGAATCAACCATTCCACACAACAAGGCGCCAAAATACACACAACAGTGTCAGACTCAGTCGTCACAGCATCAACGTCGTTTAAAAAACAAACACACCCGTGTCCGTGGTTGAGCCGTCGTTCAGACACAAACTCTGAAGTGTCTGGACCTTTTCTGCCGTTTGTGTCTCGTCTTGTCAGACTCGTTCACAACAGCAGTAACGTGGGAAACATTCAGATGAGAAGTGGCGTCAAAACACGTATCTCCGTTATTATCATCGTTACTTTTGTCGTACGTGTGAACGTAGAACACACGTACGACACCTGAAGACAGCTCAGGGACAGTGTTTATAAATGAGGCTGATTTTAGCTCAGACAGGAAGTTTAGTTGTTACCAGATTCATTAACTGTTATTGTGTGTGTGTGTGTGTGTCTGTGTGTGTGTGTGTGTGTGTGTGTATGTGTGTGTGTGTGTGTGTGCTCTGACAGGAGAACCCGTTCAGAGACAGAATTGTGGAGACGTTCTCCGAGGACGGACAGGGGAACCTGAGCTTCAATGACTTTGTGGACATGTTCTCTGCACTGTGCGAAACGTCGCCCAGAGAACTCAAGAACATTTACGCCTTCAAGATCTACGGTAACAATCTGCACATGTTGTCTGACCGAGCGTCTCCTGTCACTGTCCCTCAGCCGACATGTTCTGCCTCTGCTCCAGACTATAACAGGGACAACTTCATCTGTAAGGAGGACCTGGTGAAGACCCTGAACAAGCTGACCAAAGGAGAGCTGACGCCGGAGGAGGTGACACTGGTGTGTGACAAGGCCATCGAGGAGGCCGACCTCGACGGAGACAGGAAACTCTCCTTCGCCGATTTCGAGAACATGATCTCGAAGGCTCCAGACTTCCTCAGGTACGAAGGTTGTTTTTTGATTTGTCGCTCATTTGTCGGGATCGTTATTATAAAGCTGTGTGTGTGTGTGTGTGTGTCTCTGTGTGTGTGTGTGTGTGTGTGTGTGTGTTGGGGGGGTCAGCTGAGTCCTCACCACTGAACCAACAGAGCAGCTCGATCAAACTCGTTTTACTGCAGACGATTCATCACACTTTCATTCCTCCGCCCAAACCAAGCAGAAAGAACTGGGGGGGGGGGGGTTCAGTCGTAAAACTGTCCATCACACTCAACCACAGATTAGCTGGAGACGAGGCTCTTGTTGCCATGGCAACCATGTGAGATAACGTGTGCGCTGCAGGTCACAGTCTCCTTGGTGTGTGTGTGTGTGTGTGTGTGTGTGTGTGTCATTATCTCTACTGGTTTCTACTTGTAGGGTCGCAGGGGGTGGGGGAGGGGGGGCAGGAGCCATTCCTGGCTGACTTCGGACAAGAGGCGGGGCTAAAACTGGACAGGTCGTAACAAGAAATATGAAATATGAAAATATGAAATATGTCGTCTTCTCTCTGCAGCAACTTCCACATACGAATATGATGCTGCGAAGGAGAGATGCCTCACCCCCCCCTCAGTGCCTGTCCTCTCTATCACCTGTGGAGAGACGTCCTCCAGATGTTCTCCAGACGTTCTCCAGACGTTCTCCAGACGTCCTTCAGCAGGACCTGAGGCTGGACTCAGGCCTGGTCTCTGGTGAATACAGACCAACAGTTTGTGCATGAAACTTTTCTCTCCGTTAAATTCTGAGCGAGGACAAGCTGATCTGATCCAGGAGAGCGTCTCTGAGGTCGGACGTCTCCTGTGGACACGTGGACACACAACAGGGCTTCTCTGACTCCAGTGCTTTGACAGAGACTTTTTGAAAAGCACACTTTTAAAGGGCAAACAGTGAAGAGCTATGCAATCTTTCCTCATGACGTGCATGTTGTAAATCGCTTGTAGCTGCAGCAACTTTCTACGTGTGGTGTCGTGAACGTTGTGACGCACAATGACAATCATAGTAACCTGTAGATCAGCTGATGGAAGGGCTCTGTCGTCTCACCTGTAACAAACCTGATCAAACAGCTTTCACTCATCAACACTGACCTTTTCTGGCTCCGCTCAAATAAAAGATTTTTCTGTGGCTTCACCACGACTCGTATCTTCTCTCATAGGAAATAAATTCTCCTGATGAAACTAAGACAAATCCTGGACATGACTTTTATTTTACAAACCAGGAGAGCTGCATTCACTCTTCTACCTCGAGAGCAGAACACGAGCTGTGAGAGTGGAAGTTGTGCCTTCATCATTATCATGTTATGATTCTGTGCTGCCTCCGGGTCCAAACAAACGTGTCGTGTTTCCGTCTCTGCAGACGGATCGATGTCCTTTGTCTCCTGACACGTCCATGAATTCTCAGCTTCAGTTTCACATGAATGTGATTAGAGCCACTTCTGTTTATATAAAGACAAAGAAACGCTCGGCGTCGTATCTGATGACATTTAAAACCTCAACACAGCCGACGATCCAATATGGAGTCTGTCCAATCATCAGGCAGCAATCACTTCGAATGGTCCAATCACAGGACACCACCTGAGTGTGTGTGTGTGTGTGTGTGTGTGTGTGTGTGTGTGTGTGTCTGTGTGTGTCTGTGTGTGTCTGTGTGTGTGTTATATTTCTTGCTTTTGTGGTGAAACAGCACAAACCTCCTGGGCCTTTGGTTTGTTGTGTAACACTCACCTCTGGTGGTCGGAGACGGGACTGTCACAGTCACAGTTTAAATGGCTTCATCAGGTCTTTTTGAATAAACTTATAACTTCATGAATTTGTTTTAATTAAAAATCCTTTTTTTTTTTAAATCAAGTAGAGGAGTTGAAAGATAAAGTCTGAACCAGAGAAGCTGATGAGTGAATCTGAAGGACGCATCAGAAAAACATCAGAATCAAAACAGAACTTTGATATTTGAAATTTGAAATTTGAAATTTGACAGCTTTAATAACATGACACAGCAGCTTTGATAACGTGACACAGCAGCTTTGATAACGTGACACAGCAGCTTTGATAACGTGACACAGCAGCTTTGATAACGTGACACAGTAGCTTTGATAACATGACACAGCAGCAGTCGTGATATAAACCCAATCACATTTTTAAAAAAAGGCTTCGTGACACTACTCTGTCTCTGCACCGGTAATGACATCGTTGTTGTTGTAGGATTATGAACAACAACAACAACAACAACAACAACAACAACAACGTCAGCCAGTGGAGAATCCCACAGTAAATTTAAAATGTTTATTCAACATGTACTAATGATACTTTATTAAAACATATCGAACGACGTGCTGCTCTGCTCGTACATTTGTGCGGTTGGTATATATTGTTCGTAAGTGACCATTGTTTGAACACTACTCACAATGCATTGTGGGAAACAATGAGCGCACTATGTAGAGTATAAAACTTCACCAAACATTCGGACAGCAAAATGGCGAACTGTCTTTACAATGATTAGTGGGTAATTTTGGACACAGCCAGTGTCTCTAGAGAAAGAACAGGTGGCAGCGCACAGTTCCAGCTGAGTTGATGTAATGAGGTCACGAAGACGCTCGACTGTCAGCACATGAAGAGCTGAGGAGTTTGAACTGAGTGAACCTCTGATCGTCTCTGATGACGTCATCAAACGCAGAAATACTCACAAACACTCTGAGCTCAGATTTAAACCTCCTCCACGTCGTCTCTGTGGCCTGTAGCTGTTAGCCTATAGCTTAGCACAAAGACTGGAAGCATGGGGACACTGTCCTCAAGCAGAGTGTGAACTCACAGAGTGAACTCACAGAGTGAACCCGGAGAACACGTCTGTTAGAAAAAGACAGAAGTTGAACATCAGCTGTTTTTTAAAACTCTGGAAAATGTCCTGAAAATAGAGTCTGGACATTTTCTGGAGTTCAGCTCAGTTTGTTTTCTCTCAGTCTGTTGGACTGTTCCTTTAATTCAAGTTTCACAAAAAACTTTAAATATCGCCAGAGTTTAAATAAGGTGAGGGAGGGAGGAGTGTGTGTGTGTGTGTGTGTGTGTGTGAGGGAGAGAGGAGTGTGTGTGTGTGTGTGTGTGTGAGGGAGAGAGGAGTGTGTGTGTGTGTTTGTGTGTGTGTTTGTGTGTGTGTGTGTGTGTGTGTCAGTCCGCTGGTTTCCCACAGAGATCTGAACAATGTCAGTTATTTCCACCAGTTGGCTGAGAGCGGCCACTGGAGGGGTGAGGGGGTGAGGGAGTCCTGGATGGACTCGTCTCACCTCGGTCCTGATGGAGACGACTTCCTGGGTTTATTCTGTGGGCGGTTCATCGTAACTGCAGCTGGACCAGATCCACCACAGACCAGATCCACCACAGTCCGGATCCACCACAGACCAGATCCACCACAGACCAGATCCACCACAGTCCAGATCCACCACAGACCAGATCCACCACACGTGATCACGTGTGTTCACATGATCACGTGTGTTCTGTCTGGAGCTGAACTCTGAGGCTCTGTCAGAATCACAAAACTCAAAGCTCAGCGTGTGACTGGTTCTCTCCAGATGCTGGAGAGATGCTCAGGGTCAAAGGTCGCGTGGTTTACTGCGTCTCTTCTTCTGTGGTGGATGATGACGAGCGACCCTCGGGCCCCTGGCTGCAGTTCAGTCAATGAGTAAATAAGATGAAACCACAGAAGAAGAAAAACCAAGAACAGCTGCTTCTGTGATCACACAATGACACAACATACAAAAACACACAGCAATACACAACATACAAAAACACACAACAATACACAACATACAAACCTAACACACAACAATACACAACATACAAACCTAACACACAACATGTCATGACTCGGGGGTTTTCTGACGCTTTAGTTTTGTCTCAGTAATGAAGTGTTTTTATTTTTGATGGTCTCCACTCACTGTTTTATTTTGTAGTTCCGGGTCCTTGTGTGTTTTCCACCTTGACTTCCTGCCTTGATCAGTTTCACCTGTGTTTCCTGTGCCACCTGTCTCGGGTCCGTCATCAGTTCAGTGTGTATGTGCGTCTCTGTGCGTCCCTTTGTCTTGGTCATCATTTCCTGGTCGTCTTCAAGCCGCCTCACGTCGTCTCCCTCTCTCCTTCACTCGTGAGTTCCTCGTGTTTCCTCACTGATCTCTGTGTTTTTCACTTTTATATTTTTTGTCACGTTGTCTTGTTGTTTCTCTGTTCGAGGATTTTCTGCTTCTTGGTGTCCGGCACCTTTTCTGTTCATGGACTTTACCTCATGGACACTTTTTGTTAAAAGTTTTGCTTCTGCATTTTTGGGTCCTCCCACTCCTTAAAACATGACACAACATACGATACAGACAGACAACAATACACAACTTACAAGACAACACAACTTACAATACACACCATGCAATACACAACACACAACCAAAACACAAGGACACTAGACAACATGGCGACAGAACATGCAATACACAGAACTAGAACAACCACACGTTACAAACATGACACACAACAAAAAGTAATTTTCACTTTATAAATAGTTAAGGTGTGTGTGTGTGTGTGTGTGTGTGTGTGTTCACTGAACACGTCATCTCAATAGACAGAAAACATTAAACAGCTTGCGGGCCCCTGAGGGGCGGGGCCTCCACCAGCACCGGAAACCACAGAGAAGACAAAATGAAAAAGTCGAGTTTATTTCTATCAAAGAAAAAACATCTTACATCATTTTTTTTTATTTTTACGTTTTCATACAAAATTCACAGTTTGAGTGAAAAGATAAATATTTAAATTGAAAAACACAAAGTGAGCTGACAACAAACAAACAACCAACGTGAGGAACTCAACACGCTCACTGAACATGGGACAGATGTTCCAGAAACATTCATGACACATGTTAACGAACACGTCTGCACTGTAGAAACATCCTTTTGAAAACGATTACAGTTGAAGTTTGGATTTTGTCCGATTCGTCACAGATGAACAAACAAATCATATTTTTAATCACAGACACGAAACTTCCTGAAGAGAAGAAACTGGATTTCACAGAGAAACAAGTGGAAAAATGTATCTGAACAAAACAAGTTCATTTTTCAGAATGAAATTATTATTTTTGATGGTGCAAAAAAAAAAATCACCTGTAGTTAAAATAAAAACTTTGTGACACTTCAGATAAAACCATAAAAAAGAAACTGGAAGTTAAAAATATCAACAAACAACGTTTTCAAACTGCTCATCGAAAACATCGTGATCAGATTTAACGACCACACAGTGAAAACCTGTCTTTGAGTTCAAACCAGATTTGTAACGAAAACATCAGAACGTGAAAATATTTAGTCGGTACAACGATAGTAAAAGAATTCAGACCTGGTTGGATGAATCAGATCATGTGATCACTGGTTGTTTGTTTGTTTTATTCACAGACGAGTAAGAATCAAATATTATTGTGAGTATAGTTTAGTTGTGCAAGTATAAAACATGTCAAACCTACTGTGTACTTTTGTTTTGGAAAGGATTGACTCTGCACTTCCTGTAATGCATGACGGACGAGTCACTGCAGCAGCTCGTTTCACCGAGCGCGTTCGTTTCACAGTCTCTCCGAGTCGCTCTCGCCACACGGGTGGAGTTAGTTCACTCTGAGCGACCACGCAGAAGTTTCATCATCAAACTAACAACGATCCTCTGATGGATATAAATAATCCTGAATCATAATAATGAAGCTTTGACGTCACGCTCGGCTGATAAACTTAATCTGAACAGAATCCTGAGTTACACTGATGGATTTACAGTCGAGGTTTGGTCCTCCACCGCTAACGCTATAAACGTCCACGCTCCTCGGGGGCCCCTCGCCGCTCAGGGCCCGAGGCAATCGTCCGCTTATCAGAAACCACTCCTCACGTTTCTCCTGATCACAGCGACGCACACGTTTGTGTTGTCGTGTTGTCGTGAAGTGGTGAACGTCTCGTTAAAGGGTCAAACTGTGGAGTTCATTCTCGGAACCAACAGGGGGCAGTGAGTCGGGGGAGTTCGCTCAGATCCTAAATAAAAATCTGTCTTTGGTCCCGTTGGCCGATCAGATGCTACCGGAACTCACTGTCGCCTCTTGAGGCACAAAGTGGTATTACGAGAGGTGCTCGCTGGTTAGCATGCTAACTCCAGTAGAGATAACTGACGTGGGTTTGAACTTGATTTGTTGACTGGTGCGTGTCACTGCGTCCTGACGTCACGGCGCTGAACACGTTTTAGTGAGAGGTGACTGTAACAAGCTGAAAGTGAAAAAGAAAATATATAAATAATATAAGTGTGAGACATTGTTTTCGTCCTTCGGCTTCTCGGACAGAGACGTCGTGTGCAGGTTTGTTTCTGGGTGAAAACGAGCTGCTGTAGCGTCAGGTCCTCCGCCATCGTTCTCTGTGATGAAGGCACATGACGTCAGTGCACAGTACAGGTGGAGTGTCCTCTGACCTACACTGACCCTGCCCGCTCAGTGTCAGTACTGTCCACACGGGGGCGTCACAGGGCCACACATGACAGAAACAAAAAGAAACAATGCTGGTGTATCACTATGATCCCTTCAACAGTTGGAACAACACACAGAAAAGGACACGTTACAGCTCTGTGAGAAGTGGTCCTCTAGATGTCTCTACCACGGCTACTTGAGTTTCTCCTCCCCCTCGTTGTTGTTGTTGTTGTTGTTGTGGAGGCTGAGGTTCAGCTCGAAGCTCGACTGCTTCCTCAGAGTGCGCGGCATCAGCTTCTTCTTCACAAACAGTTTCTGGAGGAAGCGGTTGCTGACGCTGGAGGGGCAGTAGCTGTGGATGAAGTACATGAGCCCCACGCCGGGTCCCGCGTAGTAACGCACCTGGGGCTGTGGCGACAGCAGCGCCTGGACGATGGCGTCGACGACAGGGGTCAGGTCGGGGTTGGCGTGGCTGGCGTAGCTCTGGAACAACTCCTTGGTCTCGGTCACATAGTCCTCGCCGTACTCCTCGAGCAGTGCTGGAGACAAACCCTGCAGCAGCTGTTTGTGCTGCTTCTCCCAGTAGGCGTGGTTACTGGACTGACCTGCAGAGGCAGCAGAGTTTCAGGGGTACGCAAGAACTAGTGCCACCTACTGGTTATCTGTAAACTGACTCTTAATATTCACTCAGCAGAGGAGGAAACGAGCAAACATTTTATTTTGGTGATTTTCTGAAGCTTATTTTAAAAATTACAACATGTTGATGACCTTATGATGTTCGCGAGGGTGCTTGTGGGTAATGTAGTTTTCCGGTCGTGCGGAGTACAAACACAGCAAAGACCGAACCAAAGAAGGAGGTGCAGGTTTTTATATCTGCAGTTTTCAGGCTGGAGCAGAACAGATGTTCCCAGAGAAAAGTTTAAACTGTGGAGCATCGAGACTTTGAATCGTATTTATAACAAAACTTGTGCTGCAGGTTTTCTTCTTCTGTCAGTCTGGTTGTTCAGCTGATCTACGTGAACACAGATTGTTCAACGTGGTGTCGACACATCGACTCAGTGGCTCGTCGCTACAGATTTGATAATAATCCTTCCCCAGGCTCATCTAACACCTGAGATCCATCCTGTTCCCTCAGATAATAAATAAACCAGCCCCAGATTCTCCCAGGGTCTTTCAGAGCGTATTCACAGATAAGCAGATGTTATGATGGGAGCTGTTCCAACGACTGTGATCATCAGTAAAAGGTCGATAATAAGCAGCCCTGTCAACACCTTTAATGGATTCAAATTGGTTTGGTTTGGATAAGTTGTTGTTAGAAACTATTTCTTATACAAAGGTTTCAGTTATCAACCATGTCAAAGCTTTGAGTGCATGTTCTGACAGGAAGCGTCTCTGGATGTGATGACATGTTTAAAACGCTTCTTCTGTTGTGAAATCTCAGACCGACCACAAAAATCCCACTTTCATCTCAAAGAGTCTTTTTTTTTTTTTTAACCCAAGTTTAAGTTTTATCTTTGGCTACAGGGCGATGTTCAAACGAGCAGCTGTGTTTGTGCTGGTCTATAGGAAACATCTGTTTTTGTATTTAATTCAAAGTTAAGTAAAAGTTTGACTTTTAATCAAGTATTTAAAAGTTTGAACTTTTAACGTGCGGCTCTGGTTGTGATGTTGATATCTGTTCTTTATCTCGAGGTTGTAAAGCCAACTCTGGAAACGTTCTGATGAACAGACGTGTCCTGAACATAACAACTGCAGCACAGAGAGAGTTCTGTTTTCAAACCACAGCAGAGTGAAACTTTTCTACTGGCCCTGCTCACGTTCTCCCATCTGCTGCTGATTCAAAGTCACACGTCAGCAATTTGTACTTAGTGTGTATGAAAACAGATGCTCCATCCGTGGGGTCGTCATTGGCAGAATACTTGTCCTCAGCAGGAGGCCGGCATCATGTTCAACATGAGACCAAACCGCAATACACAGAGAGGAGAAATGAGGAAGAGCAGCCTGATCGGGTTCAGTACATCTGCTCGGCGTCTACGTTTAACCACAACACTCCACCTGTCAAAGGTTTTAGAATCTATAGATGCTAATGGTTTGTCTGCATGTGTGTGTGTGTGTGTGTGTGTTACCTGTCTTGTACGAGGACGGCAGGATGGTGGACACCTGAACTCCCCAGGGCTCCAGCTCGTGTCGCAGAGTGTCGATGAAGAGGTTGAGAGCTGCTTTCGATGCTCCGTACGCTGCCAGACACGGAAACGGCTGATCACCTGAAACACACCATCACGACATCACACAGAGGCCGAACAAACACGATGACATGGTGATGACGTCATGACGACACTGACTCCTCAACACGTGTGTTGTTGTGTGTTTGCTCTCGGGTCGTTTCATTTATGTCTGAGCTCTTTTCGTCTCGTCCGCATGTGAAGAGCACAATCGAACATGACTCTGCTCTGAGCTCTGTGTTTCTGTCGGGGTGAGGTGAAGCTTTGTGATTGATTTGGTCGCATTCAGATGTTTTGGCGGGACGACAGTAAAGTTGGATAAACATGAGGTGGAGAGACGAGCAGCAGCTTTGCTTGTTTGCTTTGGCACTTTGGTCACAGCAGTCAATTCATCTGTGGTTGAGCTGCTCTGGAACATTCATGTAGGATTAATTACAGTGTGTGTCTGTGTGTGTGTGTGTGTGTGTGTGTGTGTGTGTGTGTGTGTGTGTGTGTGTGTGTGTGTGTGTGTGTGTGTGTGTGTGTGTGTGTGCGCGCACGGCTCACCGGCGGGGCTGGAGATGGTGATGATGCGACCTTTAGCCTGACGCAGCAGCGGTAGGAAGCTCTTGGTGACGCTCAGAGTGCCAAAGAAGTTGACCTCCATGCAGCCACGGAAGTTTGACATCAACGACAGCTCGGCGTCTCCGAAGTTCACACACACTCCAGCGTTGTTCACCAACGCCCAGAGACCTGCACAACAAACACACACAAAGATCACACATCTGTCGTGGACCTCGTCTGAGTGACATCATGACCTGATGACTGAAGAGTCAGATGTTATCGAGTGTCATATAAATATATTTATATATATCCCATTAATGAAAAAAGATATTCTCCAAGAACGACACAAATAATATCATGTCACTTTTTTCAAAATTTCTCCGCTGTCACGCTGAGGATGTTCTCCCTCCAGGCCACAACAGCAGGTGGCGCTGTGAGCCAATTTACAGGCGACAGGAGGTCAAGGGTCAAGAGATTGAGCCCGATTGAATGCAACCGCCAGGATCAGACACTGTGGACGAGAGGAGGACGTCTCTCTGGTTGCGGAAGCTTAAACAGTTGATGAATTGTGTGCAGGAGTGGAACCAGCCTAATGATGGAGCGACATCATGATCCACCCAGAGCAGCCGACAGGAGCCACAGTGTTTACAGTGTTTTGTATTTGCAGACCACACAGTGAATGGCAGGGAATTAGTACAACATGTTTTGTTTGTTTGTCAAGTTAGGGCGTGAATTTAGTGTTGGCACCAGAACACACAACACACAACACACAAAACACACAACACACACACACAGCCTCAGCATCATCAGAGAAGATCACAGACATGAAGTCGTCCAGTGAGAACTTGAACCTGACGTTAAACAACCGGTCCAAACAGTGACAGAGAAGTTTCCTCCCAGCTCATCAGAGTCATGAAATCATCACCATGACTCCACAGCAACAACTCAGTACTTTACTCATGTACATGTACACACACATTCATGCTACAGTCACTTTAGGACAACACACACCCCCACAGACACAATGAGGTCATCCTGTCGGCGGCTATCCTACAATGTCTTTATGTTTTACGAGTCTCTGTGGGAGTTAAATTTATTATGGCGTCAGTTTCTTGCCAAGAATTTAATAAACACAACGTGTTTTACAAATGACCCACATTAACAAACACACACCATGTTGTGTTTTACTGCCGTCAGCTCAGATGCTCAGGTTCTCCTCCACCGCAGCAGGTGGCGCTAGTTGCAGCAGAGCAGTGGAGCAGCTGCGGTGGAGGAGAAGATGAACCCAGTGACTGTTGGCGTCTTTGTCGTGTGTTTGAATCCAGAAGATTTCAGGATCCGTTATGTCGACAGGCGAGCACTCGTCTGTTTGATTCACTCATTTTCATACAGGAGGTCATTCATTTAACCAGAGTGCGTATCAGGTTCGTGTGTGTGTGTGTGTGTGTGTGTGTGTGTGTGTGTGTGTGTGTGTGTGTGTGTGTGTGTGTGTTTATCAGCTCTCTCTCTCACACACACACACACACACACACACACACACACACACACACACTGCTTGTATCCTTAAATGACTTGTTGGTCTGGGAAACTGATTTCTGTTTGTGCAACATGAGACACCTCCTCTCTTTCTCTTCCTCCCTCTCTCTCTTCACCTCCTCTCTCCCTCTCTCTCTCCCCCTGCTCTCTCTCCCTCTCTCCCTCTCTCTCTTAAATCACTTCAAGCTGTTTACACTAGGTTTTTGTGGCGTTCCTTCATCAGCTCTGCTGCTGCACTTCAGTGAGTTCTTAGAAAACTGCAGGACTCAATCCAACACACACATTCCTGCTCAGCTCAGAGAACACACACACGCACACACACACACACACACACACACACACACACACGAGGAGTCACATGTTGTGCACAACCCAACATGAAGCGTCGCTTCAGGACGACCATGACTTTGCCTGAAAGCTCCAACATCTCATCACGTGATCAGGCCAGAGAAAAGTCCAGGTGCAACATGGGAAGAGGTAAACCACAACGTTAGCCTAGCTTAGCACAAAGACTGGAAGCAGAGGGAAACTGTTAGCCTAGCTTAGCACAAAGCCTAGAATAAGAAAAAATGTTGGCCTAGCTTAGAGCACAGACTAAAAGCAGGGGGACACTGTTAGCATAGCTTAAAACGAGGGAACACAGTTAGCATAGGGTTTTTACCTCTGAGGCCCAGCTTGGCCTTAGTGTCCAGCAGGGCCTGTTGGACTTGCTGCGGCTGGGTGATGTCCACCTGGAGGAGGGTCAGGTGGGACGAGCAGGTCCTCTGCAGCTCTCTGGCTCCATCTCCTGACAGATCCAACACTGTGGCGAACACTTCGAAGCCCATAGAATCGAGACGTTTCACGGTCGCCTTCCCGAATCCAGAGTCACATCCTGCAGAGACACAGAGACCAAGTCAAGACCTCAACACCCTCTGTCCTGAACTGTCCTGATGAGAGACAACAGAGGAGCCGTGGACCTGGACTCTGGATGTAACAGATCACACTGATCACCTCATCAGTAATAATAAGTAATAACTTTGCACGTTGTTCTTCATCATTTCTCGGTCTGCTGACAAACTGCTGGAGTCCACACTGAGACATGCAGGGTTCAGGTGTGAGGTTCATGTCTCTGCTGATGTTTATTGAGTGGAGGTTGAGGATGTGTCTGCGCTGCTGTCGATGTCTCAACATGTTTCACACACAGATCACCTCTGACAGTTTCTGTCTTTTCTCTAGTTGAGCAGACTGTTGCAGACCTGACTGGTCCTGATAACGGCCTCGAGTCTGGATCAGGTCTCAGGTTTGTGGTTCCGGTCTGATGTGGTTTGTGTTTATGACACAACAATGAAACTGTTCGTCCACTCTCAAATGCATCGTCTGAGACAACCGTGACGAGCAGCTCAACGTGCAGAGAAACATTTCACGTTTTCCCAGAAGGTCTCAGAGAACCTGAGAAATTGCCGCCGTGGGGATCTGTCATGTACCCGCAGCTCCCCCGGCTTCCCAGAAGTCCCAGCACCTACAACCTGATCCTCCGCGGTACTGGCTGTTCCGTTTGTTCTTTTGTGCAGCGGGTGCCTGAAAGAGCTCTGCTGGCGAGAGCGTGGAGGCGTTGGCTCGCTGCCTCACGCCGTGTCCTTGGAGGGTTTCCAGAGTCATGTCCCGAGAAGAAAGATAGAGTGAACGCTGGCTCCAGAAATAAATACCACAGCTCTGCTCCATGTTACTGAAGAATCTCACTGAGAGCTGACAGACACTGACAGAGTTTCATTGTTGTGATCAGTCTGACAAATGATAACTGTGTGTGTGTGTGTGTGTTATAAACCTCCATCAATCAAAGTGAAAAGTGGACTTTTTATTTCCGTCCTTTTTATTTTGATGGGAAGTTGTTCAGATCACATGACGTCCTCTTCTGTCTCCAGTACATAAAGATGATCACTGACTGCACTTAAGAAAGTTAATTGACTGTTTATATAGACCAGTGGTGTCAGACTCAATCATAGAGAGGGACAAATTAAAAACGGGGACGTCGAGGGCCAAACAAGGTCAACATTTATTAAACAGGACAGACAGGATATTTGCTAAATTGCAAAATAAAACATATTTAGGTCGATGTCGAATTATGTGGCTCCAATGCACTGCATGGCACATTTACTATTAGTGCTCGGGGTTATTATTCTTCCATTGAGCACCGTGGCTCGGCCAGTGGAGTCCGTGCACTCTGCCTGGCTCTCTGGCCAGAGCGAGATGGAGAGAGAAAGACGGAAGGAAAAAGAGAGAGAGATAAGCCTGAGAGACACGGTGAAGTTGACGGGGCAGACACTGGGATCGCTGGAAAAATAATTTAACATCATCAGATACTCGGTGAGTGAGTGGAACGGAGCGCTCGCTCCGTGTGCGTCTAACCGGGCATTGTGCACCGGCGGGCCAGTTAAAATAGACATATGATATTTTATCGTGGGCCAGGACATGATTGTACTGCGGGCAGGGAGTGGCCCACGGGCCTTGAGTTTGACGTCTCTGATATAGACCATCAATGACTATATATATATATATCTAATATAATATATATATATATAAAGACACGTCTCCACTTCTTCCTGAAAAAGAACCCAAAATATTGGGTTTGATATATATATATATATACTGCACTTAATATATATATATATATATATATATATATATATATATGAAGGCTGCCATCTTGTGTTGATGATATCACGTGTGTTCAGAGTGTTCAGAATATGTATTTTTCTAGTTTGGTCCATGTCCTCCTGCTAACATGGAGGAAGAGGGTTTATGACCTATCCTTTAGCCAGCCACCAGGGGGTGATCACGATGGTTTGGCTTCACTTTTGAGGACTGTCACGTCGACCATGCTTAGTCTGGGGCATGTTCCATTTTTCTATTTTTGTCGTGATCATAAAAGTCAATGATTCTTCTTCCTCTTCTTCTTCTTTTCCTGCAGGTCTTCAGGGTTTCGGGATGGGGGCGTTGACCACACACTGTCCCACATTCTTCATCCTGTTGACCTCTCACAGTGCGTCTCTCTCTCAGCACTGAGATCGACAGGAGTTAACTATTTGACTGACAGGCGCTAAAAGCTCCCACCCCTGTCGGTCCTCTCTCGGGACAGCTCGGGCTGACGGCACCGTCTGAAGAGTAAATACATCGTTAAAGCTCTCCTTGAGTTGTGACAGTTTGAGGTTGAGGCTTTACATGTTGCCGCTTTATCGACGCAGGAGACAGATCGGGCTCCAAAGGAGGAATGTTGTTATGTAAGGGGGCCGAGGCCCCCAGGGGCCCCTCGGATGAAGAAATAAACATGAGTGTGTGCAGAGACAGCAGAGCACCGTGAGAGGCACAAGGTCAGAAACACACATCTGTCTCTGGGCGGAGGCTTCAACATCTGTCCACATCGGCTCCACCGTCACACTGATCAGATCGTTCACTGAGTCAGGAAGGAGGTAGGAACACGTTTCAAAATAAAAGTTATAGAGCAATAAAACCATCCATTATTAAACAAGAAGCAACAAAAGATCAGTGAAATAAATCGAGAGAAAATAAGTTTCAGTTCAGTTTATTCTGAAAGGAATAAATTAGTGGTTCAGTTTGTCGAGTTCCTGGAACGTTACCGTGAAAACAGGCAACTGTTCTGAGATCCATGTGGACGAGTCAGTGAATAAAAAATATATATTTCACGAAATATTTCTGAAGTTATTCCAAATGATGACAGAGATGTTTAAAGCGTTGGTAAGTTAGAGTTTTCACAATAAAAGTCCCAGATTTCTCTGGACGCTGCAGGCGGAATCTTCACATTAAGATTCAGAGATAGAAATTTTAATTAGTGCTTCAATTATAATTCCCATGTGTCTAAACTTTACTTTGTTCAGAAAGACACACACCTGTTCACAGTGAAACACACAAGCTGGAAACACAGAAGACAGACACAGAGAATAAAACGCTCGTCTGAGAAACTTTGTTTTTCTGTCTAAAGAAGCCGAACGACAACATAATCTGTTTCAGTTTCCGTTCAGATTCTTTCATCTGTTTGCAGCAGTGAGGTGAACAGGTGACATTATGTTAAAGGTATTTAAACGTGTAGTCAAGTCCTTAGAACGGAGCAACATCTTCTTTGATCAATGTTTGAATTATTTATATAGAAGACGATGAGAGGACCACGGGATCCAGACTGTGAACAACTATGTTGAAGAAACTTTTACACAATGAGAACTGATCACTTCTGTTGTCTCCGCTCAGCAGCTGAGGTGAAACGTTGAACAAGACAAAGGTTTGAGTTGTGGTTTGAGCAGGAGGACGAACATGTGAGACGTCGTTTGATTAAAGATCCTCAGAGAGGGGGGAGGACAGGGAAGTGGTCCAGAGGTCAGGACTTGTTTTTATTCACCTGGAACTCATTACAGAACCATGTTTCATCTTAATCACTGCTGTCAGAGCAGAACCTCCACCTACAAAACACCCAGGAATTTAACCGGGACAGAGACAGACCTGTGGGTCACGTGGGTTTAACCGCAGGGGTCCTGGAGAAGCTTTTAGAAATCGTAAATCAGGATCTTGAAAACATTCTAGAGATTTTAAGGCTCCTGTAGGTCTGTGTGTTGTTCTAGTGATTACAGGTTACTGAAAGATGTTCCATCTGTGTTTGAGGGCTCTCTTAACCTCCACAGGTTCTTGATACAGTTCTAGCAGAGGTCAGGTTCTTCACGGAGAACCTGTCGTCGTTCCTAAAGATGTTGTGTCCTTGTAGAGGTTCTGCTGATGTTCTAGTGATGCTCCTTGGTGAGGTTCCTTGAAGAGAAGACATTCATGGGTTCTTTGTGGAACCTCTCGTCTCCTCAATGAGGTTCTAGTTCACAGTGTCAGACTGAATCGGTGGAAGAAAACAGAAAACAGAAGACAGCGAAGTGTCCTGTTACTGGACTATGGCTGGTCCCAGTATGAAGATCATGACATGGAGCCACTACCTGCGGGGACAGACAGTCAGATCTGAAACCTTGATGAGAGGGACGACAAGTTTGGTGGATCTGCCGTCACCAGAAACCATCAAACACAGTTTGACGGACACCCTGTAGTCGTTTGGATCATTGAGCAACATTTTCCAGATCTCTGTTTGTTCTGTTGCATAAACGAGAAGTGATTTTCTCTGAGAACAAGTCGAACACAGATCGTTGCTTCACCACTTGGAAACTCAGCAGAAACAAGCTGTCGTCCAACTGTGAGCAGAGGTCATGTGACGGGACGAGGACGACAAGAGTCAGAAGCTGATGATGATCTGACGACATGTTGGAAAACCATCACAGAGCCAACTCATCAGCACTGATTGGTTCTGTGTATATATGAAACTGAATCTGATGAAGTTTCTGCTGAAGCAGAGGGGGGGTGGGGGGGGTGATGGTTTGGATGAGAGAGAGAGAGGAGAGAGGGCATAGAAGAAAAGTAAAAATACAGTTTAAAAGAACGAGAAGGAAAAAGAGGGAAAGACGAGATAGCAAGAAAGAAGACGAGGAATGAAAAGAAGAGTCAAATACAAACAGACGTGGCTCGAAACTGGTTCTTCTTCTCTTGTTTCTTTTGGAGTAGTTTTCCTGCAGCTGTGTAACTGAAACCTTTGGACCCGACATCCATGTCTCCTGAGGTTTAGCCCTGGAAACTGTCCGTCATCGTCCACTGACGGATGTCCAGGAAACCATGTGACCATGTGTGACCACATGTAACCACATGAAGGGGAAACCGCCGCCCCCTGCTGCCTGTAACCATGTGAATCTCTTGACGGACGCAGACTTAACCACGTCTGCTGGACGGACTGAGACGTGTGTCATGTTCCCCTCCGGACATGTTAACACATCGCCATCTTCAGGTCAACCTCTGAATCTGTCCAATCATTTAATATATATATAGATATAGATATAGATATATATATATATAATATACAACCAGTTCTGTTGTGAAACATCTTTGTCAACATCTCAGCAGAAATCACATTTCACTTGAAACCTCACCAACAATCACATGTTCATGTGTATGTGGAAGCTGAGGATGGACCTGAGGCCGTCATCACACATGTGTCCGTCCTCACGTCCTCCATCGTCTGGACCAGACTCTCTCTCTGCTGACTCTGTCTCCTCCTCGACCTATCAGCAGCTGGCAGCCGGCGGCGCTGGCAGCGACGCTGCCCGGTCAGCGTGCACTGAGACTTCAATCCTCATCCTGTGAAGAATGTGGCTCTTTGTAGAACACTTCAGTTTCCTTTCTAAGAGGTTTACTGGGCCTTTCTTTCCTCCCTCTGCTCTTATTTCCAGAGTGACCCCACACTGACCTCCAGCAGCTTTCAGCAGAGCCAATTACCAACGAGCTGGTGATCGGGATCTCAGGCCTGGACCGGGTTTAAATCTCCGCTGAGATGTTGTTTTACGTCCAGAATGAAATGTGAGCTGAGTGGAAGTGAAACATGAATTCTGAAGCAGCTGTCTGTCGTCACTCCTCCGTCTCTTTTCTGTTTACATGAAAAGACGGCGTGCAGATTTCTAAGAGCAACGTGGACGGAGGTGACATTCGGACACGTTAAGTGTCAGGGATTATGAATCATGTTGCCACGGCATCAGATGACGTCCAGGTGCTCTCTGGCCAATGGACAGCTCAGTCTGCAGTTTATGAAGATCTGAGTTGAGACTTTTACGAGCAGAAATCAAGACGAGTTGGACGAGGAGTTGAAGGTCTTCCTCTGGTTTTTTTACTTGTCTGTATTTATAACTGAGCTGAGTTCAGCTGCTGCACAAATGTTTTATTTTATGTGTCCGGACCACGTTTGTTAAACCGAACGTCTCTGGGTTGTCCTCATGTCCACGTGGGTTCAGAGAGTCCTGCAGGTCAGTTTGATGTTGTGAGTCACGTGACGTGTTCATAGAGACGACTTCAAGTTTTATATAAACCAGACTCTGGTTGTTATATTGAGACTTGATTAATCGCAGGTGAAGAACCTGTTGAGTCATGTGACCACACAGTCGTAGCGTGATGACGGCGCCCGTCGCCGGTCGTTCATCGGGGGGATTGAAGAGCTCAGCGATGTTTGTTTAACCTACATTTCTCCTCTTGATATAAAAGCTGCTCCTCCCTGTGTGGGAGGTGATGGAGGCATGAGGAACACACCTTTGTTCAGCGTGTGAACACGGCAGCAGAAAACACAGCAGCCGCGAAGCTCCTGAGAAACTTGGTGTTTCACAGGTTAATGTTTGACTGAAGCAGTAAATTCTTCTGTGTTGCAGAAAACAGGCAGGAGCCAAGTTCAGAGCTGAGAATATAAATCTCATGTCTCGTCTGCATGTGACATAATGATGCTTTTATTATATTTTATTGAATGATAACGTCAGAAGAGCAGCTGACAGGACTCTCTAATCTCTTTCATCATTTTTCAATAGTATTTTATTACAGTTCATGTGTTGATGAACTGGGATTTCTTACTTATTTTCATCTTAATATGAATTTGACAAAGTAATTCTTCATGTTTGTTTTTTTTGAATATTTTTGGGCGATGAAAGATCTGAAAGGTCTGAATCTGGAGGAAAATAAAAAGGCTCTGCTCATCTTTCTTTTTCTCTCAGACTCTTGAAGCGTCTTCGTCGTCTCTTCACGTCTCAACTCGACGACAGGTCAACGTGCACAAGGCTGAATGAATAACAAGAGTTTAAACCTGAACAACATAAAACATTTGATTCAGAGAATGAAGAAAGAAAAAAAAAGGTACAAAATCGTGTTCACAATTAATTCAATCCAACGCTTGAGAATAACGCTTCAACTCATCCGAGCACCTGACGGTACACATGTACAACAGAACTAAACTAAAACTTTCTTGGCATGTTCAACTTTAGCTTTGTTGCTTGGCAACAGCAGTAAGGGCGGGACGAGATGGTGACGCTGGTTACGGACTTCCTCTGTAGACCAGAGTCCAGAACCAGAGTGTGAACACACACACGGGTCATTTTCTGTTTCATCATTAACAAAGATCATCACAGTCACATGATGACACCCGATCGTATCCTGGATGTTCCGCCTGAACAAACAGCATCCATCGGTCTCCATGGTGACATCTGTTCTCTACCTGGCGACCCGTCAGGCTGTGTGTGTGCAGATTACATGTGAGCTTGGTTCCACAGAGTCGTGTTATCAAACAGTCGCATTAATCTGCAGATCTGATTATCTCATTAACACAAAGGGCCCAAAGCCAGCTGGACATCAGGCAACAGAGATCTGATTAAGTCTGCATGGAGACGGAGAGCACACACCAACATGTTGGCTGGCACACACACACACACACACACACAGACACACACACACACACACACACACGTACGCACACACCGTAGTATCTCTAGACTTCAGAGGACACCACTTACCTACAACTAAACCTAACCATAACCGAAACATTATCCCCAACCTTACATGAACCTAACCTGACCTACACCTACATCTGTCCTTATCACTCCATGAACCCAACCCTCAGACAGTCTCACACTAAGATTCAATGATTTACTCAAGAGTCTTTGTCCTCATAAAGGAAGAGACATTTCACAATGTGTCCCCACAACCAGAGTAAAACACGCACACAGGCGCACAATGTCAAACGAATCAGTCGTCTTATCAGATTCATTTCCGCGATGCTGAGATAACAGAACGTGGGACAATGTCCACGCACACACACACACACACACACACACACACACACACACACACCTCCGTTGTTCAGAAGTTTATTCTGCTGATGAAAGCCGTGTTTATTTGGGTTCTACTGTTCTACTGTTCTAATTAGAGTGAGAGTTTACTTCAATTCAACGCGTCTAAAGCTTGAACCTTGTGTTTCCCTCGGAGTCAGAGTTTGTCTCGTCTCCCTCTCGTCTGCAGCTGAACTCTGGTTCCAATCCTTTCCACAGATTTACATCTTTTCTGGGGTTTAAACCAAAGTTTCTGTGTGTGAGTGGATTTTGAGGGTTTCAATAAATAAAATGTACTTTTTGACAAATCGCTGAGAATCTGGTTTGATTGTTTTCTAACCAGAGACACGTGAAAACACACACACACACACACACACACACACACACACACACATTAACCCTAACCCTTTAACGAGTCAAACTTTTACAAACTGTGAGGAGCGTGTCAAGATAAAGGTGTTCAAGCTATTTCCTGCAGTTTGTCACACACCTGAGCCAGTGGGAGGAGCCTCCTCTTACCTGTGATGAAGACGGCCTTGCCCTGTGCAGGCAAGGTGGGGGGCGGCGGTCTGGTCCTGGTGGCAGAGTAGAGGCACCAGACGAGGCCGAGCAGCATCAGAAGCAGCAGGGCCGGCATGCAGAACGCCCACAGACGCTCCACCAGCACGGTGGCCCCCAGCCACGCCACCAGGGTCGGTGCTGTGCTCAGGTGGGACGCCAAAATCTTCTTCATGGCTCCACCGACAAACACGGCGAGAACACCCAGGTAAATCCAGAAAGGAAGATTGTAATCGTCCATCATCATAGAAGAAGAAGAAGAAGAAGAAGAAGAAGAAGAAGAAGGAAGAGGTCCAACTGATTTACCTGTCTGGCCTGTTTCTCTCTCTCTCTCTCTCTCTCTCTGTTAACTGACTCTCTCTCTCTCTGTCTGTTCTAAAGTGAGTGTTCTTCCAGGTTTGTGTCACTCAGTCAGAGTGTGTGTCTCTCTACCGCTCTCCCTCTCTGCTGCTCACACACTCTGCCCTGTGAACAGCTCGTTCCTGCCTCTCTCGCCCTCTCTCTCACTAACTCAGTGTATATATAGAGGAGAGCTGCAGGGGGGGAGGGACTACAGGCTGCAGCCCTGCATCTAATCTGCAGCACACACACACACACACACACACACACACACACACACACACACACACACACAAACACACAGACACACACACACACACACACACAGACACAGAGGACATTCGATTGACTAACATTAATTTACTGGAGACTCACTCTCACCTTAACAATAGCTACTTCCTGTCTGAGCCTCTAAAAACTAAATCAAACCTGAAGACTCATTTGTGCTCAACGTTGGATCCACACACAGAAACACACACTCTCTGCACTCTGCGTTCGTTTCCTACGTATTTGTGTAAATCTTCTGAAAGCTTACGGGACGGAAAAAACGAGAAGTAACGTGACGGGCTGAGCCAGGACTTCAGACTTAAAGTGACCGGAGCGATCCAGATTCATGATCCAACACCTCCGATTAATAACTGAATACATGTGTGAATATCGACAAGCAGACACACACACACACACACACTCACACACACACACTCACACACTCCTGCAGGCTGGAGATTATGATCATTGCTGCAGATGAATGTTGATCCAAGAACATAAATATGAATTCTGCAGGTTTTTATAAAGATCAGCTCAAAGTGTGAGTGAAAACATCAGAGGAGCAGAGCGGCGGAATAAAATAATCGTTCATTCATCGTAATCGTGATAAAATACTCGTGATATCGAGTCACATCGCTGAGCCCTAGTCTGAAGTCGTCCATGTCTGTTGACATGTGACCATGTTGCACCTATTGATTTTATTCAGTGATCGATTTGATCCTTTCACTCTATGATGAAGATCATGAGGCTGAAAGCTCTGGACGATGAGGTGGGAACACTAAACTCTCTCTGACCTTCATCTCAAATGTCTTCTTCAGTATAAAGGTTGTTCGTATCCAACACAGAGCTGCTGTTTGTTCGTCCTCGTCACATTGTGACGTCCTGTATCTGCACAGGACAAAGAGCTACAGAGAAGAAACGCCCGCAGCTCTTTTAAGTTTCTATACGTTTACTGACGTTCATGTAAATGTCTGATTTACAGAGCAGCTGTTCAACACGAGGCTTCAGTTAACCTCCAGACCTAAAGTCAGATTCCCACAAAGACAGAGACACAACGTCAGAAGCTGTTTTAAGACCTGAACTGAGCTTCGGACGTGTTCCTGAAATGTTCTGCGAGTGAAAACAAATATCACATTCAGTTGCTCTGGATCTTCTCCTGCAGCCTCCTGGTAGAAGTCTGTAAAATGTCAGAGTGAGTCCACGTGAGAAAACAGCAGGAAAATGTGTGGAACCTTCTCAGTGAGCGAGTGGACGTGCCTCTGAGGTTTCTAACACGTGACCGACGTGAAACTGGAAGAACACAAATATCTCAGGATGAAGAAGAGGAGCCGTAGAAGACGAAGACGTCAGCTTGGAAAGACGAGGAGATTCCAGAGCTCAGCAACAACACTGATGTTCCCTGAATGTTCCTCACATGTTCCTGTTGTTGTGGACTGACGACTTGTCAGGACACATTCGTCCAGACTTTTGTGGAGTTCATGTTGGAAAACAACGGTGAGACAAAAGAAATGAAGCCACACGACAGAAACGTAATCCCATTAGAAGTGAGTGACAATAGATGTTGACAGTTAAATGAGAAGTGTTGTTGCTGCAGAGCCCGGTGGAGCCTGCAGCCGACACTTTGAGTGGAGCATCGATGAAGGAACGACGGACCGGCTCCGTCTGCACGAAGGATTCGACTGTAGAACACACATAAGAATCAAGGATGATCCGGGACGGGCAGCATGTGGGAGAGAAAGTGTGGAAGCAGTTGAGACCAACAGACGACCTGAGGAGTCGCCTCTGCTGAGAATCTTTTAGTTTCTCCTCGTTGACCCTGACGTGAGCGGCGATCAGGATCAGGGTCGGAGACTCTGCGAGCATTGTCCCCCGTCTGACACGATTACCTGCTGCGAACACGCCCGCTGAGCTCTAACCCCTTTCCCTTAATCCCAGAAGCATTTTGACCCCCCCGGCCTCACAGGGATGTCCCACAACCTGCAGATTAAACACATGACACACCACAGGAACTTGACCCACAGATCCGAGGCGGCGCACAGAGTCGGGTCACCTTGGTGAAGCTGCATCTCCACACTCGACGGCAAAAGTGTGTGACGAACACAGCGGGATGTTATTTCACAGAATCCCCGGAGAAATAATCTTTTATTGGTTTAAGTTGAACCAGAGGACACGATTCTTGGTCACGCACGGATCAGCAGCACTTTCTTTACTCCAGTAGAAGTAACTTGAGTTAAAAAAGTGTCTTTACTCAAGTAAAAGGTCAAAAGTTCCGGCTCTGAAATGTCTTCAGAGAATTTAAACAAGAAAAGATTTGTGAGCATAACAAATTGTCCAGGATGAAATGTGTACGATGTGTTGAATGAAGTTTTCTTCTTCGTCTTCTTTTTACGTCGTGTTACGTCTGTTGTGCGGATTTCTTCAGAAACTGACTGTGTTCCCAAGAAGACGCCAGATGATTCGATTACTTCACATCTTACAGTATCAGTATGTCCCCCGCACTTTGGACACCTGCGGACGCAAGACGTCACGATGTGTCCAAAGTCTTCGGCATTTAAAGAACCGCAGAGGAAGTCTTTTATAATTCTTCTCTTGATGAGCCAGACAACCAATTTTTACTCTTTCTGGAAGAACCTCACCAGCACAAGAGATCAGAACGGGAGCGTTCGGATTTCCACCGTCAAGAACCTCAAATCCCTCGACTTCTTTATTTCTCCTCCATTAACACTTTCCTTTATCTCCTTCTCTGACGTGTCGGCCCAGACGCCATTCATTTCACTTTTTACATATTTTGTTTGCTCTAAATCTGTCACTTCCTCCTTTTTCTCTATTTTCTTGGATTTTTGTAATTAGCTCAACATTTTTACAAACCACCAAGATTTGTCCATTTGCAAGAGTTCTTGCTTCTGAGAACTTTTACTTTGTTACTTCAGCGTCTGTTTGTCTTCTCTCCTGTCCGTGTCCTCAGATCCAAGCCCACTGGTTCCTAGTGAGGACACGAAGAAGAACGTGACGCAGGTGTCCAGACTCACAGTACTCGTGTCCCTGACCAGAATAAACTGTCCAAAGTTTGGATGTGCAGGTTGAGCTCAGGATGTTCTGTGAGTGTTATTGAGCCAGTTTATCTCTTATCTGATGTCCTCACCCCGGCTGCTGCGTTCAGGGACCATTATGAAATCACATCACGTTTGCAGCGGTCGGCCACTAACAGACCGGACAACGACTTCTGATGGTCAAACTCATCTGTCCTCTCGGGGAAACTTGTGTTCCCTCGTGTGAATCTAATTTGTCAGCTCACAACAAAAAATAAGTTTAGAAGAAAACAGAGTTCTGATGAAGCAGCTTCACAGATGAGACATCCACCTCATGTATCTTCAACATTTAACTACTTCAACTCTGTAGTGGGGACCTGAACACACTGAGGTGTAAAACCTTATTTCTTTTACAAACAACATTTACTTAGTCTTGGGAACTGAAAATCTTGAGGCCCCATTTATTTGCTCAGTCCTCCACAAGATTTAAAGCCCTTTGAATTTGTACAGCCAGATGAGAAATATTTTTCTCCTCCTCCAAATGGCGCCTTCATCTGCAGATAAAGACAATCTGTGTCCATGGTGGATATTGTTAAATATGTCATTGACCATTATATTAATCGAATCCGACCGCTGAACTTTCCAGTTTCCAACTCTGGCCAGGGCCGCGGACGCTGAGGTTGAATCAATACCAGACATTTTGTTTTTATTAGCATTGAATTCATTAGAACTACTTTAATTTATAACTTCCATGTAACATGTCCATTACTATCCCTTATATCTCTGGTGCCAAATATCACATCTGCATCAGAGATGTTGTGTGGATTTCTTCAGAAACTGACTGTGTTCTCAAGAGACGCCAGATGATTCGGTTACTTCACATCTTTTCGGGTTTCGCGTTCGGATTTCCACCGTCAAGAACATCAAATCCCTCGACTTCTTTTATTTCTCCTCCATTAACACTTTCCTTTAACTCCTTCTCTGACGTGTCGGCCCAGACGCCATTCATTTCACTTTTTACATCTTTTGTTTGCTCTAAATCTGTCACTTCCTCCTTTTTCTGATTGGATTTTTGTAATTGCTCAACATTTTTACAAACCACCAACATTTGTCCATTTGCAAGAGTTCTTGCTTCTGATCCATCACCCATTGATTTACAGCCACTTTCAGGGGCTTTAAACTCTCCTGCAACTTGGTCTCTTATCTTAAACATTACTTTAAATTCTTATTATTCACTGTTTATTCCACTGATGTCTTGCCTCTGCCTCTCGTTTCCTCTTCAGCTCTATCTCCAGCTCTACTCCCAGTCGTGGTCAAATCCGTGAGCCACAGACAACGAGCTCAAGAGAGGAAAATAGACCCCCAATGAAAAATTGAAGGTTTAATAGTTAATTACATTTCATTGCATGCGATTAACCTCTGGACTAACTGAACTGTATTCATTCATTAAAATTATTTAAACTTTATTTGAACTTTTAGTTTTACATCACGGTTGAATGAAATCACAGTTTTCTCATCTACTTTTCTTTGACGTCATTTACTTCTCTGTGATGTCATCTTCTTTTAATTTGTCTGTTTCTGTCCGTCTCTCTCTGTCCTCGGGACAAACGTCCCACAGTGGAGGAGTCATTGTTCCTGCTGCTCGCCTCGTCGAGCTGGGTCTGATTGCAGCTTGTTGTGCCAAACATGCGTCCAGCTCGCTCTGAATGAACGCAGCCCATTACAGGCGCTGTGTTTGATCCAAGAGCACGTTGGCAGAGAGCGCCACGTCTTCAGTCGACCCGACGCTCCAAGAATCCGGTGTGCGGCGTTTCGGAGAACCGCCTAAAAACAGACTGTGACACTATTGGCTTTTTGTTTGGAGCACATGTTGGCGGCTGCACAGCTTCAGACCACACAGCCGGTCAGCGAGGGCGGACGGGACACAATCACGACTCCAACCACGAGGCCCCTGTCCACCCCCGAGGGCCCCAGAGAGCCCCCCCCCAGTCTGGGAACAGTTTATACATCGTCCACTTATTTTATTCAGTCATGACGACATGAAAGTCTCATCACTGGGATGTCACCGACTTCTCTGAGCTCCGTCCATGTTTCGTCAACAATCTGATCTGTAGTGGTTGGTTCTGGTCTGTAGTGGGTTGGTTCTGGTCTGTAGTGGTCTGTACTGGTTGGTTCTGGTCTGTAGTAGTTTGTTCTGGTCTGATCTGGTCTGTAGTGGGTTGGTTCTGGTCTGATCTGGTCTGTAGTGGTTGGTTCCGGTCTGTAGTGGGTTGGTTCTGGTCTGTAGTGGTCTGTACTGGTTGGTTCTGGTCTGTAGTGGTCTGTAGTGGGTTGGTTCTGGTCTGATCTGGTCTGTAGTGGTTGGTTCCGGTCTGTAGTGGGTTGGTTCTGGTCTGTAGTGGTCTGTACTGGTTGGTTCTGGTCTGTAGTGTTCTAACCTTCACTAAGAATAAAAACAACAAAACCTTCATTTTTCGATATTTTAAGAAAACTTGCCACTGTGATGGCAAAATCAAACGTAAAACCTTTATTTAAACAGTCACGCTGACAGACAATGAATACGTCTCTTCAGAGGAGTCACATGATCAGACGCTGCGTCACGTCTGCCGCCTGCAGCGCAGAAGAAGAAGAGCAGGTACAGAAGCCCGGAGGGTCAGTTCAGAGAGCAGCTGATGTTTCACTTATGGATCATGTTGTTCACGTGTGCTCTTGACCCGAGGCTGAGCTCCGTCACTGCAGGAAAATAGCTGAAGGTAAATGATTCAGATTCAGTTTCACAGTGTGGACACGGCCGGACAGAGGGAAAACAACATGGTGGGGGGGGGGGGGGTGTCTGGGTCATGTGACCTTCTCGGAAACGCGAGGACAAAGCGGTGGGAGCGGCTCAGCACGCAGGGCCTCTGGTCCGGTCTACTAAGCAGCACACAGGGAACAATGGAGCTGCAGATTGAGGTCAGTGTGTCACAGATTCCCTCTGCAGAGCCCAGGCCGCTCCGCCACAGCAGTTACCATGGAAACCAGTCAACACCTGTTGAGCGGTCACTGAGCTGAACTACCTGACGGACCGAGGGCGGCGACCTTTATAAGCTATTAGGGGCGGGGGGGGGGGGGATGACGGTTTTATCCTTTTACCTGCAGCTGCAGAGTGTGTGTGTGGGAAAAGGTTTCACTCTGAGGATGAATCTTAGAAGACGACAACAGCAGGAGATGGAAGACGGCGGTGAACGACAACAGACAATGGACGGAGGGTCGATTCAACTGACTTTATTTGTATCGCGTCAAATCATCAAATGAATCATCTCAAGGAACTTTACATGTTAAGAGAAACCAACAGTTCCCAAAATGATGACGATGGCGAATGATGGATGAGGACATGAGAAGAGGGAAGACAATGACTGACAATGGACGACGAGAGACGATGAGCGGTAGATGATGGACGATGTCAGATGACCGCAGACGATAGTGTCTGACTGTTCCTCTGCACCAGTCACTCCTCACACCTGAGCCTCATCATCATCCAATCAGATGCTCAGCTGCTGCAGCACAAAGCCTCCGGTCTGATCCAGTGTCTCCTGTGAGTGAAGAATGTCTCTGGACTCCAGGTTTTTATTTTTGCTTTAATTTCCTGTTTATTTCTTTAGAACCAAATGATTTTAGTTTTCTCTCCTTCATCATCCAGGACTCTGTTCTAACGACTTGTGTTTTTGTTTCACAGATAATCTCTGTAACTTCATGGGGGGGGGTGTCTTTGAGCTGATTGGGCACAGGACAAGACAACGTGAGTTACAACTGATCTGGAACATCCTGCCACAGAACGTCTGTGCTGTGGTTTGAACACTCTGACCTGGTTGAGGCTAATTCAACATGTGAACGGGGGGCTGGCAGCGGGTCTGGGTGGGGGGGGGGGGATCAGAACAGTCAGGACTCGGTCACAATGCAAAGTCAACTTCCTGCTCCGGCTGAAGAATGCTCCCTTTGTGGAGGTGGAGGTGCTGCTTCGAGGTCAGCTTGTGCTCGTCTCTCATTAGAGGATGGCGTGACTCGAGGACACAGCCTGATTCAGACGCTGTCAAAACGCCGCATGTCCACAGTAAACAGGAACAGCGACAATACGTCGCTGCACACGCCTCATTTAACCATTAGAGCTTCAGCAGTAAACAACATATTGTCTGTGTGAGCTCGTTGTTCACATGTGAGCTCATGTCAAACTGTCCGTGGTTCAGAGGGAGCAGGAGGACGACGAGGATGCCGCTCGACGAGCCGCTGAACCGACGAGTCTCTGCACAGACGAGTCAGTGGACCGACGACTCAGTGGACCAACAAGTCGCTGGACCCACGAGTTTGAACAAAGTTGAAGTTCGTTTAAAGAGGAGTCTAAAATGTGATCACATCATCATCTCTTCCTCTTCACACACCGGGATGAAGGGTCACAACACTGCTCTGCTTCATTAAACCTCTGACCTCACTGTGACCTCTGACCTCTGAACCTTCAGTAATGACCCTCCTGTCAGACAGAACTGAGGGTCTCACTGGAACCAGGAAACACAGATTACTCAACAGTTAATCTGAATGGGCCCGAGTCCAGGACTGTCCCTGACTCAGACACTAATACCTGTTCCTTTCCACAATCCTGTTCTTGGACCGGCCCTGGTATTTACTCTGAAACAACATTTTGAGAACATGTAAACAACATGTTGACAATGGAATGTTTGGAGAACTTGTAGAATATGAACTCTGTCTCAGGGAGCTCCAGCTCTTCTTCACAAACTGATGATGTTTTAAAGGAAACTTTATTCTGCACAGTAATTCTGTGGATTATTACTTTTGAAATATATAATTCTTGAGAACTCAAATTGGAATACTAACCTAAGTGAACAACCCGAAACATAGTTTGTACTGTAACTACGATTACAAATACATGCAAATATGTAAAGAACATGTTGAGAGCGTGTGGAGGAAATTAGGTTTTGACAACATGTTGAGAACATGTTAAGAGCGTGTAGAGGACATTAGAAGGTTGGAGAACACGCTGAGGATGTGTTGAGAACATGTAGAGAACTTATGAAGAATATGTTGAGGACGTTTAAAAACATGTTTAGCATGTTGAGATGCTGCCATGCTTTCGTCTCATCTTTTCTTGGTAACATGGTAACATGTGTAGATCATGTGCAGATCATGTTGACAACATGTGAAGAACGTGTTAGGTTCCTCCCTGTCTTCTCATCTTTTCTCCTGAGGTCATAGAGCGGTTCTTCTTTCAGTGAACAGGTGACGTAAAGTTTAAACCTTGTTCCTTCACTTTCAGGAATAATCTGCGGTGAGAACAGAGTCCTGCCTCTGGATTAATGGCTCTTACATAAAGCGCTGCTCTTGTTGTTGTTGTAATTGTTGTTTTGGATGGAGGTGGAAATACTACTTGTCACGGTCCCTGTTCCAAACGTAATGTTCCGGATGGCGAGGTAGTAGGTGAGCCGCTAAGCAGCTTGGCAGAAGTAGCTGCTTTCAACAAACGGAGGTGGGGTGTTCTAAGATAGTAGACAGCTTTAGCAGGATTAGAAGGAACCTTTCCAAAAGACATCTGACCTAATGCTTCATGTTAAGACGGGATAAACCCACTGTGGAAAACTCCAGCCGCTGGGGACATTAGCTGGAAACACGCAGCTCAACGCTACAGTCAGGAAACACAGTCAACACACGGCTGGTGTCAACACTGAGGTCAGAGGGTCACTGCTCTGTGACATCAGGTCTGACACCAGGTCTGACACCAGGTACATCAGGTCTGACACCAGGTCTGACACCAGGTACATCAGGTCTGACACCAGGTCTGACACCAGGTACATCAGGTCTGACACCAGGTCTGACACCAGGTCTGACACCAGGTACATCAGGTCTGACACCAGGTCTGACACCAGGTACATCAGGTCTGACATCAGGTCTGACACCAGGTACATCAGGTCTGACACCAGGTACATCAGGTCTGACACCAGGTCTGACACCAGGTACATCAGGTCTGACACCAGGTCTGACACCAGGTACATCAGGTCTGACACCAGGTCTGACACCAGGTCTGACACCAGGTACATCAGGTCTGACACCAGATTTGATACCAGTCCTTTGCACATTCACTTCATTAAAGCCAGGATTTGCTCTAACAAACATGATAAAGATTGTTATTCAGAGTTTGAACCTTTGTGAACATTCATGTAAACACACACACACACACACACACAGTCTTAATCTGATAATGACCACAGTTGGAACATGAAACTTTTCTCCAGAAAATCTGTTGTGGCCAAAGCTGGTTTAAACTATGTCTGTGTGGGGAGGGGGAGTCCACCAGACCACACACACACACACACACACACACACACACACACACACACACACACACACACACTACACTTAAAATCAGGTCTGACTTTAATTATCTTGTGGTTAGAAGCAGGTCTGTAGATCAGAGTTCACAACACATATGAAACATGTGTCAGAAACACGTGTCCAGATCAAGACACCAGAGGACAAGAAGACCAGAGGACCAGGTTCCTGTTGCATGGACAGTCTTCATGGACAGACTTGGAGGTGACCAGGTGTGAAATGATGCAGGTTCCTTGTTGTCTCTTGTCGTGGACGTCTACTGGTTTCACATGTCAAGTATGAAGATTTCTACAACATGAAAAACTCAAGACATTTACACTTTGTGTTTACACATTTGAATCAGCTGATCACACTCTACACACAGTAAAGTGTTAGCAGATGTGTGTCCTCTGGGGTGCCCCCTGGTGGTCTCAGTGTCTACTGTCGTATTAATTAAATCTGTTTACTCATAACACTGTGATCTGTGCCGCTCCACGGCCTGGTCTGTCATGGTCCGAGTCTGTCCTGGTGTGTCCAGGTTCGAGTCTGTCCTGGTCTGTCATGGTCCGAGTCTGTCCTGGTGTGTCCAGGTCTGAGTCTGTCCTGGTCTGTCATGGTCCGAGTCTGTCCTGGTGTGTCCAGGTCTGAGTCTGTCCTGGTCTGTCATGGTCCGAGTCTGTCCTGGTGTGTCCAGGTCTGAGTCTGTCCTGGTCTGTCCTGGTTTGAGTCTGTCCTAGTCTGTCATGGTCCGAGTCGGTCCTTGTGTGTCCAGGTCTGAATCTGTTGTAGTCCGAGTTTTCTGTTTCAGGAAGCCGGTCTCTCCTCCTGAGAGGTGTCGTCCAGCGTCTCCTCTCAGCAGACAGGAAGCTTTATGTCCCGCTGTGTGACCTCCTTCTCTAAGCCCATGGACAGACTGAGGACTGATAAGGTCCCTGGACCCGGAGCATCAAGACGACCCACTGATCCAGTCAGAGATCTGTGAGTAATGCACTGTGACAGCTGCTGCACTGAGACAGATGTTCTCAGGTTTTCTTTTCTTACCAGAAAGATCTTTTTCTCTTTAATTCAATAAAACACACTCGTGGGAATCTGTCCTGTGATTGTTTCACAAATTGTTCTCAGAGAAATCAGTGAAAATTTAGAAAAATGTTCCATTTCATGATCTTGATGGAGATCCACCTCAGAATTAATAAATGTTTCATTAAGTCATGTTCTGTGCTTCCTCTAAGTTTACTGGAAATATGTTCAGTGGTTTTCAATCCTGGGGAAGGAACGAACAAATGAACGAACAAATGAACGAACAAATGAACGAACAAATGAACAAACAAATGAACGAACAAATGAACGAACAAATGAACGAATAAATGAAGGAAGAAAGACAGAAACCATATGGACGTGTAGCTGAGTATTGAATGAGGACTCCGTAGGGACTCAGGAAACAAATTGTGCAATTATAGCTTTTAAAGTTTGTGGTCTCCAAATTCAAACATCTGGATCTGACAATGTGACTTGTAGAAGAAGAAGAAGAAGAAGAAGAAGATGAAGAAGAGGAAGAAGGGAAGAAGAAGAAGAAGATGACCCATGTGTCCATCAGAACAGCAGGTCTTTGAAAAATGATTTGATGCAAACATCCTTTAAGGAACTACATTTCCCATCAGCCCCAGGGGTGCGTTTGTTCAAACCTGCAATAACAGAGGAGCAGAAGCTGTTACTACCCACAATGCCATAGTTGTAGTTCTATTTATTGGTGTTTGTAGTCCTGTTACATTTGTTAAATGACAGTGTATGTTGTCTGACGTGTGTGTTAGCTGACGTGTGTTATTTGACATGTATGTTGTCTGACACGTGTGTTATTTGACATTTAAATGAGTTTAAGTGTCATCAAATCTAGAAAAGATCTTTATAAATACAAACCATTTACAGACACTCGTGGACCAAGAACGACCTCTGATCACACGTCTCCTTCCATCAGGACATTGAACACATCGTTTTCTTTATGAGACACAGCTGAAGACCAACCTGTGAATATTGACCCCCCACTCACCTCCGCTCCTGGGACCTCTCTTCCTGTCGTGGCGGCTGGTGACTTGTTCCAGATGTTCTGGATCTTTGTCCACCTCCTCCTCCCTGTCACATCTGGAGGAATGGTCAGCCGTCCACATACTATTGAACATGTCATGAAATCATACGTCTGTTCTGACCTCAGACTGTGAAATGAACGGATGAGCTGACCTTTCAGTCAGTGTGCGACGCTTTCAGGTCGAGACCAGGACAGGTCAACTCAGCCACTTAGTCTCCGCTAATGACGGCGTTTTAATGAGGACGCTGGTCTTTAATGAGGACGACTGAAAGACGGACAGAGCTGCAGGACGACAGCAAGTCTTGGATCAGTGACAGAGGTCATCATGCAGCAGCAGACGAGTCGCTCGCTAACGTGATGATGTCATGTTAACCCTCGGAGCGTCTGTCACCGTATAAATATTTAGCCCATCCCTCCCAGGAGAAGGACTCTTCTTTCTTTCTTTCTTTCTTTGCTGGTTGTCCAGTCAGCGTCCGTCTGTCTCTTTCTTCATCTCTGTCCTGGATGCATTGAGGGTCCTGGGGGCCTCTGGGGGCCCAGCAGTTCTGGCTGGTTAGTGACTTCAGTGTATATTCTCCCTGAGGATGGGACGGGGGGGGGTCTGGAGCAGCTGCTCACGCCTGCTGTGATCACTGACGGGGTTAAATATACATTTGTGGTCCTGGGGGTCAAACCGTTGTCTCTGTCTTTAACAGATGATTAGCTCATGACTGAGAATCCATTGACTCAGCCCAGAGACGGGGCCTATAGGGGCCTCCAGGGGGGCCACACTTTAAACACGAGTCCATGTTCAGCCGAAGATGTGGTCAGTTATATAACACACGCACACACGCACACACACACACATACACACTGATGATGAAACAATATAGATGTCTGAAACAGATGGAGGACTGCCCCCCCCCCCTCATGGTTTCATGTGACCGAGTGATCACTGCTTCCTGTAGTAACTCTACTTGTATGACCGCTGCTACACACACACACACACACACACACACACACACACACACACACATATATATATATATATATTTTTATTCATTGTTATGTATTGATTTGTTTATTGATTATTTATTATGCCTGGGATTTCATGTAAAAGTATATGCGATGTGTACATTTGTGTCTGTGATGCTTTGGGTAAATTACATAACACAGTAGAAGTACACAGAAAATAAAGTTTAAAGGTTAAATATTATTCTTGCTTATAAATAAAAACACGCTGCTGTAGCTCTGCTGCCCCCTGCCGGACACTTCCTGCTCTCACCGCTCAGGCCACACCGAGCAGTAGGAGGAGTCCTGGGGCGTCACCATGGAAACGGCGTACGGTGCAGGGAGACAGTGGGAGGCAGCAGCACAGAGGCTAACAGCTAACAGGCTAACAGGCTAACAGGCTGGTTAGCGGACTGTGATGAGATGAATATTTAATATGACTCCTCCGGGTGAAGTCAGACATTCAGACCCGAGACCCGCGGCTTGATTCCCGGGTCAAAGCTTCAGCGTCGACGAGGCCGGCGCCCGCTGCGGTTAGTTAGCATGTTAGCCTGAGAACCAGACCGACGCGTTGCCCACATATTATTACTCCGTTTAAAGAGCTCATGTGCTCCGTCAGCAGGGGGGACGGCACCGACAGCGCCACAGACGGCATGGATGCGAGTTAACGGCTGGACTGGGACAGTGTGACCCGGGTCTGTGGCTCTCAGGGCGGGGAGTGTGTGCCGAGGTCAGGCCCCGAGTCTGGGATGAGATGCGGCGGAGCGGAGGGCCCGTTAACCCGTGCTAACCAGGTGAGCTAACCCGTGCTAACCAGGTGAGCTAACCCTTCACACCTGTCAGACGTTCATGTATGAAACATGGACCAAACGATCTCCATCAAGAACAGACCACTCCTCTAATTGATTATCAATGATTTGATCTATAATTGGGATTAAAGCAGCTCTGTACAGATGATCAGGTAATTATAGATGTTCACCGTGGTGAAGTTAGTTTAAAGTAAAAAAAAACGTGTTTCAATATTAAAACATATTCATATAATCAACCAGAGTTGATTAATATTCATTCAAAACATGAGAAGAACTCAGATCCATTAAAGAGGTGTGACCTGTTGTGAATTCATTGATTCATGAGGAGCGACCGCATCAGTTCATTGATTATTAAAATGTTTTTTTATGTCAGGGATGAATTAGTGAATGAATCGGTCGTTGATTGATCACGGTGCAGATGACTGTGTGATCCTGGTGTGGACTCAGTTTGCAGGATGGATGCGTGCTGTAGGAACCCGAACCGCACGGCGCCGGTTGGTGACGATGGACTGCACGGCGCCGACGTGCCGCTCTGCTCCCGCACCAATGGCTGGAGTTGGCCGCCTCACCCCTTCCAGCTGCTCGCCTGGCTGCTCTACGTCTACTTCGCTGTTACCAGCTTTGGTGTGTTCATCCCCCTGCTGCCCGCTCACTGGATCCCTGCAGGTTACATCGTATCCTTCCACTAAATGTCGACGTCACCGTGATGGAGCCCGAGGGCTCCTGAGGGTAATCACAGTGGTGGGTCGTAGTGACAGAAGAAGAAAATGTTGTTTGTGTGTGAGTCCTTATCTGTGAGTCAGTGCACGGGCATCATGTTTGTGTGTCACCTCTGTGTCCACGTGATGGCGGTGTCCATCGACCCGGCCGACTACAACGTCAGAACAACGAGCAACAAAGGTCCAGTTCCTGTTTTCGACCGCTCCAAACATGCACATGTCATCGAGAATTGCCACTGCTACCTCTGCCAGGTGGACGTGTGAGTAACACACAGGATCGGACACACACAGACACACACACACACACACACACACTCTCTCTCTCTATCCATCCACATCTGGACTCTTTCACACCTGGTTTGTTTCAGAGCTTCAGACTCTTCAGAACATCAGGTGTGAACGGTTCCTCAGACCAGAAGAGGAGTTCTGGGTCTGGATCAAACTGAACCATGGTTCTGTTGGTTCACAGTGGAAACACTGTTTTATATAGTTTGGACTTTTGGACCAATCACAGGAAGTAGAGACAAATTAAACAATAGATGAAGAAAAAAGAAGAGGAAGCAGCTGCAAGATTGCTGCAGTCTGCGTTTGAACTAGTGTGGAGTACTGTAGTACTGTGGTGTACTGTAGTACTGTGGAGTACTGTAGTACTGTGGTGTACTGTAGTACTGTGGAGTACTGTAGTACTGTGGATTACTGCGCCTGAAGGTGCTGATGCTGGGAGTAGCACCATCACGGTGTTACCATGAGGCCTAAATGAAGCGCTTCATTCATTTTCTCCTTAAAAACAGTTTTATGTGAAATGAACCTTTAAAGAATCAGAGCGACTGCACATGTTTTACATGTTTAATGCAGCTCGGCTCCTCAACATGTTTAAATAATGAGCTGAGTCTCCAAGAACTGGGTCAGAGGAGCCAGACGTCCCTGAGAGTACTACAATACCCAGGATCCTCAGCTGCTGCCGTCTGATCAAGCTGAGCAGTGTGTGTCAGTGTGTTGATGTTGTGTTGTTGTTTCAGGGGACCAAAGTCTAAACACTGCAGTGCCTGTAACAAGTGCGTCGCCAACTTCGACCATCACTGTCGGTGGCTCAACAACTGCGTTGGGAGCAGGAACTACAAGTGAGTCACATGATCTGATGACTCAGTTGTACTGTGGCTTTACACTATGTATAGTAGTACTGAGCCATACTTTACTCTTTGACTCTGTGTGTCCTCCAGGTTGTTCCTCCACAGCGTTGTCTCGGCTCTGTTGGGCGTCTGTCTGGTTCTGGTCGTCGCCTCCTACGTCTTCATCGAATTCTTTCTGGACCCGACTAAACTCCGCACTGACAAACACTTCCTGGGTCTGAACCTGATCTGTATTTCCTTGATTTGAGTCCTCTGCTCAAAACAGTCGCTGTGTCTCATATTCAGGAGTTTTGTGTGTGTGCAGTGAGGAACGATACAGGTGTGTGGTTCGTCTTCCTGCCCGTGGCACCGGTCAGATCAGCAGCAGCAGTGATTCCGTGTCTCGCCGCCGTCTCTGTGTCTCTGGGTCTGTTGTCATCAGTTCTGCTGAGTCACCTGCTCTGCTTCCACGTCTACCTGAGTACGAGCCGCCGCCCCACACACCTGACACCTGTCTGTCCGCTCACCTGTCTGTCTGCTCACCTTTATGTCCACCTGTCTGTCTCCAGTGTGGAACAGACTCAGTACCTATGAGTACATTGTGCGGCAGCGTCATCGTCATGACAACAGAGACTTGAGGAAACCAGGACCGGTGAAGGAGACAGAAGCTTCTACAGGCATCAAGGTAACTGACACACACACACACACACACACACACACACACACACACACACACACACACACACACAAACAAGTATTGAGTATTGAGTGTCTGCTCTCTGCTGCCCCCCTCAGGACGTGAACTACTCTGGGACTCTGGGTTATACCAACCCTCAGCTGGACGCGGAGGAACCTTCCACTGTGTCAGCGCGGGGAGGGCCAGAGTAAGTTCTCCAGGTTCAGCCCACGGCCCGCCGTGATTGGCCGACTGACCGGAGCCTGACAGGATTCAGTAAACAGTCGTTTCATAACATGAAGAGGCCGGACCTCGTCGCCATGGACACCGTTTTCTTTGCAGTAAACAAAGTGAAATTCTTTGGCCGTGACTTCCAGGAAGAAAACAAAGTGTGCATTGTGTGTTTGGTGTGTGTGTGTGTGTGTGTGTGTCCTCATAAATAACTGTACTCACCTCACTAAACTTTCTTTTTACGGGACACAGAGACGGGGGGGCATGTCCACTGTCCTCTTCATACTGCTGCAGGACAGAGGGGGGGGGGAATGTCCACTGTAGTTAAAGAAACACCTAGTGTCCAGAATGTGAACTGCAGGTTAATACGCTCAGATTCACGAGGCCCCGTCACTCAGTCCGCTCAGTGTGGTTCTCTGAACACTCACCTGACTCAGGTGTAACTCGTGTGTGTGTTTTTGTGTGTTTGTGTGTGTTTGTGTGTGTTTGTGTGTGTTTGTGTGTGTGTTAGGTTCCTGGTTAACGGCAGAGTGAGGACTGTGTCCAGTCCTGTCGTGGAGGAAGAAGCTCCACCCACCATGTCTACACAACTGAAAACAACAGCACATACACACACACACCGTCGCACACAGGTAAACATACACACACACACACCAACGCACACAGGTAAACATGCACACATACACTGACACCAATGTTTGTGTTAATTTGTGTTGTTGCTTTTGACAGAAAAAGAAGAAGAAAGTCCGTAAAGTTCCAAACGAGGAAACGAGAGAACACTGCTCGAATATGGCCCCGCCCCCAGGTACACGCACACACTTCCTGTGAACAAACAGAACTGAAGAACCTGATTCAACCTCTTATTGTTGGTGTGTTGTTCTGCTGCAGATCCCAGTCTCTCCTCCGTGTCGCTCAGTCAGCGACTTCCTTTCCCCGCTTTTCCTCTGAGGGCCTCCCTGCCCCCCCTGGCCCTCAACTCGGGCCCTGTCCAGGCTGCCGCCCCCCCTGCTGAGTACCACTCGGACTCTGCAGAGTCCCTGGAGGAGATCCCGGTGGCGTTGGCCAAACTGGGCTCTTCATCCTCTGCTGCTGCCGGAGACGCCTCCTCATCTTCACACAGAGCCTTCCCAGGGTTCCCCCTGCCCTCGCCCTTGCCCAGGACTAAGAGGAAGTCCTCCTCCTCCCGTGCAAATAAGAGCGCAGCGGAGCTGAGGTTTGAGATGGCCTCCACCCAGCTGCCCACTGTGTTTGTCAGCCGCGCTAGTGGAGAGGCCACTGAGCCCCGAGAGGACGGCTTCAGTCTGAGCAGGAGGCAGACTGGGCCCAGATCCGGGTCCAGACCTGGATCCAGATCTGGGTCCAGACCTGGATCCAGACCGGCGTCCCGGGCGTCAATGGGCTCAGGTGCAGCTTCCTGGATGGAGCGATAACCTGAGCCAACAATCACTTCTGTTTATCTCTACAATCATGTGCACTGCAGCCACGCACAAGTCTTTATGTGACTGACTTTATTTTGAAGGGTCTTTGTATCTCTCTCTATTTATTGTTTTGATATTTTTTTATTCTGAAGCCAAAGGCCAGTTCCTGTCTGTGCACAATCTTTATACTGCTGCTTGTTTCTCGAGCTGTTGAGAAGCTGCTCACTGTGTTTGTGTTCGTAAACTCCTGAGACGCCGTCACTTGTTTTTACTGTCTCCAGGTGAACCGGCCCCTGGTCTCCATGGTAACCCAGGACCAGAGGGATGGAGGTGTTTCTAGAGAAATGAAATCACTTCCTGTTCTCACAAGTCTCTTTTTAGATGCAGCAAGAAAATTAACACAAAAAAAATCAATGCCTGCTAAACCCCTCCCCCCCCCCCCCCCCCCCCCACTCCAATTTAACATTATAAATGACATCAAATCGTTCAGGCACGATTCGTAATATGTTTATTTTTATTTATTTTGTAAATAATTTTTTATTTCTAAATATTTTTACATTCTTTCATACACTTTTTAGCCAATCAGAGGCCTCCTCCTCCTCCTCCTCCTCCTCTTTCTTGGATGTTGATTGGTTGCAGGTTCAGACCAGAAACATAAGACATCACTGATGTTTCCTGCTGATCATTGTCGAGACTCAGCTCAGCTCCAGCTGTTTGTGAACACGTGTCTCAGTGAGTCTCATCAGATCCAACGTCTCTCTGGACATTTTGCTGTCGCGTTTGTATTAGCTGCTGATGCTAACGGTGGCTTCATCCACTGAGATAAAAACAACTTCTGATTTTTACTGGAACGCTGTGAACTCAGCCCTGACCTCTGACCCCTGAGGTGAAAGGAGCATCTGAATGTTTCAGTTCGTCTCCTCTGAGGTTTTTGTGACATTTTCTCACCTGTTGAACAATAAATGAAGTAATTTGAGTTTAACTTCACGTCTGTTTCCTTCCAGTAGGTAGTTCCACCTTCAATCAGAAAATGATGTCTTAAAACCTGTCCTCACCTGTCCTCACCTATCCTCACCTGTATCATGAAGCTTGTCCTCACTTTTTGCCACGTGTCCTCACCAATCTTCACCTGTCCTGACCCGTCCTCACCTGTCACATGAAGCTTTTCCTCAATTGTTGCTTCGCGTCTTCACCTGTGTTTTGAAGCTTATTTAAGATTCACAGATTCCATGTTTCCCCCGTCGACGTGAGCTGAGTTTCTGCTGCTCTGGATTTTAAATGATCGTCATCAGCTCAGAACCATGTGACCTCAGAACCATGTGACCTCAGAACCATGTGACCTCAGAACCAGGGACCTGACGCCTCGTTAGTATCAGCCAGCAAAACCACAAGCAGCCAATCAATCACATTTATCACCAGTAATTCGCTCAGGCTTTTATTTTGATGGGCTGATAACTGTATGTGAGTGGTTGTCCCGGCAACGGGCCACGACAACATCATAACAGCATCAATCAAAAAGGAGCGGAGATGAGAGGTATGAGACACACACACACACACACACACACACACACACAGACACACACACACAGATGTTTGTGTGTTCAGACTTGCTGCACTCAACACTGATGACATCAACAGGAAGTAGTTGCGGGCTGAGGGCTCTGTCACGTGACTCTGTCCCCGCTGGTTGTCCTGGTCCCCAGAGTCCCCCACGCCCTCAACAACATGATGTCATCCTGAACCCCTCCCACTCTAACAGCTGCTTCCTGTTCACACAACCACCGACATGAGATCATTTCCTGCTACTCGTGTGTGTGTGTGTGTGTGTGTGTGTGTTCACACTGTTGGCATGGAGACAGGATGGAAGTGTACGTTACTCTGTGATAAAAGTTTAATTGTGACCACAGCAGCATCACAGGTGAGCTCCGTTACGACCCTGGCCACACCCAGCTGTGATGTCACAGTGTACTCTCTGACACTGTGACATCACAGCCTGGTGAGGTTGGTCTGAATGTGTGTGTGAGGACGCTGACAGCAGCTGGGGTCACTCAGACTGAGGTCACTGTCGTCACGATGAGTGAATAATAAAGTTTTGTTCTTTCACAGAACGATGAATGAAGATAACACGATGAAATCATGAAGACAGTTAGAATCACCGCCCTGTGGTTGTTTTCCTCCATGAACCTCCGCAGCTTCAGTCTATAACCAGACTCACAGGACGTCACTGTGACCTTTGACCCTGGATCCGTTCATCTTCGAGTCCAAGAGAAGACTGAACATTTGGAGAAATTCTCTTTAAGCAGAATTTAAATATCACGTTCAAGAGGCCACCGTGACCTTGAACTTTGACCTTCAACTACCGGAATCTAATGCCTCTTTGTGTCTCAGTGAACGTTTGCCCCTGAAGGCTTCTCCTGTAGATCCATGACTTTGGTTTCTCAGTAGTTCACAGCTTGAAGCTCTGATGAGAAGGTCAAAGTTCATGATCAATCATCACAGAGATTTCTCAGAGAACAGACTCAGGTATGATGAGGACACACGTCTCTCTGCTGGAGACGATCTGTCTTCCTTAAAGGACAAGTTCAGCCGACATCATCATCATCATCATCAGTCCAGACAGAGACCAGAGACAGATCCCTGACGGACACCACAGGAGACATGTAGAGACAGCACAGCAGAACTCTGACAGACTGGAGAACCGGACCAGGAGAACCGGACCAGGAGAACCGGACCAGGAGAACCGGACCAGGAGAACCGGTCCAGGAGAACCGGACTCAGTCAGAGACACTGACCCGCTCCTCTGGAGTGGGGGTGCAGTAACAAGTAGTTCCTCCTCTGACCTTTGACCTCCAGCTCTGTGAACTGACAGGAGCCTGCATGGACAGCCTGCTGTACGACCCGCACGCCTTCTCCCTCCCCCCTCTTTTCTCTCTCTACTCTCCCTCCCTCCCTCTGTTTTATGGCCCTCCCTGATGTTGGACAGGATGTCGTCATGGCGACAGAGTAAACAGATGATAACAAGCCCTCGGCTCTTCAGAGCTCATTTGAATCCTGCAACTGCAGCTGACGGCCGGAGGAGAGACACAAGAGACAAGGTGAGGGACGGACTGACTCAAGAAAGACAGAGGACGAGGTGAGGGACAGACTTACAGAAGAAAGACAGAGGACGAGGTGAGGGACGGACTGACAGAAGAAAGACAGAGGACTAGTTGAGAGATGGACTAACAGAAGAAAGACAGAAAATGAGGTGAGGGACAGACTGACAGAAGAAAGACAGAGGACTAGTTGAGAGACGGATTGACAGAAGAAAGATAGAGGACTAGTTGAGAGACGGACTGACAGAAGAAACAGAAAATGAGGTGAGGGACAGACTGACAGAAGAAAGACAAAGGACTAGTTGAGAGACGGACTGACAGAAGAAAGACAGAGGACGAGGTGAGAGACGACTGATGGAGGACAGACAGATAAATGAGGACAGACAAGTAGGCTGCAGATTTTAGTTGAGTGAATTTATTTAAATGTGTAAATGCAGAAAGTTTTATTTGTTCGTGGTTCAGAGACGTGTGTATGAATGTTAATATGAGCGTGCACACACACACATGCACACGCACACACACACATGCACACCCACACACACACACACACACTTGATCTGTATTGATCCTCGGCTCTGAGACATGTTCAGGTAAAGACACATTTTCATGTGATTTCCTTAAAAGTTCAAAAGATCAAATGTTCGGAGACTGAAAAGAAAAATGAGGACATGTTAAACATCCAGTGGTTGTGTAATGACTCTCTTTGCCTGAAGAGGGAGACAAACGGTCATCAATCAGAATCTAGACTTCCTGAAAGACAAGTCTAGTGAACGTCGGCGTGGGGATCACGTGACTGACCACTGTGATGTCAGTTTGTGATGACGTCACAGATGATGTCATCAGCTGCGTGTGTGTCTTGCAGATTTTCCTTCTTGCATCATGGCGGACAGTGCGGACATGGAGCAGCTGCTGGCGGCCTTTAAGAAGTTCGCCGTTCATGGAGACACGAAGGCGATGGGGAAGGAGCTGAACGGGAAGAACTGGGCCAAACTGTGTAAAGACTGTAAGATCATCGACGGCAAGAACGTCACCGCCACTGACGTCGATATCGTCTTCTCCAAAGTCAAGTGAGTCTGTAGACCAGGTCCCACGTTCTCTTCCTAATCGGTTCTAATCAGTCACATGACTCACCTACCAGCAGTGAATACAAAGCGTTGCTAACACTTCCTGTCAGTAACGGTTCCACCTTGTCACCTGACCAGTAGCTGTGTTTGTGTGCAGACAGAAGACGTCTCGCGTCATCACGTACGAGGAGTTCCACAGAGCGCTGCAGGAGTTGGCTCCAAAGAGATTCAAAGGTCAAAGTAAAGAGGAGGCGCTGCGGTCCATCGTCGCTCTGGTGGAGGGAGGAGAACCGTCCAACGCCGGAGTGACGGTGAGAGGATCCATTACTTTAAAAGGTCATCGCGTGTTTGTAAAACGACCACGAGGCACAGGGCGTGAGCGAGACGGTTTGATTACATGATGGGACACGAACGTTCAACACGAACTGAGGACGGTGAAAAGTGTCAGGTTGCAGCTACACAACGACACAACACTAACCACACTCCTTTGTCCCTAACTGACCCTGTAACATCAGTCCATTTCACTGTGGACGTCTGAGGACACATGAGAACGTCCATAAACCTGGGACTGTCTATTTCCTGCTGCAGCCTCTGGGGGGACGACCCTCACCTGTCCTGCAGGGGGCGGCAGCAGCTCAGGTGAGACTGGGCTCTGGTCTAAATTGTTTCCTGTCGTCTGTGTTTCATCAGAAAGTGGCGAAGACGGCGGCTGTGGACCGTCTGACCGACGCGTCCCGCTACACCGGATCACACAAAGAGCGCTTCAACGAGAGCGGCAAGGGCAAAGGTCGCGAGGGCCGCGAGGAGCTCGTGGACAACACTGGCTACGTGGGAGCGTACAAGAACGCTGGGACGTACGAATCCAAGATGAAGGGAGAGAAGTAACAAGGCAAGAGGTGGCGCCCCCCGCTGGAGGCTGACAGGAAGTACAGCTCCTACAGGACTGTCAGACCGTGTGTGTGTGTGTGTGTGTGTGTGTGTGTGTGTGTGTGTGTGTGTGTGGAGATGGACATGACCAAAGTTGTACGCAGTTGTAAATCGTGATCATGTGATCAGTCTGCTCTCCGACAGGTGTGTTTTCATTGGACAGCAGAGAGTTAAACGAGCACGTCAGTCACTTCCTGTCAGCTGACTGATCTCCAGTCACATGTTCAACCTGCTGCAGCTTCTGGATCGATGTTTTTTAAAACTGGAATCTGACCTTTGACCTTTGATACAAAGTTGAAATCATGATAATGTGTCTTAATGTTTGTGTTGACGAAACTGGAAACAAATGTCTTGAACCAATAAAGAACGAAAACACAGTTCTCTGTTCTGTTGAGTGACACGTTAGACAGAGTGACCACTAGATGGCACCGACCATCATCATCATCATCACCATCATCATCATCACCACCATCACCATCATCATCATCATCAGAGAAGATGCTGAGAGGTGATAAATGTTTCTATCTTATCTTTAACATCTTAAATGTATTATTTTCCCCTGAATATATAAGTTAAAATTATTATTATTATAAATTAAAAAATCTTAAGACTAAATGTGATCGACTGAGGAAGAGTCCTCAGTTTGTGAAGTGTATGTTTGATCATGTGACCTCTGAGGTTTCATCAGCCTGATGACGGTTGTCATGGTGACATGTTGACGATGAACGTGTTTTAATGTCTCTTATGTTTTAATCAGTTTCTCGTTTGAAGGTTTTTACACTTTAATGTTCTTTAGGCAGAGAAAAAGAAAAACTCCTGCATCTTAAATCACAGGACTTTTACCTGGACTTCGGTTTAATCTCAGTGTTTCTTCAGCAGCCAATCAAACAGCAGCGCGGCCTCAGGTGGTCAGAGACACCTGGACACATGTGTGTCCACTGGCAGCAGGGGGCACTGTGGCCTGTGACATGACTGTGTCAGTGGATTTGAAATGAATAAATAAGGTTTGTGTCCTCAGCTGCGTGAGGACTCGTCCTAAAGTAGATTTACCTTCAATCACCATTTATTAAATCTCCATCCATTAAAGAGCAGCGTCCACTAATCCTGATTATACAGAGAGGACGAGGTCTCAGCCTGTCCACAGACGCCTGAACGCACCACACACTGCAGGGACGACACAGAGGAGGACACAGAGAGACAGAAGAGGAGACAAAAGAGGAGGAGACAGAGGAGACAAAGGAGGACACAGAGGAGACAGAGGAGACATAGGAGGAGACAGAGCAGGAGATAAAAGACGAGACAAAAGAGGAGACAGAAGAAGACAGAGGAGACAGAGGAGGGGACAAAGGAGTGGGAAACAGAGTAAGAAGAGGTAGAGACAGAGAGGGAAGAGACAGAGGAGGGGACAGGACAACAAGGGGACAGACACAGAGAGGAGGAGGATGAAGGACAGTTGAAGATCATCATGGACAGAGGACGGAGAGGAACGAATGGATCCTTCAAACGATCGTCCATCAAACGCAGCGCGTCGTCCGGATCACAGAAGGTGAGACTCCCCCCTGACTCCCCCCTGACTCCCCCGACTCCCCCCTGACTCACCACAGACTCAGTTTGATAGATGAATGTCTGTCCTCAGTAAAGTCTCAGTTTCACTTAAGAAGAGTAGATCAATTGATTTGTTATCACCGTGATGTCACCTGTTGGTTTGTGAGCTGCTGTTTTGAAGCCTGCGTTTTGACACGCCCACCTACACCTGTCACCTGCTCCCATTGGACAGTACTAGCTGTCAATCAGACTGTGGTATCCACCCCCCAACACACCCGGTGCATTCTGGTCTGTTTGACTCTAAATGATCTTAATTGATAAACGAACATCAGCTGTTTGAAGACGACTTTAATCTAGAGACAGAGACAAAAACTCCTGAGGACAAAGTTTCCTGACGTTTTAAAGTGAGAGGAGACATTTTCTATAGAAACTACCAGTGGAGTCGCCCTCTGCTGGTCATTGCACAGTATGCAGTCTGTCACTCATGATTTGGAGTCACTGTTCACTGGACTCAAACCTGTGACTCCATTCACGCAGGACTGTTTCTGTTTTGGGGTCAGCTAAGCTCTCTGATTGGCTCACAGCTGCAGGTCCACTTCCTGTCTCTTTACAAAATAAAATAATGATGTAACACCTCATTACACAAACATGTATTAATCTCATTTACAAGGCCGATAATCCTGCCGACCTCACTCTCTCTGTTCATTGTGCTGAGTCGTCACATTAAACTGCTCATTACAAAACCCAGCGTGTCAGTGCACGTGTCAGTGCACGTGTCAGCGAGCGGCTCAGAAACCACTCATGCGTTTCTTTAAAAACTCTGGAGCGGATCTCTGGGGATTTTAGGCAAAAAACTAACATACGATAAAAGTGAGTTGTTATTTTCCACAGAATTCATTTAGGTCAAAAGTGAAAACACCACATGTTCTCCTGTGATTCACAGAGGTTTGGATGTTTGGTGGAAGTTTACCAGATGTTTGGTGGAGGTTTGGATGTTTGTTTGGTGGAAGTTTACCAGATGTTTGGTGGAGGTTTGGTTGATGTTTGGTGGAGGTTTGGTTGTTTGTTTGGTGGAGGTTTGGTGGAGGTTTGGTGGATGTTTGGATGTTTGGATGTTTGTTTGGTGGAGGTTTGGTGGATGTTTGGTGGAGGTTTGGATGTTTGTTTGGTGGAGGTTTGGTGGAGGTTTGGATGTTTGTTTGGTGGAGGTTTGGATGTTTGTTTGGTGGAGGTTTGGTGGATGTTTGGTGGATGTTTGGTGGAGGTTTGGTGGATGTTTGGTGGATGTTTGGTGGATGTTTGGTGGAAGTTTGGTGGAAGTTTGGATGTTTGTTTGGTGGAGGTTTGGATGTTTGTTTGGTGGATGTTTGGTTGTTTGTTTGGTGGAGGTTTGGATGTTTGTTTGGTGGAGGTTTGGTGGATGTTTGGTTGTTGGTTTGGTGGATGTTTGGTTGTTTGTTTGGTGGAGGTTTGGTGGAGGTTTGGTGGATGTTTGGATGTTTGTTTGGTGGATGTTTGGTTGTTTGTTTGGTGGAGGTTTGGTGGAGGTTTGGTGGAGGTTTGGTTGTTTGTTTGGTGGAGGTTTGGTGGAGGTTTGGTGGATGTTTGGTGGATGTTTGGTGGAGGTTTGGTGGAGGTTTGGTTGTTTGTTTGGTGGAGGTTTGGTGGAGGTTTGGTGGAGGTTTGGTGGATGTTGGATGTTGGTTTGGTGGAGGTTTGGTTGTTTGTTTGGTGGAGGTTTGGTTGTTTGTTTGGTGGAGGTTTGGTGGAGGTTTGGTGGATTTCTCAGAGCAGATTTGTTGAGTCTGGTTCATGTGAGGATGAAAATACTGGAGGAGTCATGAGACTCTCAGAAGGATTAACTCAGACCAGAGTCATGAGACGAGATCCAACAAAGAGTCCTGCTGCCTCACATGCTCGTCATATGAACCCGCTCAGCTGCAGCAAGTCTGGGTCTAATCTGAGCTGCACTGAGACGCCACAGAGAGACAAGCAGTCCTCACAGAGACAACAAGTCCTCACAGAGACAAGCGGTCCTCACAGGGGTGCACCGAGACACCACAGAGATACAACTGGTCCTCACGAAGCTGCCTCAGTCTTCATTCCACTGTGAAGGACGAGACATTTGGACACTCAGGTAGGAACAGGAGACGCTGTGAGAGATGAACTGTCCACTCAGATTCTGATTCTTGTTCTACTTGACCTGAAGACGAGCTTATGTCTCAAAGGTTTGTTGAGAACTTAAACGTTCCAGAATAGTGGGAGTGAACAGGATGTCATGAGACACATCAGTCTGTCAATCATGATGATGAAGATGATGATGATGGTGGTGGTAGTTTTTCATTCATGTTAAAACTGTGTAAAGCTGACGTCCGTGTGACAGACTCAGTAATCCTTCATCATCCAGAGTGGAGGAATTTGATAAAGTGCTTCAGCGAATCACACAGTATCACAGTAATACACAATACCACACAGTATCACAGTAATACACAATACCACACAGTATCACAGTAATACACAATACCACACAGTATCACAGTAAAACACAATACCACACAGTATCACAGTAATACACAATACCACACAGTATCACAGTAAAACACAATACCACACAGTATCACAGTAAAACACAATACCACACAGTATCACAGTAATACACAGTATCACACAGGAGTTGTACATGAGAACATAGAAAATGAGACTTGTTTATGTTTCTTGAAGAAAGTGGGAGGTTTCCAGGTATTTCACGACTCTAAGTCTTTATCCTGAGAGTCGTTACAGATGTTTTCAGACATGAACTCTGGAGAATGTCCACACAATTGACTCTGGACATTCTCCGGAGTTTGTCTTTCCCATATCAACACCTGATCCCGGCTCTATGTCGGTGTCTTCTACGCGTGTGGCTCCACTTTTTCATCCTGAGAGCTTGGTATTGTTTTTCTCTCTTTCTTCATTTTTGCATCTGTTGCATCTCAGAACCATTAACACACATTCAGCCCCTCCAGCAAATGTCGGGAGACTATCCGGAGTTCAGTGCAGGTCATCTGTGTAACAATGTGTGTCTGTGGGGCTTTGTGATGATGTCGCCTAAAGGAAGAATATACAAAGTGACACACACACACACACACACACACACACACACACAGTAACATTAGTGCAGACAGGAAACAGATTTAAAGGCTCTTCTGTGTGTTTCGCTGCAGGAGGATTATTAGGACTCAGAATAAGAGGATTAGATTCATAAAGATAGTGAAAGCTCCACTGCTCCAGTAATTAACCAGATACACAAAGACAACAGCAGTTTGATGCTCAGCTGTTTGAGGCAGTTTGTTCATTTCAGCTTCATCTTGACCAGTGAAGAGGAAACTTGAACTCACAGTCACAGACAACAAGTCCGTGTGACCTCACTCATGTGAAGTGTTTCTCAGTTCTTCTTCTCTCCTCTTGAAATGTTTTCAGACTCTGGTGTTTTTTCTGCAGCTGTTTCTCCTGTCATGTTTTTTATTGAATCATGTGCGCATTCGTTTCAGATTCAAACTGAACTAAGATTCATTAAATATGAGTTTAGTTGCATTAGAAAACTCAGAGCTTGTTTTTCTTCAGGTTCACAGAGTTTGGATCGAGAGGACGTTCCAGAAAAGAGAATGTATCCAGATCATTCCCAGCAAAGACGCCAGCAGGTACTGACACAAACATAACAGGGATTCAGACCTGTGTCTGTCCCCAGTGACGGTCTGAAGAGTGACACCTCACAGAGAGCAAGTCTCTCTGATCATCTAGTCCAGTTCTGTCCTGCAGAGATCTGTCCATCAGGTTAATGTTATCATGTGTTGTTGTTCAGGTGCAGCTGTGGTCAGCTGGTGACTCAGCACACTGCCATCCTCCCGGGGGCCAAAGAGGAGGGGGCCCCACTGGTTCAGCTGGAGGTCCAAACTGCAGAGAGATGGAGTCCCCTCAAACACACCCAGACCTCCCCCACTGATTCCTATGGAGTCATTGAGTTCCAGGGAGGAGGACATGTCAATAAGGCCATGGTACCAAACCGACACACCAAAACCTCCAGTACAGCCAATCTGATAGAAACAGCAGTTTTGATGGTGAGATCTTCGTCGCTGACTCTTTTCTTCTCCTCCTCCTCCCCCTGCAGTACATCAGGGTCTCCTATGACTCTAAACCGGACTCCCTGCTCCACCTGATGGTGAAGGACTGGCAGCTGGAGCTCCCTACCTTGCTCATCTCTGTCCACGGAGGCCTTCAGAACTTTGACCTTCCGCCCAAACTCAAGCAGGTTTTTGGGAAGGGACTGATCAAAGCCGCTGTGACCACCGGAGCTTGGATCTTCACCGGAGGAGTCAGCACAGGTACGGTTCAGTTCAGGCTCCTCCACCTGGATCTTCTCAGGTACAGGTGACCACCTCAGGTTCTTACTCAGGTGTGTGTCACTAAAACTAGACACTGAGCCTTTTAGTTTTTGACTTTGTGTGCCGATTAAAAAAAAAAATGCTTCTAGGTGAGTTTTAAAAACAAAAGGTAAATGGAACATCCTGAACACATCTCGGTCCGCTGTGTGTTTCAGGAGTGATCCGCCATGTTGGAGACGCTCTCAAAGATCATTCGTCCAAGTCCAGAGGGAAAGTCTATGCTATCGGCATCGCACCGTGGGGGATCATCGAAAACAAAGAAGACCTGATAGGGAGAGACGTAAGTCAAACCAGACCGGACCAGACTGAGCAGAACTGATCCACACTAAACCAGACTGAACCGGATTCTGTGTTTCAGGTGACTCGGTCGTATCAGACCATGTCCAACCCGCTCAGCAAACTGTCGGTCCTGAACGGCAGCCACTCACACTTCATCCTGTCCGACAACGGGACCACCGGGAAGTATGGCGCCGAGGTCCGTCTCCGCCGCCAGCTGGAGAAACACATTGCTCTGCAGAAGATCAACACACGTGAGTCATGTGATCAGTTGAGGAGGTTTTTAATGACTCCTGGTTTCTCTTAGACTCACCAGACCACCCTGCTACAACCATGTGACCGATCATGTGACCTGTGGGTTTCCCTTTGTCATCCTATGCCTGGAGCTGTTTGTAAGGCAGGGACAACAAAGGGAGGCTCAGCCGTCACCTCTGACTGCAGCTGCTGAGGAACCAGAGGATCCAACACTGGATCCACAGTGATTCTTTTCACCTTTATCTATATCTGTGTCAAAACTCAGGGGCTGCATCCTTCCTTGTTTTATTATTGGTCTCTTTCGATGATGAACTGGAACATTAGACTCTGGAAGAACAGAATCAATTGTATAGGAACTTAACTTTAGTTTAGCTGGTAACAATCATGAAGCTTTAACTTTACAGACTCTGTATCTGTGTGTTCCAGGTCTGGGTCAGGGGGTCCCGGTGGTGTGTCTGATACTTGAGGGGGGTCCTAACGTCATCTCCATCGTGCTGGAGAGTCTGAAGGAGGATCCTCCTGTCCCTGTTGTGATCTGTGACGGCAGCGGTCGAGCCTCTGACATCATTTCCTTTGCTCACAGATATTGTGAGGAGGACGGGTGAGGACCTCTCTCATATTGACATATAGAATGAATCGAACACAGTGAATTCATTATCTATCTGCTCCCCGTGGACTCTTCTTGTGGTTCCTGTTGTGTTTTGAAATAATTGTGAAATCATTGGTCTGCACTCCATCGTGCAGACATTCTCCAGATCCAGATCAGAACCTGCAGCTGAACTTGTCTGGATTAAATCGTCCCCTGAACAACAGATGTTACAGATGTTACAGATGTTACACCATCTGACAGACCTGGATGCAATCTGGTCCACCATCCTTACATTACGCCAAATCCTGACCACGACCTTTGACTCTGAGGTCCAGTCCGATAGAGACAGATGTGGAGCAGGTTGAACTGTGTTTAATCGAGGGGGGGGGGGGGGGGGGTATTAAAAATATGTAGAATAAACATATTTTAAATGTAGAAATAAACTTGTTTGTCCCATGATGCTCTGCTTGTATTTATATTTAAAGAGGTCGGGCTGCTCCTGTTGTGAGTGCAATGCATGATGGTATATATCGCTGGGTTGGTGGGAAACAATGAGTATAAAAAACTTCACTACAAAGTGGTGAACTCACCTTATCGTGATTAGTGAGTGATGACATCTCAGGTGTGAGGAGGACCTGACAGAACGAGTCACGTGATCACAGTTGTCTTCTCTTCCTGCACAGGCTGGTGAGTGACAGCGTCAAAGATCAGCTGCTGGTCACCATCCAGAAAACCTTCAACTACAGCCGCAGCCAGGCGCAGCAGATCTTCCTCATGGTGATGGAGTGCATGAAGAAGAGAGCTCTGGTAGGTCAGACTCTGATGTGAAGAAGACGCCCGATTGGTTCATGTCTCGGTGATTCTGTTTTCCATCCGTGCATTAATTAAAGAGCTGTTCATTCACGTGTTGTGTGTGTGTCGTCATTCATTCACCATCATCAACAACTCCGTCTAACATCTGTACAACATCTGTACAACGCAAATCTGCTGTCAGACCAAACCTGTGTGAATCACGTGTCTGTCTTTGAGCCTGTTTGTGATCCGATCTCTGAAATGCTGAGAAGTTTGTTGTGTAGTGATCTAACTGACACCGGACCCACAGTCAAAGTCCTGATTCTCTGCATCAATAAACTTATTGTTTGTATCAGCGATAAATCATTGAATGAAAAACACCTTGATATGAGTATTTATCATCAAATATAATATAATACAAAACCTGCTGACTGTGACATTAACATAATGATAAAGGTTTTAGTGGAAATTGTTCTTTGGTTTATTTAATCCCACAATCCTCCGCTTCCTCCGGAGAACAGCTGCAGCAACAGTCTGTCCATAAAATCACATCTCATCACTTAAAATGATTTGTTGTCAGATTAAAATCTGCAGCAGGTCGAGATGTTTCTGCACAAACGTGACCTGCGGCCTGAAACAAGACAGAGGGGAGCAGGCCTGTTAGCATGTGAGCTAACACATCTGGATCCACGTGGAAATATCACGTAGCCTCTCAGAGATCTTAGCATGGCTGTCAGAGCGTTCAGTGGGGGGGTACCAGGGGGCACCACTGAGCAAAAGCTATTGTTTGAGGTGAATTAGAATCAAACGTCATCGTCCATCATGTGACAGATGTTGATATGATTCAGTGTGACATCACTTCCTGAGGAGATCTCTCAACACTCAGGTGACTTCAGGTGATTTTAGACTCAGGTAATGAGTGTGTGTGTGTGTGTGTGTGTGTGTGTGTAGATCACAGTATTCAGGATGGGCTCAGAGGGTCAACAGGACATTGAGATGTCGATCCTCACAGCTCTTCTCAAAGGTAACAACACGTTTATTCAACACATCTGTTCCATGTAGTGAGTGTTGTCACATGTTGTCACATGTTGTCACATGTTGTGTTTGGGATGATTTCAGGTACCAATGCATCAGCGTCAGATCAGCTGAGTTTGGCTTTGGCCTGGAACAGAGTGGACATCGCTCGTAGTCAGATCTTTGTGTACGGACACCACTGGCCTGTGAGTCCACTTGTCTGTCTGACCGGTCTGTCCACCATTCTTTTCACCTGTCTGTCCTCAGACCTTTCCACTTGTCTGTCTGTGTTTGTATTTGTATTTGTTGCGGTATACAGTTTTTTTTCCCTTGCTTTGTGTGATTCTCTGAGTTTGTTGAGGTTTTTCTTGTCGTCTGTGCAGCCTGTGAGAGTCGGAGATCGACCTAAGAGCCCTGTGGCCCAGAGAGGAGGGGGAGGGGCAGGAGGGGGAGGGGGAGGAAAAGGTAAAGCCAGAGCGAAAAAGGGAAAAGGAGGAAAAACTAAAGTTGAACCTCCTGAAGAGACCGACCCAAGAAAACTGGAGCTGCTGAGCTGGGTAAGAGACAAGATGTTTGAGCTGTTGAATGAGGTCAAGTTCAAACACAAAAAACATTTATCACAGACAAACAGCTGCCACCTGATCATCAGCTGACCAATCATCAGCTGATCAATCAATAACAATTCATAAGTTATTCTTCATCCATCATATCTTCATCCACCAGCTTGATGATGATAATGACATCAGTAATGATGATGATGATATTATAATAATAATAATAACTTTATTGATAAAGAACCTTTCAGCAAATTCAATACAAAGATCAAAGAGAAACTACAAACATCAAAGACAAGAGGCAAATTATAAAATGTCATTTAGAATAAATTACAGCAAATGATATCGTAAAACTAAAAATCTGAAATATTGATAATATTGATGATGATGATGATGATGATGATATTGATGAAGATGATTGATTGGTCTGGCAGGTGAACTCTCTGGAACAGGCCATGATGGACGCTCTAGTTCTGGACAGAGTCGACTTTGTGAAGCTGTTGATTGAAAACGGTGTGAACATCCATCACTTCCTGACCATCCCTCGACTGGAGGAGCTGTACAACACGGTGAGACCACGCCCACTCTGATCCACCGGAGCTCACCTGAGGTCACACAGCAGAAGCATGAGATGATCAGTGAGATGAGGTCTGTTAGATTCAGGGACCAGTGCTGTCAGACGTGACAGTCGTTTCTTCTCTGACACAACAGAAACTTCAAAATCATCACATGGAGTTAAAATCTGAAAAGTTCTGATTCAAAAGTTTATTTATTTTAAGATAATTAAAGTATTTATTTGTGAATCAACATGTCAGTGATTCTCATCCTTCCTCAAACTAAATCATCTATAAATCCTCCTGCATGAATATTAATGATCAGTTTGTATTACTTAATGATCACTGTGACACTGATCAGCTGATTACAGGTGAGTGAGTCGTCACAGATGATGAAGCAACTTCACTTTTTTAAAACGTAATTGACAGAAGTGTTTGTTCACTTTGTCTTGTCTTAAATCGAATGTGAGGTTAAGTTATGAAACAAAAGCTTTGTGCTTGAACATCTATCTTCTCACTGACATGTTTATCTGCAGCTTAACATCCATCAGTGTTCCACGTCTGTTATATCACTGCTGCTCTCTAATCTTAATCTGCTTCCCTAAAAGAAAAAGCTCTTAAAACAACATGTCAGTCACATTATTGTCAGATTAAAGTGAAGCTCTCTGCTGCCGTCTGTGTGCGACCTGCTCACTGTCACTTTTCTGCTGTTCACACACTGAGTTCATCTGTTCATCAGTGACACCGAGTCTTTAATCGCTGTGATGACACCTCCACAATAAACTCTGTTCATTAATCTGCTGTTTGTCTTTGTTTCTCTGCAGAAGTTGGGTCCTGCCAACACGCTGCACTTTGTGGTCCGAGATGTGAAAAAGGTGAGAGATTTTATGAACTCCAGGTTCCTGTGATGCCATCAAATGATGCTAACCCTAACCCGCTGCAAGATGGCATCTGCACGAGCGGCAGGTGTTCCACTTACTCTGAGAAGTGTCCTACTTTCTTCTGTCTGTCTATCCGTCTATTTTCTTGGATGTTTGACTGTCAGACTCTGATTTCAGTCACAGGTCTTATAGTCAGATAACACGGAGGTGCAGTGGTTAGCATAAGAGGATTCTTGGTTGTGTTTTTTTTCGGGAACTCCACAGTCCAAACAGACTGGGGTTCAGTTAAATGAAGATTGTAAATTGACTTTAGGTGTCAATGGTTGTACCCCACTTCTCATCAACAGCTGGGATTGGTTCCAAGCCTTGGAAAACCTTCACTGACAAAGATGATGATGGATGTTTGGATGAATGTATGGCCTTATCGTCGTAAGCTGGCTGTTGACAAACTGATTCATGGAACATTCTCTGCTGCCCCAATGGGTTGAGGCAGATGGTTCCAGAGGTTTCTCCCAGTTAAAGGGAAGTTTTTTCTCTCCAAAGTTGCCTCTGCTTGCTCTCTGTGGGAACTGTAGGGTTTCTCTACAATTGTGTTAGGTCTTGACCTCACTATGTAAAGCGCCTTGACAAAATCTACACTGTGATTTGGCAAAATACAAATTAAGGTGAATTGAAAATTTGTGTTTTAGGGGAACCTCCCTCCAGATTACCAGATCACGCTGATTGACATCGGTCTGGTGCTGGAGTTTCTGATGGGTGGAGCATATCGCTGTAAATACACCAGGAAGAGCTTCAGGACGCTGTACAACAACCTGTATGGTCTGAAAAGAGTGAGCACACACAGTTACTGAAAGTTCTCCAAGAATAAAGTTATGTTCCTAAGAATCAAACAGTGCTTCACTGAATCTGCAGTAAATTAACTTCTGTGTCATCTTTTCTCCTGCAGCCAAAAGCTCTGAAACTTCTTGGGATGGAGGTATGTTCTTGCTTCTGTTGGTGTGATCTTTAAACTTTTGTTTGAATTTCCTGATGTGTGCATCTGTGGTCTAATCTGTCCAGGACGATGAGCCTCGTTCGAAGGGAAAAGGAAAGAAGAATAAGAAGAAGGAGGAGGAGGTGGACATAGACGTTGATGACCCTGAGGTCAGCAGGTTTCAGTACCCTTTCCATGAGCTGATGGTGTGGGCAGTGCTGTTGAAGCGCCAGAAGATGGCGCTGTTCCTGTGGCAGCGGGGGGAGGAGGCCATGGCCAAAGCTTTGGTGGCCTGTAAACTCTACAAGGCAATGGCCCATGAGTCGTCTCAGAGCGAGCTGGTGGACGACATCTACCAGGACCTGGAGAACAACTCCAGGTGAGTCCCAGAGTCCAGGATCAGTTCAGGGTCAGTCCAGGCCAGGTTGCATCAGGTCTGATCCAGACTGAAACCTGATCTCTGTTTATTGTTAAGATGAGCAGTTGGTCAGCAGCTCCGTCTTGAGAAGCTCAGTTGATCTGAGAACAATATGGTGCTTGTGTTTTCTGTGCAGGGAGTTTGGTCAGCTAGCCTACGAGCTCCTGGATCAGTCATACAAACACGATGAGCAGGTCGCCATGAAGCTGCTGACGTACGAACTGAAAAACTGGAGTAACTCCACCTGTCTGAAGTTAGCTGTTGCTGCCAAACACAGAGACTTCATCGCTCACACCTGCAGCCAGATGTTGCTGACGGACATGTGGATGGGCTGTTTAAGGATGGGCAAGAGCAACAGCCTCAAGGTAACACAGCATGCAGCAGTCTGCACCGAGCCAGGCTAAAAACCTTAAAAAACAAACACAACAACACAAAGAACCAGAGGTTTTGAATCTGTGCCCCCACAGCAATATATATATTTATATATACAGTATGAAATAAAAATAAAATGGGCTCATGCATGGGACCCTGAGGGACTCCACCAGTGATTCAATCTTCACAGTAACAGAAGGAGATGCACGTTAATAAAGTTCTTGTGAATTCTGTCTCCAGGTGATTTTAGGGATCGTTTTCCCTCCTGCCATCCTCCTCATGGACTTTCGTCTTGGAGAGGAAGCTTCATTTCATACGACCAAAGAAAATGAGGACGGCAAAAGTAAAGATGACGACAACAAATCCAGCAAGGTACAAACCAAACAGGGGATCCTCACTCAGAGCGACGTAGTTCTTTAAAAACAGTATACAAACAGTAATTTATGTGTTTTCACAGGATGCCGTCTCTAATGTTGACGCTACATCAAAGAAAGGAGACGAAGAAGAAAACCAGAAGAAACATCGCAGGAGGGTTCCCATCGGGAGGCAGATCTACGAGTTCTACAACGCTCCCTTCACCAAGTTCTGGTTCAACACGGCAAGTACACACTTTTTTATTTAAAATACTGAAAGGTCCTGTTCAGTATTTCACCCTCAACATTCAAACACGACATGTAGTTTCACAGCAGATTCAAATGAAACTGAAAGAATAATACTGAAGGACAGGGGGTGAGGTCAGGGGTGAGGTCAGGGGTGAGGTCAGGGGTGAGGTCAGGGTGAGTCTTTAGATACTGTATTTAGTTTTGCTAATACTTCTGGAGTGTCATGTGACCTGGATGTTAGAACCTGGTTCTCTCTGTAGATCTCGTACCTGGTCTACCTGATGTTGTACAACTACATCATCCTGGTGAAGATGGAGCGATGGCCCTCTCTGCAGGAGTGGATCGTCATCTCTTACATCATCACTCTGGGGCTGGAGAAAGTCAGACAGGTAAACACAGCTGAGGTCACCACAGCCCCAGTAACAAACTGTAAAGCTCACTGTAAATGTGGTGTTGTGATGATAGAAGAAAGTTCTACTGAGGCACATGCATGTTCTATGACTGACGAGGTTTGACCTGACTGAACTCTGCCGTGGTCAGATCCTGATGTCGGAGCCGGGGAAGCTGAAGCAGAAGATCAACGTGTGGTTGGAGGATTACTGGAACATCACCGACCTGGCGGCCATCTCCGTCTTCCTGCTGGGTTTACTGCTGCGGCTGCAGAATGAGCCCTACATGGGCTACGGACGCGTCATCTACTGCGTCGACATCATCTTCTGGTACATCCGAGTCCTGGACATCTTTGGAGTCAACAAGTACCTGGGACCCTACGTCATGATGATCGGGAAGATGGTACAATGTCCTGTGGAGACATCACTGATACAAACATAAGTTACAGATGATACTCAGATATTTTACAGAGGTGAAAGTTCATCTTCCATGTCTCGCCCCCACGTGTGTGTCCAGATGATTGACATGCTGTACTTCGTGGTCATCATGCTCGTGGTGTTGATGAGCTTCGGCGTCGCTCGACAAGCGATCCTCCATCCAGACGAGAAGCCCACGTGGCGTCTGGCTCGCAACATCTTCTACATGCCGTACTGGATGATCTACGGAGAGGTGTTTGCCGACTCCATAGACCGTAAGACTAGAGTTCATAGTAAGACTCAGTCAGCTGTCAGTCCTGAACTGTCCTCACCCATCCTCACCCCTGGCCTCACGCTCTGTCCTCACCCTCTGTCCTCACGCTCTACAGGCCCTAAGACTAGTGGTTATAGAAGGCTCACAGTCAGCAGTCAGTCCTCACCTGTCCTCATCCCCTGTCCTTATCTAGCCTTATCTGTCCTCACCCCTGACCGCACCCGTCTTCACCCCTAACCTCACCCTCTGTCCTCACTCTGTGTTTTAACATCTTTTAATCATATTAAACTTGATGAATTGTTTGTATGTGTTTTGATGTCAGATGAAGATGAGACAAAGACATTGTCTCTGTTTAAAATCTGCTGATGATCATGATCTGTTCTCTTCTTGATCTTTTTCTGTCTCTTTGTCTCTTTGTCTCCTCTGGACAGTTTATGCGATGGAAATCAATCGTGAGTTTCAGAAACAATCAATCTTTAAATTGTTTATTGTAAACTGTAAATTAATTTGTCATTTACAGATCGTTTATTCTAAGATGCAGACAGGAAGTCTTGTTTGACATAAAGTTTTTACAGTGTGATTCATTATTTTATTAAAGAGAACATTTGATTCAACTCAGTGTTGAACACGTTTCAGCTCCGTGTGGAGACAACTTGTATGATGAAGACGGGAAGAAGCTTCCTCCCTGTATCCCCGGAGCCTGGCTCACTCCCGCCATCATGGCCTGCTACCTGCTGGTCGCCAACATCCTGCTGGTCAACCTGCTCATCGCCGTCTTCAAGTCAGTGCTTCAGAACACAGACCTCAGATCAGCCACTGACAGACAGACAAAGAGACAGATGGAGCTCAGATCAATAAACTGATGAGCATCATCTTCCTCCTCTTCATCTCCGCAGTAACACCTTCTTCGAGGTGAAGTCCATCTCCAACCAGGTGTGGAAGTTCCAGCGATATCAGCTGATCATGACCTTCCACGACCGTCCCATCCTGCCGCCCCCGCTCATCGTCTTCCCCCACATCTACATCATCCTGAAGAGGCTGTGCTGCCACTGCCGCCGCCGGCCGGAGGGAGAGCACGACGACCGCGAGAGACGACTCCGTAAGATCCAAACCCTCGTTGCAAATCATCTTTGTTTCGCCGCAACTGAAAATATCAAGTTTCAAATACAAAGTTTAAGTTTAAAACAACAAGTGTCAAATATTATAAACTGATGATTGATGGATGTGTTTTTCAGAGCTGGTGTTGAGTCCAGACGAGTTAAAGTCTCTTCACGAGTTCGAGGAACAGTGTGTTGAGGAATATTTCAGAGAGAAAGACGACGAGAAACAATCGTCCAACAACGAACGAATCAGAGTCACATGTGAGAGGTCAGAGCGAGACACTGTGTTTACATATTTCCAAATAAACAAGTGAACAATGATTCACATCGTGTTCGGCTCTACTTTGCGTTTAACTGTTGTTTACTGTTTGTCGTGTTGAGGGTGGAGAACATGTTCATGCGCCTGGAGGAGGTGAACGAGCGCGAGCACTCGATGAAGGCGTCCCTGCAGACGGTCGACCTCCGCCTGGCTCAGCTGGAGGAGTTCTCTGGTCGGATGATGAACGCTCTGGAGAAGCTGGCCGGCGTCGACCGAGCCGACCTTGTCCGGTCGCGCTCCAGAGGATCATCGGTGTGTGAACCGGCCGCTCTGCTGCGACACGGCAGCATTAACAGTGCCGACGGATACAGTCTGTACCGATACCAGCTGGAGCATGACGACAGGGTCTCTGTGTCCGGAGACACAGAGGCGAATGACAAGAAGGTCCAGTTGAGTCCAGAGAGACAACGAGGAGACGCAGCAGGTTCGACACATGAGGCTAAACCTTGGGAGAGGAACCTGTAACCTCCTGAGATAAACGATTGTTTAACTGTTTCCTGTTTCCAGGTGAGGTGAAGGAGTTTGGTTCGACCCTGGAGGTGAAAGGACCGAGGGACAGGACTCAGTCTTTGTCCAACGTTGACATCTTGATCTCCCCTTGCGACCCGGACCTCCAAACAACCCACACCCGACCTGCTTCCCCTCAGATGGACCTAACAGACGCTGATGTGAAGAAACCGCCCGAGAAAAGCCGACTGGAGGCGGTGGCATCGTTCCCTCTGGAGACGTCAAAGGTCACAGAATATTTATCCTCTGCGACCCTCAGCGTCACCGCCTCCTCCAGCAGGAAGTCAATCAGCAGCATCGTCTACAGCCCGGCCCACCAGGTTCAGGACGCAGCCGTCAGTTTGACACCCCACAGAGCATCCACCATGACGGAGGAAAGGGGCGGAGGAACTGAGACCAAACAAAAAGTGGAGCCTCCTGGGTCGTCCGATGGGGAGCAGGGGGGTGAGCCGTCGGTTGGTAACCTGGGTAAAGGAGAGGGGGAGGAGTCATCGGAGCTGCTGCTGGTGGGGGAGGACAGGATGTACCCGACACTTCGCTCCAAGAGTCTCAACGTCAACCCGAGGAAGACGAGGAAGAAGGAGGGCGAGGAGACGCCGCGCTCAGCTAGCAGCGTCCGGGACCTGGTGTCAGCGTTCAGTGGGGGGGCAGGGGACACCAGACCAGATCCAGGTCCAGATCCAGGTCCAGATCCAGGTCCAAGTCCAGGTTCAGGTCTTTGACTGCTGATCCTGAAGTGACATGTATATATTTTCAGACATGTCCAGAACTTTCTCCGCAGTTTTCGTTTCACACATGCACAACACGGGGAAGATTCAGCAGGATTCACGTGAGGGGCGGAGCAGACGGCAGAGGCAGGAAGTGACGTATCATTTCTGCCACAGGGTTCACGTGTTTATTCGACGTTGGCTCTTATCATCAAAGACTCTCATGACTTCTTCGTTGGTGTCTTCTTCGTGTTCGGCTCCACTTTTTCATCCTGAGATATTTGTTTTCGTTTAGTTTTTTTGTTTTAGCGTTGGACAAGTCGTCATATAAAAAGTTATAAAAAGCAACGATTGAACAAAACTTTATATTAGAATTGTTTGTCTTTAATAAAGGGAATTAACAATTAAATGAATAGTTTGGTTTTTATATTTATTGCGTTGTAATGTTTTTACTGTATTTCACTTGATTTTATTTACGAGGCTGAAGATCTTATTACAACTGAATACTGAGTGTGAATAAAGGGAATAAAATCTACCTCTGTACAGATTATAACAGATTATTACTGATCCTTCAATAAAACAATCAATCACCAAGTTGTTCTTTGTGAATCTGGTTCTTTCTCGTTTCACGTTGTGCGTGTGACGTTTGTAACTTTTCCACTGTTCATGGTTCAAACTTAAATAAAAGAGGAGAAGAACAAATATCATTAAAAGAGGGCGGAGTTAGAGAGACCAGCTGAGAAGCGACGAGAGAAATCACAGAGAGTCACGAAGACTCAGAGACACGAAGACTCAAGAGACTCAGAGACACAGAGAAATCACAGAGAGACACGAATACTCAGAGACACGAAGACTCAGAGACACAAAGACACAGAGAAATCATAGAGAGACACGAAGACTCAGACACAAAGACTCAGAGACACGAAGACTCAGAAGGAACGTTCTGTTGTGGTTGGAATGGAAGACGCTGCAGGAATGTGAGTTGATCGTGTTAATGCAGTTTGCGTCATTAAGTTGTGTTTGTTTTGTGACACACGCGGTGTTAGCATCTGGCTGAGCGTCGTGTGCTCATTAACTGTGACGAACAGGATCCAAGACACCGACTCATCTTCACCACGCGCTGAGATTCAGGATCTGTTGTTTTCTAGTTCCACTCATTTCATGAATCTCGGTTCAGTTTCATGTTCATCTGGTGGAGGACGTGTTGCACATGCTAGCTGAGCTGTTCTGGGACTAGCTCCACCTGTGCGCAACAGACGCGCACCTTGCCCTCCCTCCCCCGTGCGTAATTACGCACAAGTCACTGCGACTGAGAAATACGTGAGTCGTCAGAAATCTTTTGTTTTTTACGACTAAAATCTTCGAAAAGTTTCTCTGTGCTACTGTGACGTTTTTATTTGGGGGTCTCTTGTTTAGTTTTGCTTCAGAGAGAGTCGTACTTTTTCAAATGTTTCATTTTTTATTTATCTGAGTTAAGGACGTTTTAATATTTTCTTTTTTGTGATTTAGAGATTGTTGCTCTGACTACAGTAAGCACTAATCTAAATATCGGTCTATATTACAGCCTAAGATTATTATTATTATTATTATTGCTTTCGTCTTCTGGTTGGTTTCTTCTTTATCAGTAAAGGTGATGGAGACTGGAAGCCTCCACAGTTTTAACCAGACCAGAAAGAAAAGGAAGTCTTGTATCATCTGTGACTAAAGGCATTAATCATGATGTCACTGTAGTATTACTGTGATTTACTCTATTGTCCTGAGGAGTTTTTCATATTTGCTTCTAGAGCTTCAAATTGGTGACGATTATTAATTTATATATGTTTTCTTATTTCTCCTTTTCAAAGTTATACTAGCGAACTATTCATTGTTAGTGAGGTATATTGTTGAACATCAGAAACTAACTCATAGCTGGAGGTTAAAACTTTATTGTGGCTCCATCTGATGGTCACATGAAGAACTACACTTTGAGACAGCAGTGAGTCTCAGCTACACGAAACACACACACACACACACACACACACACACACACACACACACACGTTTCCATTCACACATTTCAAACCTCAAATAAAAAACACCAAACCCATTTAAATGTCAAACTATAAATAAATAAATCACTTTGTAAATCAAAGCTGTTCTGTGATCAGTTTATGATCAATTATCCAGGTTCATTCATCTTCAGACACAAAGTTTAAAATGTTCATTTCTCCTTTGATACCTGAAACAAATTGAATATATTGATCCTGACTGTGATCTTTAACTGATCATGATAAATCATTCAACTCACTGAGACACAGAAACATGCTGAGGTCATTGGAATGAATCAGGTGATAAATCAGAAACTAAAAACACCATGAAACAAAAGAAGATTTGACCCAGTTCAAGAATTATTGATTAAAACTGAATCTGCTCTGAAACAAAACAAACTGAATCTAACCAACAGAATTATCTGATTATTCCAAAAATAAAATAAATATGTATTTAAAAATGTGATAAAAAAGTAAATTTATCAGTCATCCTGTTTTTATTTATGGATTAAAAGTGAAAAAATAAAGTTAATGGTTAAATTTTCTAACAGTCTAAAAACAAACATCTAAAGTTTTTATTAAATATAAATTAATAAATATGATGGAAATTAAAATACATGATTGTGTTTCATATAAATTAAAAAATAAGCTTTTACATTTAAACCTCATTCATATGCTTACATAAAAAGTGTATTTTACTTTCAAGTGTTTGACATTTCTATTTTACATTTAATTACAAATGTATTTAAAAAGTACTATCTAATTTGTTTTCTTCTGATCAGTCAGTTAGTACGTAATAAATTATAAATAGACATGAACCATGTTTGGAGGTTTTAAACTGAAGAGTTAAAGTCTTTTTATTTATTGGCTGAAAATATTCTAATTGAATTATTTCCACTTCCTGTGTGAGAAAATATCAATGATAATAAAACTGCAGATTCTGGTTCGTTAATAATTTTCCATCTGTTTGATTCACTACAAAAATAAATAAATCTAACACGTGATGAGTTGAACCGGTGAATTTTTCTTTTTTAACTTTGAACTCTGACGTTAACGAGCCTCCATTTTCTTCAACACCCACATGACCTCAGGCACAGTCCCCAGCCAATCACGTGCAGTCCTGGGAACACAGAGCAAACAGCTCCCCCTGCTGTTTGCTCCGTTGTTTATCTGATCACAGTCATTCCCACGTTGGTGGTGGAGTGTGAGGAGGAGAAGTTCTCCATGCGGAGTCGAACCACTTTACCCTGAGGTGCCGGTGGAAACAGGAAGTGGCAGGGGAAGACTTTGCGGCAGGACTTGCGGAAGTTCTCGGACAGGAAGGCGTAGAGGACGGGGTTAACGCAGGAGTTACCGTAGGACAGACAGTGGGACAGGATACGGAAGGCGAAGGTGGCATCGTTCAGAGGGAAAGTGCCAAACTCCACCCACATGGCGATGATGTGATGAGGCATCCAGCAAATGGTGAAGGCGGCGACAACCAGGAGGACAATCTGAGCCGTCTGCAGGGGAACCGAGAGGAAACATATTAAACACTAGACCCTTCTCTAGAACCATCTCTTAAACCTGGGACCTGTCCTATAACCTTCTCTGGAACCTTCTCTAAAACCTGGGACCTGTCCTATAACCTTCTCTGGAACCTTCTCTAAAACCTGGGACCTGTCCTATAACCTTCCCTGGAACCTTCTCTGGAACCTTCTCTAGAACCATCTCTTAAACCTGGGACCTGTCCTATAACCTTCTCGGGAACCTTCTCTGGGACGTGTTCTGATTAAAAGACTGAAACTTGTGGTAAACTCAACACGTTCTGTCTCTCACTGAGGTGATGTCAGACTTCTGCACCTGTTCTCCAGGTTCTCCAGGTTCTCCAGGTTCTCCTGACTGTGTTCTACCACCATCATGTTTCGTGGTTATTGTCTGGTTTTCTGAAGGTTCAGACTCGTTTATAACAAACTGCCGCAGATGTCTGTCTCTGCAAGTCAATCAAACAACAAAAGGACAAAGAGGTGGACACGTCCACTCTAGAGAGACGAGGACTGTGTCACGCAAACAGTCCACAAATACAAAACATCTCAGTGTGGTGGAGGACATTTCTGTCTTCAGGAGACTGAACTGTTCAGCCTCCTCCATCTTCTCATGTCTCATCATGTCTCCTCATGTCCTCTAAGTGTTTTGGTCGTCACTCTGAGAGAATCTCTTCTATTCTTAGTCCCTTGTCTAAATATTTATTCTGACCTCAACAGAAGCAGCGAGACTCTGCTGGAGACCTGGGGCGCAGTTGAACCGTGTATTATTCTTAGACAGGATCAGACTGAGTGAAATGAAGTGTTTCAGCTGCCGCCGATAAGATTTGTTTGAAAGAAAAGAAAAGGAGCTTCAAAGCTTCCTAACTCATCTCCTTCAGCAGAGGAAACACGGAACCCTCCTTTAAAGAAAAGGAGACATTTCTGACCCACAGTTCAGCAGCAGGAGGAGGAGGAGGAGGAGGAGGAGGAAGAGCTGGACTGTACCTTCCTCTTGACTCGTTCAGACTTCTGTGACATATTCTTCATTTTGTTGTGAAGATGAAACAAAACCTGCAACAATACAAACAGTTGTTGAATCAGACTGTTGCCATAGAGACGGAAATGAATGGCTGAGTGTTCATGGAAACTGAGAAATGAATGAAAACAGATCAGAATATGATTTTCATTCATCAGGAGACAGAACATATGAACATGTGGATAAACTCTCTCTCCAGCTGTTGATTCACTTTGTACTTTGTTTTTAAACTTCATGATATCCATCATATCGATATTAATCAATGAATCGCTGCTGAGTTGAAGAATAAAGTTTCAGTTTTATTTTGAAACTTCTCTGCGGTCTTATTCTCCGTGCGCTTTTACGCACAGACTTTATGATCCTCGGGACTTTGTGCGCGCCCTTTGCTCTGTGCGCTGTTACATGTGCGTGTTTGACAGCAGCTCAGTCCAACACTGAAGATTAACATTGTATATGTTGAACGGACCCTGGTGTAGCAGCAGCTGATGAGCAGCAGCGGCAGCAGGTAACCGAGCAGCAGGATGGAAACCTTGTACGCGTGTCTGGAGGCTCCGCTCCACTGCTCCCAGCAGAAGGTGCTGTTGGGGGCGGAGGGGTGAGTGGTGAGGGTCTGGTGCTGAGCCACCGGCACCGCGCACGCCACCGACAGCGTCCAGATGACGCACACCCCGATCAGAGCGTTCCTGCGGCTCCGGACGCACTGAGCCTGGTTGGAGCGCACCACGGCGATGTAGCGGTCCGCGGACATGGCGACCAGCGTGAAGATGCTGACCAACATGGAGACGGTGAAGAAGAAGTGACCGAAGCTGCAGAGGAACGAGCCGAACATCCACTGCGGCAGAGAGTAGACGGTGGCCTGCAGCGGGACGCAGAAGAGGAGGAAGAGGAGGTCCGCGACGCTCAGGTTCAGGATGAAGATGTTGGTGGTGCTGGCGGTGCGCCTCGCTCCTCCTCCCCCTGCGCCGCTGCCCCTCACCCTCCAGATCACCAGCATCACCAGACTGTTCCCCACCAGGCCCACCACGAAGATCAGCCCGAACACCAGCGGCACCACCACCGCCTCCGGACTCGAACCGTCGCCCTGCGCCTCCGACAGGTTCAACCCCGGGACCTCAGGCCAGCCGGAGGACGCGTTTCCCGGCAACAGCATACTGGAGCTCCGCGGGGGAGCTGGGGGCTCAGAGAAGAAGCCCGTGAAGGAGTGAGTGAAAGACCAGGTCCATGATCCGGATCAAGAACCTTCAGCAGCGCAGACTCCGGGAAACAAGTGACCGCAGGACAGTGGACACAGCTTCCTGTCAGGATGTCAAAGTAAAACCACTTGATCCATGTGAGCTTTAGTCAAAGTTCAAAATAAAATAAGAAAGTTTGAGTCAAACAGGAAACAAAGAGAAAACTTTGAACTGATAGTTGCAGGTGAGTTAAATGAGAAAGACACAAACACGTTGAGGTTTTGTTTCATGTATAATAATAATAATAAAAATTAAATGAACCATTCGATAATAATATTTAGTACAAATTTCTTCTTTTCTGTGATCAGGTTGACAAACAGCATTTTATTTTGAAGGCTTGTGATCCTCCTGTTGGGAGGTGAGTGAAGCCTCTTGAAAACAAAGTGTTTTTATTACACACTGTAATTAATGTTTATTCTCTTTATTACAGGAGTCACGTGACAGAGGCACTGATTTCAGTTACTTTAGTTACTTTAGTTACTTTAGTTTCTACAGTTACTGTCGTTATTTCAGTTACTTCAGTTACCACGTTACTGCCGTCACTTTAGTTACTACAGGAAGTAACCGTGGATAAAAACAGAGCGTGTTTACTGAGGAAAGAGTTAATTTCCTGTCTGATGATTTATGATGTCACATATATAATTTTATGAGTGTGTGTGTGTGTTTCCAGTAATCACACACGACCTTGTCAGTAGTAGTTGACCTAATTTCAGAGGCTGGTGAAGGTCAGAGGTCAGACGTGATTAATGGTTGTGAATGAGTCATGAATAATCTTTGGGTTAGGCTGTCCTCAAGTGTGTGTGTGTACTCGTACTTCTGAGGGCCATTTGGAGCATTGACCTTACACAGTGAGGACATTTTAGGAAAGTGAGGACATTTTGGCTTGTCCTCACTTTTTCAATTGGCTGTTTGAGGGTTAAGACTTGGATTTAGGTTTCTAATCAGGTTCAGGTTAGAGCATTTAGTTTTGATAGTTAAGGTAAGGGGCTGATGCATTATGCCACTGAATGTCCTCCCCTTCATTTCAAAATAAGAAATATGTGACTTGACAAAGTGAAGCTCAGTGACTTTTTTTTAATTCAGACTCGTGACTCGTCTCATTGGTTCAAAGTTTCTGAAAGTTTCGTTGACTGGCTCAAAAAAACTCAGGGAAAATGTGAATGATCAGCAGCTGAGGAGCCGCCACGTTCACTCAGAGGTTAATGATTTGTGTGTGTGTGTGTGTGTGTGTGTGTGTGTGTGTGTGTGTGTGTGTGTGTGTGTTTTTAAAAGATCTGCTTCCTTTTTAAAAACCTGCTTGAAATTTTGAATAAAAAATTTCAATGAACTATTTTGTCTCTTTTTGTGATATAAAATGAATCAGCTGTTTTTTAAAATAGAGTTTTCACTTGTGGATTTAATTTATTTCCATATAAATAAATACATGAATGACACCTCATCATTATGTTTTTTTAATCATGTTCCTGATAAATGACTGTAAAGTGGTGCTGTTGTCATGGAGACGACTGGTATGACTTTCGTTCACGGTTTATTTTGTGTTTATTCGTGTGTGTGTTAAACGCTCTGTCAGCTTCAGAGTGTTTTAATAAAGGTTCAGATGGAATAAACACACACACACACACACACACACACACACACACACACCAGTCATTACTCTCAGCTGACATTAACTGACCAATCATTAACCTCTTAGGGAACGTGGCAGCTCCTCAGCTGCTGATCATCCACATTTTCCCCAGTATTTTTTTTTAAGCGTGTGTGTGTGTGTGTGTGTGTGTGTGTGTGTGTGTGTGTGTGTGTGTGTGTGTGTGTGTGTGTGTGTGTGTGTGTGTGTGTGTGTGTGTGTGTGTGTGTGTTTCTACCATAGTACGAGACCCTTGTCAGTTCAAATTTAAAGATATAATACCTAACATCTCTTCATTAACTAGACTTGTTTTATATTTTGTGTACTGACATTATCCAAAATATTTTCAACAGTGTTCAAACAATTCTATTCAATAATAATTTGATTCGTTCTTTTAATTGCATCATTTCGTTTTTTCTCGTGACTTTGTCTCGGCTAAACTTTCCTCACACTCGTAACGAATCACGATTCTTCATTTCTCATTTCTTCGTAATGTGACGACATTTTAAATATGTTACCGAATCCACGGACATTATTCGCACCAGAATCTTATGTTAGGTGCTTTGTTATCAGTTTAAATGAGAGACCCCTAGTGGCCGGAGCTACATATGTTTCTGTTGTAAATGGTCAGTATTTTGTAGAAACACTGAATAACGACGTCCTGATGAAGAGTTGAAAATATCTATGGGGGGGGGGGCTTTCTCTCTGAGCCTCGTTTTCACACATGGATCAGAATCATGTTCCTGTTTTATCGCAGATGATCAATGAAACAATCAAACAGAACGAGTTTAATCATTTATATGATTCTATTCTGACTGAGCTAAAAGAAAACAGGAAGTAGCAGAATGTCACAACTAAAGTGTGAAGGACGACAGAGTTTAAACTGAAAATAAGTTTAATTCAGTTAGAAAATTAATTGTGGTAAAAGTGCTGAGATGAAACTGAAGACAAGTGTTTCTGTGCAGGATGAAAATAACCAGAGATCAATGAACCGAATCAACATTTAATTAACTCATGTTTCTGTCATTGAATCGTTTATTTCTGTTTTATTCTGTCACAGAAATATTCAACCAGTCTGAAACATCAGTCATAATAATAATAATAATAATAATGTGATGAGTTCGAATTAACTCCAATCATCAACATGTTTTCAGACGTTTCAGCCAATCACAGAGCAGCAGATGAGGGCGTGTGACCCATGAGAACGACATGACGCCTCCCCTCTGATAAGCAGCTGCGGACCACCGCACGCTCTGATTGGCTGAGGTCCAGCAGGGTCCAGGGATAAAACCTGAACGAGCACGACATCTCATCACCTTCATCACCATGGCCTTTCTCTGGATCGTCTCGTGCCTCGCCTTCGTCAGCGCCGCCTATGGTCAGAGTCCTTTGAATTTTAAATTGTTTCAACTAAAACTTTATTGATCATTCAAACTTTATTTTAACTTTATTAATGGTTGATGAAGTCTCTGGATCAATCACAGTAAAATGATTAATTGATCAGTTTGTATTATTTAGTTCAGTATCACTGTGTCTCTGCTGCCACCTGCTGGTTCATTAGCTCATGTTTGATCAGGTTTTACCAGCAGGGGGCAGGTTTTCTCCAGTGGCAGAACAGCAGAGTAGTCCTTTAACGTCTGTCTCACCTGTCATTCTCTCAGGCTGCGGAACCCCCGCCATCCCCCCCCAGGTGTCTGGCTACGCCCGCATCGTTAACGGTGAGGAGGCGGTGCCTCACTCCTGGCCCTGGCAGGTGTCACTGCAGGTGAGTCAGCTGACCTCAACTATCTCTTCTTCCTCCTCCTCCTCCTCTTCTTCGTCTCTGATTAAACTGAGTATGTTTTTTTCTCTCACAGCAATCCAGTGGCTTCCACTTCTGTGGAGGATCTCTGATCAACGAGAACTGGGTGGTGACCGCCGCTCACTGTAACGTCAGGTCAGAGCAGCAACACAACAACACAACAACACACAACCATTTTAAGAAACCTTCTATGTTTCATGAAACACCTGATGGTCATTAAATGTGTTGTGTGAACTGACCCTTAAAGTCTTGTTTCCTGTTTCCTGTCAGGACCTACCACCGTGTGGTCGTTGGAGAACATAACAAGGGTTACGGCTCCAACGAGGACGTCCAGATACTGAAGCCAGTCAAGGTGAGAACCAACCGTCGGCCAATCAGCTTTCAGAACACACCATCTTCCCTCCTCTAACGCCCACCCCCCCTCACTTCCCATCCTAGGTGTTCACTCACCCCCGCTGGAACCCCCAGACCATCAACAATGACATCACCCTGATCAAGCTGGCCACTCCAGCCCGCCTGGAAACCAACGTGTCCCCCGTCTGCCTGGCTGAGTCCGCTGACGTCTTCGCCGCCGGCATGACCTGCGTCACCTCCGGCTGGGGTCTGACCCGCTACAATGGTGAGACAGACGTCAGCTGCACTGACTGAGCACTGACACACACTGAACTGTTTCTGCCCTCAAATATTTGACTCCGCTTTAGAGACTTTTACTTTGAAAGGTGCAGAGGATGTCTAAGTGTTTCCTGTGTCCACAGCTCCCGGCACTCCCAACCTGCTCCAGCAGGCATCACTTCCCCTGTTGTCCAACGAGCAGTGCAAGAAACACTGGGGCAGCAACATCTCCGACGTCATGATCTGTGCTGGAGGAGCCGGAGCCACTTCCTGCATGGTGAGGCCCCGCCCACATACCTGACCAATCCTGTCTCATGATTAGTTAGTCCTCTCTTGGTCCTGTTGTGTGTCAGAAGTTGTTTGTGTTTGTTGTTGACCTGTTTGTTGCGTTGCAGGGCGACTCTGGTGGTCCTCTGGTGTGTCAGAAGGATAACGCCTGGACTCTGGTCGGTATTGTGTCCTGGGGAAGCAGCCGTTGCTCCACCTCCACTCCCGCCGTCTACGCTCGCGTCACCGAGTTCCGCGGTTGGGTCGACCAGATCCTCGCCGCGAACTAAACACTCAGGAGCTGAGCCGCCACCTTGTGGGGAACCAGAGGAACCCTGTGACCCCTGACCTCGGCCCCACTTCAGAGTTTGGTTAATGAAGGATAATAAAAACAATGAACCTCAATGACTTTGTTTGTCGTCCTTTGAATTTGTGTCTTTTCAACAGAGAGTGAATGAACTTGATAAAGATTTGTGAGAACGACACAGACACAAATGTTAGAACCAACAGTAGAACCGGATTTATTCCATAGATCTCTGACATCACTCATCATCTCATCCAAACATCTACTTGTAGAAACATCCTGTCTCAAAAGGATGCTGAGAACCAAGAGGCATCTGTCACCTCTTGACTTATTGAAATCCTCATTATCAGGAAATAATTCTTTCACATGGTTTCCATCTGGTCCTGGTGAAGGGCCTTTGATTTCCTTGATCTTAGATGTCGCTGCATCAGTTCAGTTACTTCTCTCCTGATCCCTCCTCTATGTTGTCTTGGTTCCTCTTTTATTTTGGTACCTCACTTGTTGTTTACCTGGTTCTAGGTGTCGTGGTCACTCTGGCTCTTGTGATTGTGCACTCGACCTTTGACCTCATGAATTATTCAACCCTATTAAATGACTGATGACATCATCACCACTGTGTTTGTTTCCTTGACGACAGAGAAGCTGCAGATCTCCGACACAACAACAAACATTGTTTGTTCATTGTCAAAAAAGACAAATTAATAAATCTAATCTAAAGATCAAGGCATTTATGAATCATTGATATCAGAACTGATATAACTGTGAATTAATAGAATAAAACTGAATAACTACCAAACAAATGATTATTTCTTGTTTTGTGTTCTCGACCAGTACGTGTGTTCCAGACTGTGTGTGTCAATCAATCAACCATCAATCAATCAATCAACCATCAGTCAATCAATCATCAATCAGTCTGTTCAAGTTTGTTCAGTCAGAATAGTTTATAGTAAATATTTATTAATTGTATTTAAAGACTGTATCTAGATCCTGTCTCATTACGTATATAACATATATTTATATGACTGTATAACATACATAACAAAACATAAATATACCATAACAACAAGTTACTAGATCATCAGTCAAATAAAATCCTAAAAGACAACTTTAAAGGTTCAGTGTGTAAGATAAAGAGAAAAGAATCTATTGGCACAAATTGAATATAAAATAACCCTCATGATGTTTTCACTAGTGTGTTTCATCAAAATTCTATTAACTGTTGTTTTCTATATCTTAGAAAAGGCCCTTTATATTTAAATACTTTATATTTAAATACTTTATGTTTAAATACTTTATATTTACATGGAGGGGACCCTCTCTACGGAGGCCGCCATGTTTTTTACATTAGTCCAGACTGAACAAACTAAAACCTTTTGAGTTTTTATGACGACTGAAGCTGCCACAGGTTCTTGTGATTTGTATGTTAACGTTAAGATGTTTGTTCTGTTTTATTGATCATAAACAGTTTTTAATGAATATATACACACACACACACACACAGTCACACACACTCACACACACACTCACACACACACTCACACACACACACACACAGTCACACACACACACACAAACACACACACACACACACACGTATACATATAGATGGTGTGTGTGGACATGCTGGGAAACTCACACATGTTCCAACAAACTGACCTTCAACACACAGACACACACACAACACATCAGAGATAAACCGAGAGGTGTGTGTGTGTATATGAGTGTGTGCATGTGTGCGTCTGTGTGCGTGCATGTGTGCGTCATCACAGAAATGCTGTCACAGCTATTATTATTATTATCATTATTAATAGTAGATATTAGATTTTATAAAAACAGAACAAGTAAAGTCGATTTTAGTTTAGGTTGTTTACGTTCAGCAGTTTTGTAAAAACAGTGAATAAATAATTAATTGGTAAATTTTCATGTTGAACTTGATTCAATTTTATTTTCTTGAATCAGAAAAAAAAGTCATTGACACAAACGAGCTTCTGACACACGAACATTTGAAGTGATGTTAAATAAAATAAAGAGAAAAGCCTCATAAAGTGAACTCGGTTTATTAAGTGAAGGTAAAATAACTCGATGTTTGTGTTTTTATATAATAATAATTATTATTACAGTCAATGTTTCCACTGAATAAAATAATGTGTTTTGATTATCTACTTTGATTTATTGTATTGATTAAACAAACTTATCAATAATAAACACGGATGAATCGTTACATAGAAACACGTTTGAGTGGAATTTATAAGAAGTTTCTCCGTCGTGATTAAAACTGAGCTGAGAAACTTTCTCTGTTTTCTGAAAAGCGTTCCGTCAGCTCCATCTGTCCAAACTCCCACCGTCCTCTGATACCGTGTCCTGTCCCGCTCACGTCTCGTCCAATCACAAGTCTCCGTGGCAGTATAAAAGCTCCTCGCTCACACAGACTCAACATGATCAACCATGGCCTTCCTGTGGATCCTCTCCTGCCTCGCCTTCGCCGGCGCTGCCTACGGTGAGTCGTTAGCATCAGAGTCTTACTCTCAGCAGTTCCCTATTACAACCAGCAGGGGGGGTGCTGTTGTTATGGGGTATTTCATAACACAAACTCTAAGTTTTTAGACATTTTTGATTGAAATTTATAATAATTAGAATTATTTATTTAAAAAATTTACCTCAGAGCTGAGAACACATGAGATGACTGAGTGAAGCCAAGGTTGAATTCAGGCTGTAATATACAACTTCACCACTAGATGACACTAAATCCAGCACACTTGTCCTTTAACTTGTTATATCTTATTATTTCATTTCAATCTTAAAGTAATTTAAACAAGTTAAACATGAATAAAGTTGAACAGCAGCTCAAACATTAACATCACAGAGAACGTGTCAGTAAATTAATCATCATCTTTGAAAACGTTCAAACTTTAAACCTGTTTATTTAAACTTTTACTGAACCAGTTGATCAGAGAGTTTTGTTTCAATAAAGTGACGATGATGATTCTGAATAAAATCTCTTCATCAGTGAATCTTAAAATGATTTTTACTCTGAAATGATGCAGAAAAACTTTGAACAGGTTCAATCATAAGATCAAATTAAATTAAATTTAAATTTAAATTAAAACTTAATGCTTTTTGTTGCCGTTACTCAAAATGTTTAATTAAGTCTTGAATCTTGTTTCTGTCTGATTTTATCTTCACATTGATGTTGTTGATGATGTCATGATGATGTCATGATGATGTCACCAGGTTGCGGCTCTCCCGCAATCCCCCCCGTCATCACTGGATACTCTCGTATCGTGAACGGTGAGGAGGCGTTGCCTCACTCCTGGCCCTGGCAGGTGTCCCTGCAGGTACGCACACACACTCACACACACACACACACACACACACACACACACACACACACACACACACACAGCTGTGTAACTGAACGTGTGTGTTTCAGGACTACACCGGCTTCCACTTCTGCGGCGGCTCTCTGATCAATGAGAACTGGGTTGTGACCGCTGCTCACTGCAATGTCAGGTAATCACCTAAATGTTGTCATGGCAACAAGTTTAAAACGTCATAATGTAGTTTGACTGACGCTCATTTTAAACTTGAAAGTTCAGAAACTTAACTAACTCACTAACTGCAGGACGTCCCATCGCGTGATCCTCGGAGAACACGACCGTTCTTCCTCTGCTGAGGACATCCAGGTCATGAAGGTTGGCAAGGTAACCTACGCCCACAGCTTTTCATCTCATGTGGGAGGGGCGGGACTTCCTGTGTGTTTGCCGCTCAGGGCACTTTCGTTTTCTGTCAGGTGTTCAAGCACCCCCGCTACAACGGCTACACCATCAACAACGACATCCTGCTGATCAAGCTGGCCGCCCCCGCCCAGATGAACATGCGTGTTTCCCCCGTGTGCGTGGCCGAGACCAGCGACAACTTCGCCGGAGGCATGAAGTGTGTGACCAGCGGCTGGGGCCTGACCCGCCACAACGGTGAGACTTCCGGCTCCACAGCCCGTAACGTATGGTTGTGAAGATCAGTGATGTTTGAAGCGTGATGTGTTTGTGTGTTGCAGCTCCTGACACCCCCGCCCTGCTGCAGCAGGCCGCCCTCCCTCTGCTGACCAACGACGACTGCCGCCGTTACTGGGGCAACAAGATCAGCAACCTGATGATCTGCGCCGGAGCCTCCGGAGCCTCCTCCTGCATGGTGGGTGCAGTCCATGCAGGGCAGAATGAAGATGTTGTTCACATGATGTTTTATTTACTGATGTGTTGTGTTTCCAGGGCGACTCTGGTGGTCCTCTGGTCTGTCAGAAGGCCGGCGCCTGGACTTTGGTCGGAATCGTGTCCTGGGGAAGTGGAACCTGCACTCCCACGATGCCCGGCGTGTACGCCCGTGTCACCGAGCTCCGCGCCTGGATGGACCAGACCATCGCTAACAACTAAGCATGTCAGAGTGAACCACTTTCTGTTTCAACCTGATCATCAATAAAATACAGAAACTCTGAAACCAGCTCTCTCTGTGATCTGTGTCATTCATATATATATAGTATATGGTTGTATGTTGTTAGCATGTTTGCAGCAATACTTTGGGCATGTTTTCATGTTTGCAGCAGGTTTGTTAGCATGTTTGTATGTTGTTAACACGTTTGTACCATGTTCATATGTTGTCCTGGTGGTCCTCATGATATGTTATTATTATTGACATCAAAAATATTGAACTGACATTTGGAGATAGACAACATGTCATTTATTACACAAACTGCACATACATGTAATGGACAGAGCATCAACACGTTTCCCCTCAGTAGTGGTTGTTTCTCAGTTTGCACGTATCTGCAGCGTGACATCATCAGGTGCGTCTGGGTGGGCAGGCGTGGCCGACTCTGCGGCAGTAGCAGATGGCGTTGAAGAAGCGACAGTAACAGGTGTCGCAGGGGTTGCAGCAGGGCAGCGGGTAACCCAGACACGACTGCTGGTGAGGGATGCAGCGACGAGATGAACGCATGGCCCGACCCTGCAGCTGCAAGGCTGCGGACGAGTCCTGGAAACAGGTGGAATCACTGCAGTCAGCGTGTTACATGTATGACATGTACAACATGTGAAGTTGGAGAAAAACAAAGTTCAGCCTTTCTGTGCTGGAGTGTCCTGTGTCTTTAAATCAGTCGTACCCACCTCTTCGTACGACCCCGTGTCCATCAGGAAGTGATCCTCCATTGAGTCCACAGGCAGGAGGGCGGGGTCATGTATAGGCTCAGGGGCGTGGCCTCTCCCTGCAGAAGACAAGACAGGAAACAAATGTGTCCAGTTTCCTGTCGTCACCTTAACTTGACTTGAACCACAGGTGTAAAATCATTTGTGAGAATCCGTCTGTTTGCAGACGATTCGCTTCTTTAAAACTGTGGAGGAACATCACAGCGTCCTGATGGTCAATGAGCAGGACAAAGAATCTGGTCTCTGAAAAACTTTATTTACACTGAATGTGAACGACCACGGACTAGTTTATGGGTGAGGACCTGGTCTGTGGACCTGGTCTGTGGATGTGGACCTGGTCTGTGGATGTGGACCTGGTCTGTGGATGTGGACCTGGTCTGTGGATGTGGACCTGGGTTCTGGACATGAACCTGTTGTCTGGTGAGTCATGTGACGGATGAGCTCTCTGATCGTTCACGTTACTGACCGATGTTGGACAGGTAGGAGGTCTCGGTGAGTCGGCCGTCGTCCAGCTGGATGTTTCCATGAACCAGAGACGAGGAGAGACGCAGGAGGCTGAAGGACCAATAGCAGAGCAGCACAGAGCCAAACATTCTGTTGCCGTCCGAGAGAGAGAAGAAAAATCTGCACCACAACTCCCACAATTCTCAGCTTCTCTGCTCTGAGCCTTTGAAAGGAGCAAACAGAAAAAGCTGATTTTAAGACTGACTTGAGATCAGCTGTTATGAGATCTTCTTCTTAATCACTGTCTTCGTGAAATGAAATACTTCATGATGTGTTCTAGAGTTCTGTTTAATAATCTGAACAGCTTCAGCTGAAATTATTCAGAGAAACTGAAAAATACAACAAACCAAAGTTAACAATCATTTTGAGATGATTTTAAGAATTAATTAATGATCACATCTGAACAACAGCGACAAAAACCACAACAGCAGTAACTCCACTTTAAAACAACTGTTAATATAATATTAAACAATAACCTTAGTATTCAGGTTGTCTTTGTATTTTCACTTCAGAGTAAATCTGAACTTTTAAGAAAGAAAACATCCAAACATGGATTAAATGTAATAATAACAATAATGAAATATGAATCACATCATTTATGTTTGAGATTTCTCTTTAAACGATTTTAGCTCCATGTCAGAACTACTGTTTGTTGAATATGATGAACACAAATATAAAAGTACATCGTGATCAGATATATCTTATATCAGAGAGAGAGCGAGGTGGAGCGGACTCACCTGTCGCTGGCACTGTGCTGTCTCGCTCTCTGAGCAGGCGACAGGCCATTTAAAGACCCTCAGAGAGGGGGGAGGTCGCACGGACGGCTGAGAAGGGGAGGGGGTGAGGTGAGGAGGGTGAGGGGGCATGGCCTTCATCTCTGCATCATTCACTCATTCATTCATTTATTCATAGGGTTAGGCTGTGGCTAAGGGGTCTCCCTCTAACCAGAAGGGTGGTGGTTTGATCCCAGTCTTCAACGAGACACTAGAACCCAAATTATCACTTTTCATAGAGGAAGTGCTGCACATAGATGCGCTGCATGAACGTGTGAGTGAATGGGTGAATGGCATGAAATGGAGTGTAAAGAGCTTTGAGGGGTCAGCGAGACAAAGACAGAAGATTTACTATTCATTCATGTGTTCACACTCTGACCTTGTGGAGAAACGTTAAAAAACGTACTGACCAAGGACGTTATTAGACAGTATCGAAGGACCAATGGACCAAAAACAGTATCAGAGGACATGTGGACAAAGGACGGCATTAGAGGGTGAACTAACCAGCAACAGCATCAACAGACAAACGCACAAACAACAACATCAGAGGACGAACAGGTCAACGGACGGACCAGTTTTAAATCGTGTTATTGATGATGATGATGATGATGATGATGATGACACATGTCACTGTCACAGAATGTTCTTGTTTTTCCTCGACAGATGTTTTTTATCTGTGTTCGTTCTCTCTCTCTGTGTTTATTAGAGAACATTGGCTCGGACGCTTCAGCTGCTTCGTTCATGTGACTTCTATTAACATCAAAGTGCTGTTTCACTCAGCTCTTCGTCCTCAGTCTGGAAACATCAACGCCGATTCTCTGAACTCTGACGTCACCGCTGCGCTCAGAACCCACACGACTGATTACAGGTCATCAGCAGGAGATATCTCTTCATTTACGGGTTTTTAACGATAACAGCGACAGCAACAACAAATCCCACACGCTTCCTGTTTCAGACCGAGGTATGGCAGTCCTGTGTTGCCGTGGTAACAGTGTATGACAGAATTGCAGGTGAACACTGGAGGTCAGCGTGGAGCATCGACTCTTATTGTGAAAAGCCTGAGACAACAGGCTGAGCCGGGATCAGTTTCATGAAGCTGGTTTGAAAATGGACAGTGGGGGAAGGTGGAGAAGTGTTGTCCATCTTTATCTACGGTCACTGATCGTCCTTGTGTTCTCAATAGTCAAGTCAGACAGACAGACAGAAAGACAAGGTACCTGTGCAGTTATTACCTCTGGTGCCCCCTAGTGGTTTTATTGTCTCGACTTCCATCCACCGTGGACAGTCGTACCAAAACCTTTTCTACAACCTAAACACTGTTCCTCTTTCCTTAAACTTAATCTTAAACCTGACATAATGATGAATGTCTTTATTTTACAGGGACGTTCCCAGATAAGGTCGACAGCTGGTCACGTGACTGGAAACAGACTTGGGTCCCCACAGCAGGAGTAAGACCTGGAACACACACACACACACACACACACACACACACACACACACACACACACACACACACACACACCAGAGGTTATAGGCTCAAAATGGTCCTCACAAAGACATATGTACAAGTTCTCACACCCACACACAAACACTCACACTTGTGTCTCTATAGATGTGAGGACATTCCCTCGCCCCATCACAACTTAATGTCCGACCCTAAAACCTTATTCCTTAAACAACCCTTTGACTTTGTGAGGACCAGACACAATGTCCTCACATGTCCTATAGAAAGACAAGCACACACACACACACACACACACACACACACACACACACACACACACACACACACACACACACACACACACCTCTCTCTCTCTGAGCACAGATGAAAACAGACTGACCCTACACAGAGCTGATAAAGACACATTGGAGGATTTCATATAAACCTCCCCTCAAAAAACAGACTCAGTGACCTCCAGGGTGCCGTTGCTTCTAATTCTGTTATAATCCTACTGTTGTTAACAAGTGTCCTGTTTGTGATCTGCGTGAGACTGTTCTCCATGTTTTGACTACTGATAAGGTTTTTATCGAGGGAGCCGGCTACAACAAACAGAGAAGTGCTCCTGAAATACCTCTCAGGTGATTGTGTGAGTAGGAAGAACAGGGTGGAGGACAGGGGTGTGGCCGCTGATCCTCAGGGAAGAGTCTGAACAGAGTTCAAGTTTTACAAACGTGTCTTTTAAAAAGTGCTTTAAAACCATCATCTGTAACAATCAGCTGATTGATGTGTAATTATTTAATTGTGAGCTGCTCTCTCTCTCCCTCTCTCTCTCCCTCGCTCTCTCTCTCTCCCTCTCTCCCCTTCTCTCTCTCTCTCCCTCTCTCTCTCTCCCTCTCTCTCTCCCCTTCTCTCTCTCTCTCTCTCTCTCTCTCTCTCTCCCTATCTCTCTCTCTCCCTCTCTCCCCTTCTCTCTCTCTCTCCCTCTCTCTCTCTCCCTCTCTCTCTCCCCTTCTCTCTCTCTCTCTCTCTCTCTCTCTCTCCCTATCTCTCTCTCTCCCTCTCTCCCCTTCTCTCTCTCTCTCCCTCTCTCTCTCTCTCTCTCTCCCTCCCTTTCTCTCCCCCTCTCTCCCTCTCTCTCTCTCCCCTTCTCTCTCTCTCTCTCTCTCTCTCTCTCTCTCTCTCTCTCCCTCCCTTTCTCTCCCCCTCTCTCTCTCTCTCTCTCTCTCTCTCTCTCTCTCCCTCGCTCTCTCTCTCTCTCAGACATCACTAATCGACTTTCCGAACCGGAAGTCAGACGGTGGACCTGCGGCAGGTCGGGTCCGGATCTTTGAGTCATGGTGTTCGAGTCCCTGGTCAGCGACCTGCTCAACAGGTTCATCGGGGACTATGTGGAGAACCTGGACAAGTCTCAGCTGAAGATCGGGATCTGGGGAGGTGAGCCCAGCGGCTAGCTAGCAGCTACTGCAGCAACAAGCCAGACTCCGCTCAGTAATATCATAAATTAAAGTGCAGCGCGGTGTGTACGTTTACGAACACGTCAAATCACGTGTCCGATGGTCCACCGTGGAACTGCAAGACCCGCGGTTCAATTCGGCGTCAATCTCATCTGCAAATTAGCTTTGGTTTGCTTGTAATTTCAACTTTAGTCAAAGCTTCGTCTTCTGTTCTCCTGCAAGATACAGGGAGACGTCAGAGGAAGCGAGCGGGTTGCTGCGGGTTTAAATGTGAAGTTCTGTGGGTCAGTCGAGCTGCTGCTGGATCGTGTGTTCGCCGAAGTGGAAAACGTCTCATTAGGATCAGAGAAACTGCGCAGCCTCGTGTTTTCATCCATTACATGTCACCCGCGAAACCATTCACATGAAACTAGACTCAGGTCGAACCAGGTTTGATTATCTGAACTGTCATCAGGCCCGAGGACACGTGACTACACACAGCCAGTGAGTCAACATGACGGAGTCTGAACTTGTGATGAAAAACCAAAACATCACGTTGAACTGATCCGAGAACAGAGTCTGAGTCTGTTTGTTCAAGTGAATTATGAACCAACGAACCAGAGAGAAGCTGGTGGTTAATAACAAGACTGAGGTGGACTATATATATCTGATCTCAGTGATCCACAACCTGATCTACAATCAGTCAATATCTGTGATCTACAATCAGTCAACATCTGTGATCTATTATCAGTCAACATCTGTGATCTATTATCAGTCAATATCACTGATCTACAATCAGTTAACATCTCTGATCTACAATCAGTCAACATCTGTGATCTATTATCAGTCAATATCACTGATCTACAATCAGTTAACATCTGTGATCAATCATCAGTCAATATCTGTGATCTATTATCAGTCAATATCACTGATCTACAATCAGTCAATATCACTGATCTACAATCAGTCAACATCTGTGATCTACAATCAGTCAATATCACTGATCTACAATCAGTCAACATCTGTGATCTATTATCAGTCAACATCACTGATCTACAATCAGTCAACATCTGTGATCAATCATCAGTCAACATCTGTGATCTACAATCAGTCAACATCACTGATCTACAATCAGTCAACATCTGTGATCTGAATAACCTGAGCAGATCAAATGAGTGATCAGTAAAGTGATGGGATCAGTTGTTATCAGTGATCAATGACCTTGATGTAAATGACAGGTGTCTGTCACTGGTCAAACTGATCGCAGTGTTTACGCCCACCTGAGTCACATGACTCCGCCCATCAGCTGTGAGGTCACAGCAGGTGGAAACTGATCCTGATCACTGTCATCGATTATCAGATTATTGATTATTTCCATCAATGAAACAGAATGAAGAATGCGTTCACGCCACATTTGCCGCAGACGTGTTGGACAGAGACATGTTACATGTACATTGTGTTCACGTGTTTATATGTTCATTTGGACACGTGACTGTTACGTACAAACATGTGAGAGTGTTCTTCAATAGAAACATGTTTCTTCTTCTCGTTCTTTAGGAAACGTTGTTCTGGAGAACCTGAGAGTGAAGGAGAACGCTCTGGTGAGTGACAGTGACTGTGGCGTTGGTGTGAAGCCTCAGACCGCATCGAGGTCACGGATCATCGCCACCATCTGACGTGTTAATGTAGTGTAAACACACATACTGATCACATGACCCAAACATCCTGTTTGATGTTGGCCAGTTTGTTTGTTCAGTATTTTAGCTCAGAGTGAGACCTCTGCTTCTCCGCAGGCCTCCTGTAGTTCACGACAGGTTGTAGTTAAATGGTAAATGTTTGTATTTATATAGTTTCTAGTCTTGATGAACACTCAAAGCGCTTTACACTACAGTTTGCCGTTCACCCAGTCACACACACATTCATACATACAGTGCATCTATTCGTAGTTACAGTTACATCCATACTTAGACAAGTTGCAGATTAATATTCCCTCATTCTTTAGATTATTGATTAATTGACTTATTATGGATCTGTACTGATAACACCAGTTTGTGTTTCAGAGTGAGTTCGATGTTCCGTTCAAAGTGAAGGCTGGACAGATCGGTGAGTTCCTACCGACCCATGTTCTGCATCTCCTGCCGTTTGTCTCATTCAGCACATTCCCTCTGGGATCAATGAGTCTGATCAGTGATTGAATAGAAACAGTCGAAGCTGATAATCCTCTTTTGTTTCAGGGAAGTTGACACTGAAGATTCCCTGGAAGAACCTTTACAACGATGCTGTGGTCGCCACGTTGGACGGTCTGTACCTGCTCGTTGTTCCTGGAGCCAGTAAGTGTTTCAACGTTTCACAAACCACACACACTGACAGATATTCATGTGCTGCTCTGCATGAACAAAACCTGAAGACGGAGCTCCGTCCATGTCCTCGGTGTCTCAATTACCAAATCAGCTGATCACAGACCGTCCGTCTGTACTCTGTGTTGATATCCCATCAAAGCGCCGTCCTTTCCTCTCACCCTGGTCACCATGAGACCTGCAGAGGGTTCTAATGGGGTCCGGGTCTACCTCAGGGTCTTCCAGTTGGATGTGTCAAAAGGAATAGTTCAGACTCGTATATCATGTCCATGAAGGACTCAATCTAAAGACACATGAAGACTTCATGGACAAATTGTTCAACAGCAAGTCAACTGATCCAGGACCAGGACAGGATCCGCATCAGTCCTCTTGAACCTGAGATCCATCACAGACAGATTCAGGTTCAAACAGGAAACAGTCCTGACCGGGGTTTTAATTCAGTGACGTTAGTGTTCTGCTGCTTCAGGACCAGTCAAACCTAAACGGACTCGATGATCCACATCGGGGGTCTGACTTCTACCTTGTTTCTTCTGGATTCACTAAATGAACTGTTTTTTAGTTTTTTTTAATTGTCTTCATTCAAACAACACAACATGCAAATCAGACAAACAAACATTCAGTGTAGGCAAACACAGCCGACGTGGGTGATGACCAACGTATGTCAGACAAAATTCTTTAGTCCCTAAACTACAACGTGAAACTAAAACTAACCAGAGAAAACAACTTTGGACTCATCTCCAGATCTGAGGGCCAATAAAATAATGTTCAAAATCTCAGGCGCTGATTGGCTGGTCTGGAGGCGGAGCTAGCACATAATGTCTAACATTGTGTTGTTTATGATGGAGTGTGTGTTCTCAGGTGTGGTTGTGTGTGTTGCAGCTGGATCTCAGCTGGAATCGTGTCCGTATGGTAAGATTCAGGTTCTCAGGGGGTGGTTCAGGATCAGGTGTGACCCAGTTTCTGTTTCCTGTTGTTAATCAAGCATGACCCTTCACAATAAAAGACTTGAACATAGCGTTGATTGTTATTGTTCTTCTTTTTACTCGGTTGATTAACGTTCACTGCTTTTCTTTTTAGGTACTTGGTTTCTGTTGTAGTTGAGTGTTTTCTATTCTGGGATTTCCTTCTTAAGTTAGTATAAACAGGGTCATGAGTAGTTCTCACTGATCCAGTAGATGTACCAGTATCTGGTTCTGGAACAGTTTTCATTCTGTAGAATACAAACCTGCTGATCTGCAGCAGTGAAGAGGCTGATGATGACGACGACCAATCATAATGAACTGGCAACTACAAATGTCAGTAGGCGGATACTGATCATCACGCATCCTGTTATCAGAGCAGGTCTGGGATCAGATATGGGTGTGGTGTTGGCAAGGGCCGCAATGTTTTTTTGTTTCCCTGTTACGTGAACAGGTGGATCAGGTGGGTGGAGGTGAAGGTGAAGTTAAACATCTGCTGAATCACAAACTTGACATATTGTTTATTTGTGTGTTTTTTATTTTAGCAATTAAGTTCGATGCCGCAAAGGAGGAGCATTACCAGCAGGAGGCGAAGCAGCGAGAGCTGCAGCGCATCGAGGAGGCGTTACAGATGGCTGCACGCAGAAGTGAGACACGCTGACCTCTCACTGACTCCCTGTTTGTCTGTCCTGCTTCCTGTTTGTGCTTCCTGCTTCCTGTTTGTTCTTCCTGCTTCCTGTTTGTGCTTCCTGCTTCCTGTTTGTTCTTCCTGCTTCCTGTTTGTGTTCCTGCAGTCAGACACACTGAAACACAGCAGATATATAAATAGATTATTAACAGATGAATGTATTAACTTTCTCTGTGCTGTTCATGCTGCGTATGATGTCAGAATCTCAGACTGGAGATCTGCTCTTCAGTCTGGAGAGTGTTGTTTACAAGGAGCCTCAGAACGGTAACACACACAATAACACACACACACACAATTACACACACAATAACACAAACACACACAATTACACACATAATAACATACACAGACATGTAAAGACATCACACTGGACTGTTTGCACATGATGACATCACACTGGACTGTTAGGGCCCTCACCTGCCCGGTCACACACTGTTGAACCTGAACTCGTTACGGTCGCTCTGACCTTTGACCCTCACCTGTTGAAGGTGTGTTTCTGCTCCCTCTGTGTTTTCGGGCTTTTCTGTCGCTAACTGCTGATTCTCCACTTTTAACGCTGCCAAAGTCCCAAAAGGAGGTAAAAAGCATAAAAAGCACAAAAAAGGTTTGAAGAAGCTGAAAGGACTCGACAACAAATCAGGTGAGTTTTTCTCTGTTTGATCTGACATGACAGCGTCTGGTCTGATGCGTACGACACAGGTCTGTTGTTTTTCTGTGGTCGGACACATCCGACATGCGTCTGTGGTTGGACATGGTTGCCGTGTTTTCTTAGTCGAGGTCGGGCTTCTGTTCAGGTCCTGGTCTCTGACCGACTCTTTTTGTTTCAGAAAAACCTCAGGAGGAGAAAAAAGACACGCTGAAGGAAAAACTGGCGACTCAGGTTATTAAAAACTTGCAGGTGAAGATCAGCAGCATCCACCTGCGCTTTGAGGACGATGTGAGTACTGATCCAGGTCCAGGTCCAGGTCCAGGTGCTAAGACCTCAGCTGTAGTGACACTGTCTTATATGTTTCAGCTGTCTGACCCAGAGCGCCCCCTGTCTATGGGAGTGACACTGTCTGAGCTCAGCCTGCAGGTAACACACACACACACACACACACACACACACACACACACACACACACACAGACACACACACACTCAGGTGTGATTTTGACCTGTGATTTTTTTCTTCTTTTTTTCAGACGACTGATGAGAGCTGGAAGTCGTGTATCCTTAACGAAGCAGCAAAGATCATCTACAAGGTGACAGACGCTCTGCTCATTCATTTACCTGAGTTTCATCATGTGCACAGACAGAAGCCGATTGGTTTAAACAGAAACAGTGTCACCTGTGTAACCTGAGCCAAAAGCTTGTGTCCCTTCTGTCATCTGATTGGCTCCGATGGATTCATGATGTCATACTGACTTGTTTAACGGTTTCAGCTCGGGCGACTCGAGTGTCTCTGTGCCTACTGGAACGTCAACAGTCAGATGTTTTACAAAAGATCATGGGAGGACATTGTGGTGAGCTGTGATGTTCTAATGATGCATCAGTTTGTTTCCACTAAAGAAAGTGAAAATAATGAATGATTGATGCTTCCTCCTCCTGCTGCTCCTCCTCCTCCTCCTGCTCCTCCTGCTCCTCCTCCTCCTCCTCCTGCTCCTCCTCCTCCTCCTCCTCCTCCTCCTCCTGCTCCTCCTCCTCCTGCTGCTCCTCCTCCTCCTGCTCCTCCTCCTCCTCCTCCAGGATCAGTTGAAGTCTGGGATCAGCAGCTCAGACCAGCAGCTTCCTCACTATCAGTACAGTGAGTTCATGATTCCTCATCAGTTTTTCATCAACATGTAGAAGTAATCTGTTAATACTACCAGTACTCACCAGAAGGTGGCAGTAACACATTACCTCTTCAGTTACCTCTAAAGTAAATCAGTTATACGTTACCAGTGGGTAATTTATCAATATTTAACACATCCTGTTCTCTGATTGGTTTATTTTTTTGTTGTTCTGTAGTTTTCAAGCCGATCTTTGCTTCGGCTAAAATGTGCATCAACCCAAACGCTGAGCTGGAACTGAAAAGTCCAAAAGCAAAGCTTCACCTGGAAGTTCAGAACATCGCCCTCGAGATGACCAAACCACAGGTAACGCCTGAGACACATGAGACAGACAGGTGTGTGTGAGAGGGTGTGTGTCGTCGTCTGAGTCTCGTCCTGTCGTTTGTCCACAGTACCTGACCATGGTGGAGCTGCTGGAGTCCATCAACTGTATGGTGAAGAACGCCCCCTACAGGAAGTTCAGGCCTGAAGTATCTGTTCACAGAAACACCAAACTCTGGTTAGTTTTATTTTAACTCGTCATTCATCTCAGCGACCCCTACAGGCTGCAGTGGGAATGACAGTATCAACCCATGAGTTCTGATTGGTTCTTAACATGTCACTGGATTCATGAGGAGACTCAGTTTGTTCTGTAGAACTAATGAACCCGATCAGTGACCTCAGATCGTTTAAGTATGACTCACCTGTAGTGAACGTGTAGACGCTCTCCTGAGGGTGGCGCTAGAATAATGATCACAAAGACACAGATCCTGCCATTAATGAAATGTGAGTTTTTAAACTGACGATGTAGTTGATCTGCTTTGTTTTGAAGTTTGTGTTCGGGTCAGAACAGAACTGAACCTGTGTGAGATTAATTTCAGATCTGTTCAGAACAACAACATGTTCAAGTCACAAACGAAACCTGAGAGTGTGACCTGAGTCAGACCTGTTGGAGGCACTAGAGGAAAGGTCATGGGGTCATTAAAGTCTAACCTACAGTAGCTGTGATAGATCCTTTTGTCTCCGAGCTGCAGCTCTGACGTGTCATTTCTCAGACCGACCAGTAGGGTGCGTTTGTTTTCTCTGCCTCTCTCAGGTGGAGGTACGTCCTCAACAGCATCCTGGAGGTCCACATCCGACGCTACAGTCACATGTGGTCCTGGACCAACATCAGACGACACCGAGAGAACCTGAAGGCGTACAAGTCCGTCTACAAGACCAAACTGAGCCAGAGCAAGTCGAGTCCGGACACAGAGCGACGCATCCAGGTGCAGTACATAAAATGCCCACAAGGGTCTGATCATGAACGTTAATGCAGTAGACACGTAGAAAAACAACAGTGATGAGATAATGAATCATTTAGTTCTGTCAAACATTTTCAAACAAAAGTTCTCCGCTACTTACGAAAGTTAATCTAGAAAATAAACTCTCTAGATTCTGCAATCGAAGTTGCCTCCTCAGAGAACTTTGTAAAGTTTTGTTCTGTGTCTAACGTTAAATGTCTCTCTCTACATATATATATATATATATAATGTATATAATGAAGCTTGACAGTGTTTCTGTTATTGGTTTGAATTCATCTGTTTCCTCCAGGAGCTGGAGAAAGTTCTGGACGTGTTCAACATCACTTTGGCTCGACAGCAGGCTCAGATGGAGGTAAACTCTGATCCACACTGAGACACGAGTCCAGTTAACGCTGAACACTGAACACAACGTGACTCCTCTCCCCCGTCCAGGTCATCAGGTCTGGACAGAAGGTGCTGGCGAAGAAAGCAGCGGGGGGGCAGAAGCAGGGGGGAGGTTTCTTCAGCAGCTTGTTTGGGAGAAAGCCTAAAAAGGAGGAACAGGAGCAGGAGGAGAGCAAGGAGACAGAGAGTAAGAGATTTAATCTGAAAATGATTCATTGGGATAAAAAAAATGGAACTAAAGGTTTGTTGTGTTCAGGTTCTGGACTCGACGAACTCATGACGGCTGACGAGAAGGAGAAACTCTACACCGCCATCGGATACAGCGGCAGCTCTCACAGCCTGACGTTACCCAAACAGGTAGAATGTTATAATGTTAGACTTTAATGTTGTAATTTTTCTCTAGCGTCACCTTCAAGAGAAACTTCACTCTTTGAATCGGTGTGTGTCTGTGTTTCAGTACGTAGCCGTGGTCGTCAGCTTCCAGCTGTTGAGGACCTCGGTGACTCTCAGAGAGCTGCCGGACGTCCCAGAGATCCTCAAGATCCAGATGATCGACCTCAGCACCAAAATATCCCAGAGACCCGGAGCTCAGGCCATCAGGTGAGATGATCTCTCCATCATGTGTCGTTGTAGAGAAAAAACACTTCCTGTGTTTGATTAAACATCTTTATCGTCCTGCAGGGTGGAGGCGGCACTGGAGCACTGGTATGTTACTGGTTTGCAGCAGCAGGGGGCAGTACCCTCTCTGATCGCCTCAGTAGGAGACTCCTCCTCGTCTCTGCTCAATGTTCTGTTCGAGTTAAACCCAGAGGAGAGCACCGCCGACCAGCTTCTCAGAGTCCAGTCACAGCCGGTGGAGATCATCTACGACGCGGTAAACACAGATCTGACATCAGATCAGATTCCTGCTGTGTGTGTTTGATCTAAATCGGTCAGCGCAGACTGGTTCTGGTTCTGATTTATACTTCTTCGTCTTTTTGTCCTGCAGCTGACAGTTAACAGCATGGTGGAGTTCTTTCAGACGGGGAAAGGCATCGACCTCGAGGTCCTGACCTCAGCCACTCTCTCAAAGTTGGAGGAGATCAAGGAGAAAACAGCGACAGGTCAGTTTGATGAAAACAGCCGTTGGTTTGATTCTTGGTTCTGGTTTGTTTCCCAGGACTCTGACGGGTTTTTGGTTCTGGTCTCTGCAGGTTTGTCTCACATCATTGAGAACAGAAAAGTTCTGGACCTGAGGATTGACCTGAAGCCGTCCTACCTGCTGATACCAAAGTCCGGCTTCTACAGCGACGAGTCGGACCTCATCATCGTGGACTTTGGCAGCTTACAGGTCAGTTCTGTTTTTATTTGTACCTGAACTCACTCTGATTCTGAAGGAAGTTGAGTGTGTAGTTAAATGTGTGTGTTTTCAGTTGAACAGTGTGGATCAGAGCAGCTTTAGCTCGTCTTCATCGTCCTTCCCGTCTCTAGAGGATATCATGGATCGAGCCTATGAGAGATTCAACGTGGAGCTGAGACGAGTCCAGGTCCTGTACAGCAAGTCAGGTACACGCACACGCACACACACACACACACACACACACGCACACATACACACACACACAGGTGTTGGTACATTTTCTGAATCCAGGTGTGAACTGGTTCCAGGTGAGGGTTGGAAGTCGGCTCGTCTTCAGGGTTCATCACTTCAACACATCCTCCAACCGATGGACTTCACCCTCCACCTGGCAAAGTGCATGGTGGCCAAAGACGCCCGGATGCCCAGGTAACACTCACCTGTGGACACCAGCCATGACTCTGACTCACCCACTGACCTTTCTGTTGACTCTGACTTTGCTGTTCACTCACTTGTGTCTCAGGTTCAAGGTGTCTGGCGAACTTCCGCTGCTTCATGTGAAGATTTCGGATCAGAAAATCCAGAACGTTTATGAGCTGGTCAACAGCATCCCCCTGCCAGACATGGGCTCCTCCCCCTCCACCCCCACAGAGAAGGTACAGTTGGTACAGTCCGCTCTCACTCAGAAATCAAACTGTTGTCGTGATGCTTTTAAAGATCAGCCCATCAGTCTGTCTGCGGGGGAGTTCAGGGGAGTCACGGAGGTGGAGGGGGGCAGTGACTGGGAACATTAGGAGCCATGAGGGGGAGAGTGTTTGATTGACAGGTGACTGCAGCAGTGATGTCATATTTCCTCCTGCAGGTTCTGTCATTGGCTGAGGTCAGACCACGAGCGTTCAGTCTACCCCCCGCCCTCCTGGACACCTTGGGAACAGGTTGGTGCTTCCTGCGTTGTGATTGGCTGCAGATGTTCCTGTAGCGACTGTTCGTGTTTGATCCATTCATCTTTTTTTCAGACTCTGATGAAGACGTCAGTGAGAAGTCGACGGATGAAGACCTGCAGCGCACGGCTCTGGAGGAACTGATCGACGTTCACTTCCAGTTTGAAGTCAGAGAGGTGCGTTTGGCTCTTCTGTCTCTGGGTGTCAGCCACGTGACTCATGTTGTGTAACGGTGACCTCTGGTGGTGCGTTCAGGTGCTGTTGGAGCTGACGCGGCAGGTGGACGAGGAGAAGACCGTCTTGTCCTTCAGTGTCTGTCAGCTCGGAGCTGAAGGGAAGAGGCGGAGCTTCGACCTGAGCGTCACCTCATACCTGCGCAGCGTCACACTTGACTACTGTGGAGGTCAGAACTTTAACCAATGTTTTTCGTCTGAAAGTCAACTGAGGTCAAGAAGGTGGAGACTGCTGTTACCATAGAAACAGCCAAAAGTAAACACACAGGAGGTTTTGTGTGTCTGTGTGTGTGTTGTGTATTTATGTGTATATGTGTTTCAGACGACAGGACTCGTCCTCTCCACCTGATCAGTTCTTCAGAGCAGCAGAGTTCAAACCTGCTGAAGGTCGAGTTCATCAAGGTGAGAATCAACAAGTCACATGATCTCAGGTGGATCAGGTGTGTGTGTGTGTGTGTGTGTCTTTTAATGTGTGTGTCTTTTAATGTGTGTGTGTCGTCCTTCAGGCCGACCCCAGAGGTCCCAGCTTCCAGACTCTGTTCGACAACACTGAACAAACACTGAAGGTGGGTGGAGGAGGGGTTTCCATGGCAACAGAAGCAGTTGTTAAACGACCTTTTTTATTTTTGATCTTATTAATTTCTCTCCACTTTAAAGATGTTCATGACTTTTTTTCTTGTTTTCTTTGTGACTGTTTTTAAAGCTGAATAAAGTTTTTATGACAGGCGTTTGTCGTCCTGTCAGCTGATCACAGCTGTGTCTTCACTGTTCTCAGGTGGAGTTTTCCTCTCTGGACTTCCTCCTTCACACTAAAGCTCTGCTGTCGACCATCAGTTACCTGAGCAGCGCCCTGCCGTCACAACTCGGCACCGCCCGAGACCGAGACGCCAAAAAACAGGTGGAGAAGACGGGACCGGGGAGGACAGGTGAGTGACTGTCAACTCAAGTGTGTCAGAGTGTGACGTCCTGAATGTGACAGAACGTGTTTCTGCTCCGCCCAGTGTCCAAAGGAAAAAAAGATGGCGGCGTCTACAGCTTCAAACTTTTTGCCGCGTTGGGTTGTTTCCACGTGGAAGTGTGCGATGACTGCTGCAGCATCGCTGACATCAGAGTCCAAGGTACAAACGCGATTAATGACAAACTCGACTTTCTAAAGCTCATCAACTGAACCATGCTCGCTGTTGCCCCCTGCAGGAATCCATGCGTCGGTGTTGGTGCAGGCGAAGGAGACCGAGGTGTTTGCTCGACTCAGAGACATCGTGGTCACAGACGTCAACCTGAAAACCGTCCACAGGAAGGTGTGAGGACAGACGTGTTTCCATTCCTATCATGCAGGTGATGTAGGTGATGATGTCACACTTCATCTGACAGCTGATTGGATCTCGTTGCAGGCTGTGTCCATCGTGGGTGAAGAGGTGTTCAGCTTCAAACTGGTCTTGTTCCCGGGGGCGACGGAGGGGGACGGGTACAGCGACATGTCCAAGGTGGACGGGAAGGTCAAGATGCGTCTGGGCTGCATCAACATCGTTTACCTGCACAAGTTCCTCATGTCGCTGCTGGTCAGAAGTTTTTATTAATATATACATAATTACATATAAACACAGATTAATGTACACGTAATACTTTATATACATATACACTTTATTGTATATTCACAGTGTTGATTATATTTACATATACACAGGATCTGTTGTGTTTAGTGAATTTTCTTTTTTGTCTCATGTTGTCTCTGTGTGATGTCAGACACTTTTATTAACTTTCATCTTGTAGATGTAGATTCTCAACAATCACCTGGTGTGATAATACACTTTTTATATTTATACAAACTAAAACTTTAAACTTTAATTCTGTAAAAACTAAACTGCCTCAGAATTGTTTACATTTTGTAACATCGACGTTTCCAAATTACTTCCTGACCAGTTGAGCTCATTTCCTGTCTGGGTGAGGAAATATAATCAACTTGATGCTGCATAAAAAAAGAACAATAGTAGAAAGTATAGTTTGACATGTCAGCTAACAATCCCACAATGCAACTCTCCAGCTTTCGTCGATGTGTTTGACATCTGTGGAGCCCGCTCATGAGTTTCGTTCAGGAATTAGTGTCAGTGATAACAGGAAGTATTGACTAGTTCTGTGGTGAATGATGTAAATAAAATAAAGGATAAATGACGACACAAACTGTCAAAACAATCAGGAAGATAACAGACGGTTCAGAGTTAACAGAACTTTATTGTGAAAGTGTTTGTTCGTCTCTTTCCTGTCTCATGTTTCTTGTCTTGTTGATGTGTTCTGTTCTTTCAGGCTTCTTTTTGCTTTCAGTACTCGTCTGCTGATGAGGTACAGCTTCCAGCACGAGCTCTGACCTGCTGCATCAAACCTTCTGCTTTAGCGTCACTGCACCTTCACTTTAAAGTTCATCATGATCAATAACATGTTTGTCCTGAAGGAGGCGCTAGAATTCCAGGTTTAACAGGATCTACTTTATCTCTGGTTCTCGACCCCGCAGCTGATTGTCACTCGTTAATCCGCCCCCTTTGCTTGTTCTCATCTGAGTCAAAACTTTTTCTGCTGCAATTTAAACTTTGGAGAAGTTTCTTTTTAAATTCGTATTCTCAGATTTGCAGAACTTAGCGTGAAACTGAGCGACGAGGTTCCAGCGGTCGTCTGTTAACCTGTTTAAATGAATATACAAAAACAAGACACTGTGATAGTTTAACTCCGCCCACCTGTGACAGTGAGAAGGTCTAGACAAACAAACTCTGATGTGATTGGCTGAGCTCGGATGGAGGGATGAAGAAAGGAACGATGAGGGAGGGCTGCTCATGTTCACCTCCTCACACGCTGTTCATCTCACACAGCTGCCACCATTCACCCCCCACCCCTCAATCACATGACCTCTGCCTGTGTGACATCACTTCCTGATCATCTGACAGACTTGAATCTGTTTGAACTTCATTCTTGTTTCATAAACGTTTCAACCTGTGAAGATAATGAGACGAAGCAGGTTTCAGATTCAGAGATGATATTTATTATTGAATGTTTATAATAATTATCATGATTATCTCATGATTATATTATATATTCTCTGGAGTGTCAGAGACAATATTCTTACTGTGAGTCTCATGTTTTCTCTCATACACTTTAAGTGTAACTGTAGAAATCAGTTAGAAATGATTTATGTTTTTATCTGAGGTTCACATTCTTCCTCTGAATGTTTATGAGACAGAAATGAACGCCTCACATCGACTCCCTCTGACTGCTGCTTCACAGTGTTTCTCTGCACGTCTGCATCCTCACACTCTGTTTCTTGTCTCACTCCCGATTTTGTTTTGTTCTTAAGATGTTTGTAGACAACTTCCAGACAGCAAAAGAAGCTTTGAGCGCCGCCACGGCTCAGGCGGCGGAGAAGGCGGTGTCCAGCGTTCGAGACTTTGCCCAGAAGAGTTTCCGTCTTTCCATGGATATCAAGCTGAAGGCGCCGCTCATCATCATCCCCCAGTCCTCCACCTCCCAGAATGCAGTTGTGGTGGATCTGGGTCTGATCACGGTGGAAAACAGCTTCTCTCTGCTTCCTGTTGAAGGTTTCTCTCTGCCGGCGGTGGTGGAGAAGATGGATGTGAAGCTGACGCAGCTGAAACTCTCCAGGTGAGTAAATCAAACGCACACGTTCTTAAAGACTCAGTCGTAATAATGTTCTTCATCAGGTGTGAACCTTCTCTTGGATAAACAAATAAGTAATATTGAATAAATGTTTTTCTTTATTTAGAACTGTTCTGAAGCCGGACTCTTCTCAGCTCATCTTCTCAGACATCGAGTTACTTCAGCCAATCAACTTGGAGCTGCTCGTCACCCGAAACCTTGCAGCTTCCTGGTTCACCAGGATCCCTGGAGTCCAGGTCCAGGGAGTCCTGCAGTCGCTGAACGTACGTCTCACATTCTTTTTTAACCTGACGTCAAACAGTTTGTGAACGAGATGACAGCGTTTGTCTTGCACCTGCTTTATAACAACCAATCGTATTGTTGCCCGGACACGAACGCATACCTCAGGGCTCTTATGCTAAGCTAACTCGTTACTAAGTTAGCTTGAAGGTTGGCCAATGAAAGAGCAGTTATGACTCATCACATGTCTGGGCTTCAGATGAGTCTGAGTGAGGAAGACCTCGGCGTGCTGATGAAGATCCTGGTGGAGAACATCGGGGAGGGAAGTAAAGAGCACAACATGGACGTCAAGAGTCAGGCAGCTCAAGGTATCTCAGAGTGCATTATGGGAAATCTGGGCAAGTGACTCTGGTGAATATCGTCCAATCAGATGCTGACACCTGCTGTGAGAAAATGTGTTCTGTGTCCTCAGGGAAGGCGGCGCTCGCTGAGCAGCAGGTGGAGGTGATGTCACCACAGGTGGGATCTGCTGCGATCCCGCCCACCATCGGAGCTCCGACTGAAAACATCGTCAACGTCCTGCTGAACTTCAAAATCAAAGAGGTATGAGATGTACGACCGAGAGAACACGTCCGTGAGAGCGACCTCGGGAGGAGAGTGTAAAGAAGCTGCTCTCTGATTTTCCACGTTCTCCAGGTGCTGTTGACCCTGAAGAAGCCCAGAGACAAGACGGAGACGCCGTTCCTCGTCCTTCACGTCGCTCACCTGGGCATCGACACCAAAGTCAGGAAGTACGACACGTGTGCCACGACGTACATCAAAGAGATCACCATGAAGTGCCTGGAGTTCAAAGGTCGGAGCCCTCTGTAACCTTCTGCAGTGTTTCTATGGTAACGCAGGCGTTAATCACATTCCCTCCTCTCGTCTCAGACTCGAGCGGCGAGCCGCTGTGTCTCGTCAGCTCGTCCGTGGAGTCTGGAGCTGAGCTGCTCAAAGTGCAGTACTTCAAGGTGATGACATCAGTCAGGTGTGATCACAGGATCAGAATAATAGGTCTGACATCATCAGTTCTGACCTTTGACCTTTGTGTGTGTGTGTGTGTGTGTGTTTTCTCAGGCTGATCGTTCGGCACCAAACTTCTCCACCAACTACAAGAACACGGAGCAGATGATGAATGTGAGCTGAACGCACACACACACTGAATCACTGACACTCCGCTACACTCAAACAGACACGCTGACACACACACACACACACACACACACACACCCACACTGCCTGTGTCTCTGTGTGTGTGTGTGTGTGTGTGTGTGTATTTACATGTGTGTAACTGTGTCTCTGTTTCTCCAGGTGACCTTCACCTCTCTTAACGTCCTGCTTCACACTGAGGCTCTGCTCTCTGCCATCGACTTCCTGTCCTCTGCCCTGATGTCGGACGGCATGACATCCTCCGACAAAGACGTCAAACCAAAGACAGACGAAAAGACACCGTCCGCTAAGTCCAGTCAGTACAACACACGCACAAAGATTTGTTTGTGGCCACAATATCAACACAACGATTAAATAGTTTAAGTTAGATCAAGTAAAATCTGTGTTCATAGCTGAGCTACGCACAACATCCATTCATTTATCTCCTGACTCACACCACATTCACTTCATTTGTCTCTAACGAGTCATGTTGGGTTTTTCTGTCAGCCGCCACGATGTCACCTGCAGACAGTGATGTCATCAACCTGAAGGTGATGATGTCACTGGGAGCCTTCAACGTGCTAGTGTGTGACCAGAGTTGCAACATGGCCGACATCAAGATCCAGGGTAGAGAACCACAACTGAGTTTTTTTTTTTTTTTATGATTTTCATTGGTCAACTTGAGTTTAACAAAGTGTTTTTTTTATCTTCAGGTGTTAACGGATCTTTATTGAAACAAGGAGCACAGACGTTTATTTCAGCTCGACTCCGAGACGTTGTCGTCCTCAATGTCGATTCTCAAACCATCCACACCAAGGTCCCGTCAGAGATTCACATTAATATTAATAAGCCTCTAACACTGGTCGACTCACCGGAGACACTGTGGACGCTGCTTGTTGAACTTTGACCCTCTGTCCTTCAGGCCGTCTCCATAGTGGGTGACGAAGTCTTCAGCTTCTCCATGAGTCTGACTCCGAACGCCACAGAGGGCGCCGGTTACGCCGATACGACTCAAACTGACGGCACGGTAAAGCTGAACGTCGGCTGCATCCAGGTGGTTTATCTGCACAAGTTCTTCATGTCTCTGCTGGTGAGTTTCACACAACACCAAAGAAAATATGATTTTACTGGAACATATGAAACTTTTCGTGTTTTTTTTGTGTTCTAGATTTCGTCTTTTTTTCCTATAGTTTTAGTTTGGTCGAGTTCTCGATTTTTATCAACAGAGAGAAACCGACAAAGATTGACTGATCATTAAAACTTGAGTGTAAAGTTTTTCTGAAAAGATTCGTTTTCTTGGATCAGTTTCATAGAAAAATTATTAAATAATAAGAAGTTTAAAATATCAAAAACACAAACCAAAACAGAAGTTTCATGTTTGAATTATTATCATTTATTCTCAGTCCAGTTAATTGATTTTAATTCAGTATTTTCTCGATAAAACATTTTATCTTTTATTTCTTTCAGAATTTCAGCAGCAACTTCCAGACGGCGAAAGAAGCTCTGAGCGCCGCCACGGCTCAGGCGGCGGAGAAGGCGGCTTCCAGTGTTCGAGACTTTGCTCAGAAGAGTTTCCGTCTGTCGATGGACGTCAAGCTGAAGGCGCCGCTCATCATCGTCCCCCAGTCCTCCACCTCCCAGAATGCACTGGTGATGGACCTTGGTCTGATCACGGTGGGTAACAGCTTCTCTCTGCTTCCTGTGGAAGGGTGTCCGCTGCCGGCGGTTGTCGACAAAATGGACGTCGAGCTGACGCAGCTCAAACTGTCGAGGTCAGTTGAACAGAGAAGAAAGATTCTTCTGTCTTTACACTGAAAAAATATATGTAGCAATAAAGTTTGGACATAAAGACTCATTTCCTGTTTCCTCCAGGACCTGTTTGGACCTGGAGTCTGATCGACCCAGCATTGAACTGCTGGAACCCGTCAACCTGCACCTGATCGTCAAGAGGAACCTCGCTGCTTCCTGGTACAAGAAGATGGCCGCTGTGGAGATCGACGGAGACCTGAAGCCCATGATGGTTGTTTTTCCCATAAAAACATCTGAATGATGATAAATATATCTGTTTTTATTTTTCACTAGAGATAAAAAGTCGTTCTGATGCTTCACAGTTTAATTCTCTGCAGACTAAAGAAACACACATGAACTGACACATGATCACATGCTCTTGTTTCACATCCAGTCGACATGTGAACCAGTGAAGGTACAGTGGTTTCTGAAGAGTCCTGTAGTGAAGAGTTAGTGTCTGTAGATGTCTGCACGTAGGTTTGGATTGGACGAGCAGCTCAGTCTTTGTGTTTAGTCTTAAGTTCAGGTCTGAAGCAGCTTCAGTGTCTCAGCTTCTGTTGGTGGATGTAATAACTGCAGTGTCTCTGCTTGGCCTGCAGGTGGAGCTGAGTCAGGAGGACCTGAAGGTGCTCCTTCGGATCCTGATGGAGAATCTGGGAGAGGCTGGGAGTCTGCAGCCCACCGCCCCAAGACTGGGGGAGATCAGTCTGCCTGTCCGGACAGCAGGGACGCCCCCTGCAGGTCTGAGGACAGATAATATTTACAGACCTTCTGATAAACACTGTTTGTGTTCCTGTCGTCTCCCGACTCCTGATCTGGGTTTCATGTCTGCAGATGTTGTGAAGTCGAGTGTGAGCAGAAGTGAAGAGGAGGATGAAGGTCTGGAGTCCGTCAGGTTCAAGTTCAACATCGATTCTCTCGGTCTGGTTCTGTACGGTAACGACCCACAACAGGTCCGTCACAGAAACAACAGCTCAGTAGAGTTCTGTAAGACTGGATCATGATCAGCTGGTCCAGGATCAGGTGTCTGATGGTTCCTCCTGTTCCCTGCAGCCTTTCCAGCACCAGGAGAACCTCAGACTGGGCGAGTTCACCCTCCGGTTACTGAAGACGTCAGGGAGGATCTTTGCCAGCGGCAGCATGGAGGTGACCACGGTCCTGACGGACTGCACGCTGGACGACCTGAGGACCGGCATGGAGAGGGTGACTTCACGGTAAATCATGTGACCTATTCAACTCGTTTTAATTCTTGTTTTTTTAACCTTTGGTATCTCATATACTTCTAATATAAATGTTTTAAAAAAGTGACGCCTCTGCTTGATGTTTGTTTCATTTATTTATATTTCTTATTTGCAGCATGGTCAGACGTAGAGACGAGAGAAGCTCAGAGACGATGATCGATGTGACGTATCGTCAGAGCGCCGCAGAGCGGGAGGTGGTGGCTGTTCTGCAGAAACTCTATCTGTGTGTCAGCGTGGAGTTTCTCATGGCCGTGGCAGATTTCTTCCTGCAGGCTCTGCCACAGACTTCAGCTCTGACCACCACCTCAGCACCAGGTGACAGACTGCCGCTGAGACAGACGGCAGAACCCCGAGCCGACGCCAAGACCGGTAAGACCCAGACGCACAAACTCAATGATGTAGAACAGAAATAAAAACCACAGTAAAATCAAAACCAACCCACAAACCTTCACCCGGCTTTAAAACCCTCGTCCTTCTGCAGCGGCCACGGTCAGGACTCGTCTGCGGGCGGTGGTAGTGGACCCAGAGGCGGTGTTTGTTGCCAACCTGTTGAAGGCCGACGCCCCCGCCCTGGTGGCCTCGTTTCAGTGCGACTTCACCCTCCAGGCCGAAGACGACGGGACGCAGAACATGAAAGCAAACCTGAGAGAGCTGAAAGTCCTCGCTTGTCCGCTCATCCGAAACGAGGAGGGCAAAGCCGTCACCACCGTAAGATCACATGACGCGGACAGTGCTTCTGAAACTGATTACTGCCGATCGGCAAAGTGAAAGTTTTCAGTTTGTTTGGATCAAAAATGATCAAGACGTCCTCACCTGCTCTTGACACATCTGTCGGACTCTGTCCAATAGGTGTTGAAACCCTGCTCTGTTTTCTTGGAAACCAAAACCAACCCCAACCAACCGCTGAGCGGCTCTGTGACCGTGGAGGAAGTCATCGTCAAGGTGCGTTCAGCGATTTACTGTTTGTAAGATGAAACAGTTCAACGTCTCAAAAATAACCTGAAGTTTGGATCATGTGACCAAACTGGTTTGTCATAGAAAACTAAACGAGTAAAAAAACTCATCGTCAGCGTTTCGTTCTTCGTTCAGATCTCTCCGTTCATCATCAACACGGTGATGACGATAACAGCCGCCATGACACCAAAGCAGCCTGACGAGCAGAGTCCAGACGCAGTGGGCGTCACTGACCTGTGGTCGGCCATGAACGTCTATGACTGTAACTATTGGTTCCTGGGAGTGGATCAGGCCACAGAGGTCACCGAGAGCTTCAGAGAGCACGATGGACGCAGCGACGGCGAGAGCTTTGCCGCAGAGGTCAAGGTACGACGGCGCCGAACGCCTCCAATTTGTTAAAACGTGAAACTGAAGCCAAACTGTTAATGGTTGACGAGGTGTTGTTTGATTGGCAGGTGGTGCAGGTGACTCTAGAGTCTGGTTTGGGGCATCAGACCGTCCCTCTGCTGCTCGCCGAGTCCTCCTTCAACGGGTCGGCCAAAAACTGGTCTTCTCTGCTGCGACTGAAAGCCAACATGACGCTGGAGGTGAGAACCGCGGCTTCATGCTGGAGCCTGAACCTGGACGTGAACATGAATCTGAATCAGTGAAATGTTTCATCACGACTGACGTTGTGATGTTGACTTGTTGACTCGTGTCGTATCTGCAGGTGAACTACTTTAATGAGATTCACGCCGTGTGGGAGCCTCTGATCGAACGAGTCGACGGCGGCAGTCGAAGATGGAACCTGGAGCTGGAGGTAAAACTGACGTGAGACGGTTAGAGTGTTTCTCTCAGGTATTTTTATAGAGTGGGCATCTGTCCATCCATCTTTACTTCCAATGGTGAAGCCTCTGGTTACAGTTTCCAGTTAATCCGTTGATGAATGTTTCTGAGTCCAGATGTTGAAACAATGTGAGACGATAATATTTCACAGATTTCAGTTGACACACGTTAACGAGCTGATGAACCAGATGTTCTGACACATACAGACAGAACATGAGGGAAGTGGAACCTCCTGAACTAAACTAACACTCGTCACCAACACGAATCAGGTTTCATTCTCTGAGAGCCACGGCCCCTGATTGAACCCAAACATCTAACAGACCTGAAGATCTGTGATGATGATGATGATGATGATGATGATGATGATGATGATCTGTTGGTGTCTCTGCAGATGAAGAACAACCTGCTGCAGGACAAGAGTCCAGTTCATGGAGACGACTTCGTGATTCTTCCTGAACCTCGAACAGCGATAAACATCTGCTCCAAAGACACAATGAACATCACTGTGTCTCAGTGTAGCCTCAACGTCTTCCACAACCTCACCAAGGTATCACATCATGTTGTACAACACAACATGTTCTGTATCACCACAAAATAACATCTTGTGTAAAATAACTAGATTAACTTGTAGTTTAATCTGTAGAATCATTTATAGATTCATTTAAAGATCAACTTGTATTTTAACTTGTTGGTAAACTTTATCTTTGCTGTATTTTTGATCAGGCGTTCTCTGAGGGCACGGCCTCCACCTTTGACCCGTCTCTGAAGGAGAAGGCCCCCTTCACCATCAGGAACTCTCTTGGGATCCCTCTCATCGTGCAGCACAGCGCCACCCTCAGGCTGGTGGGATCATCATCACTGGGGAAACTTCACGAGCTGTCAGTGGATCAGAGCGTGGACCTGGAGCACTCCGTGTTCTATCCGTCGTCACGGGGGAAACTGTCGGCGCTACAGCGGCAAGAGAGCTGCCTGTTCAACCTCACCATTGGTCAGAACTCGTCATGTGACCTGCTCTCACACGGTTCATTGTCTCTGTTACATGTATGAAATAAACACGTGTCTTGTGATTGTGCAGTTCCCACCGGATACAGCGAGATCTCCAACATCGCCGTGGACAAACCAGGTCGTCGTCTCTACAACATCCGTGGCCCGATGCTGCAGGAGGCGGTTTCTGTGCTGCTGCAGATCGACGCCGCCGAGGGCAACAAGGTCATCACCATCCGTTCGCCGCTGCAGGTGTGAATCACAAACTCTCACCACATTCCAGAGCGTCTGAGCAGCAGCACGACTTTTTCTCACTGTTTGTATTTTCAGATAAAAAATCACTTCTCTGTGCCGTTCACCGTCCTGAAGTACTGTCCAACGTCCCGCAGTCTGGAGAGCGTCGGACAGGCCGAGCCGGAGAGAGAGTTTCACGTCGCCTTAGAAACCTACAGGTGGCATCACACTGCATTCAGCTACACAAAGGAGTGATCGGTGTTTTTACTGAGACGTCGCTTCTGTTTTGTTTGAACATGAGAAAGGAAAGTTTGTGTTCGGCTGCAGCGTTGGTGTTTTAATCCCCGTCTGTCCTCCAGGTGTCAGCTGTTTGTCCGTCCAGCGGGTTCACTCGATGGTCAGTACGGTCCGTCCTCCACCTGCGTGTCCTGGAAGGAGCAGGTGCACCGCAGCTCGGAGGTGCATTCGTTGCTGCAGTGTCCTGCGACTGACAGCAGCCTGCTGCCGCTGATGGTCAGCACGCTGGCCGTCCCAGACGACCTACGACACATCGCCAGCCACGGAGAAGAGGACTGGGACCCCGCCTACATCATCCACCTCCACCCTGTGGTCACGCTACGCAACCTGCTGCCCTACACGGTCCGCTACATGTTGGAGGTATGATAGCTTCACATAGAACTGAAATCAACCCTCAGCAGGAGATTTTATCTGATCTGATCTGATTTCATCTGATCTGTCTTCTCAGAGCTCAGCGGACTCGTACGAGCTTCAGGAAGGCGGCACGTCGGACCTTCTGAACGCTCGTGTCTCAGGTGAGATCATGTCTCTGGTGCTGATGAGGTATCAGGGTCGCGACTGGCACGGACACGTCCGCATCAAGCAGGAAATGCCTGAGTTCTTCTCCCTGAGTCTCACCTGCGAGTCGGACACCAACCTGACAGTGGACGTGAGCGTTCACGTGACGAGGACGACGAGCCAGTTGCTGCTGTCGCTCTTCAGCCCGTACTGGATCATCAACAAGACATCTCGCGTGCTGCAGTACAGAGCGGAGGACGTCAGCGTCAAACACCCTGCGGACTTCAGAGACATCGTCCTGTTCTCCTTCAGGAAGAAAACCGTGTTCAGTAAGAGCAAGGTGAGACAGGTTCAGTGTGGCGTCAGGTTCCTGCTCCTCAGAGGATGAACCCTGGACGTTTCATCAGACTCAAATATTCCATGCGTGTGATTTGCTCTTCTCGTGCTCAGATACACAAGTATAACAATGAAAGGAGCAGTACTTTTATACTTCACCTCCTCAGGTCTCACAGACCAACATGTCCTCGTGTCCAGCTGGACCTGCAGCTCACGGTGTTTGTTTTGTGTTGGTTGTTGCAGCTGCAGCTCTCCGTCTCCACCAGCTCCTGGTCGGATGGTTTCTCTCTCGACACCGTTGGAAGTTACGGTTGCGTTCGTTGTCCTGACAACAACATGGACTTTCTGGTAACTTTCTGTTAAACTGAAAAACCAGGACTTGTCTTTGTCTCTCCGTTACTGGTGCTGGTTACTGATTGGTTACCGTGTGTCAGGTGGGCGTGAGTATCCAGATGAGCAGCTTTAACCTGACGAGGATCGTCACCATGAGTCCGTTCTTCACACTCGTCAACAAATCTTCCTATGAGCTGGAAGTGGGAGAGGTCCTCTCCACGTCCACCAGGTGGCACTACATCTCCTCCACAGAGGTGAGTCTCACCGTCCAATCACAGAGCTGGGTCAGTTTTCAAAATGACACGACTCTGACGTCACAGCGCTGATGGATCGGTCTCCATGGTAACATCTGCTGAGGCTCATGGGTACTGTAGTTTTTAAAGCTATCAAACAAACTGTAATCAGAGGAGTTGTAACCTTGTTGTTGTTGTTGTTGTTGTGTTGTTGTGTTGCAGTGCCTCCCTCTGTGGCCGGAGAACACCTCGGGGAAGTTGTGCGTCCGTGTGGTCGGATCTGAATCCACCTCCAAGTTATTTTTCTTCAACCAACAGGACAGTGGCACGCTGCTGAGCCTGGACATGGTCAGTTCCCTCTGAACCAATCACAGCAGTCGATTTCTCCTCAGTGGTCAGTTTTATATATGTGTGTGTGTGTGTGTGTTTTTTTAGTGTGGTGGAATCATCATGGACGTCAACATCTCTGATCACTCGACCGTCATTGGCTTCACTGATTATTATGATGGAGCAGCTCCGGCCCTGATGCTCAACCACACACCCTGGGTCACCATCAGCTACAGACAGAGGTCAGAGGTCAACGCACACACACACACACACACACACACACACACACACACACACACACACACACAACGTGTCCTCCTCAGGTCTTCTGGTACCAGGTTCATTCACCACGTGTTTGTGCAGTTCAGAGCACAAACACAGTCTCTGGTTTGTCTCTCTGACGGGAATCTAACTACCACCTGTCCCTTCCTCAGCGGCTCGAAGGTGGTTCATGAGCTGAAACCGGGTCAGGCGCGGCGCTTTGTGTGGGACGACCCAGCGGGCGTCCGAACACTCAGCTGGAGCTGCATGGAGCATTCAGGAGAACTGGACCTGCTGAAGGTCTGAATCACAGCAACACTCACTCATCAGTGTTTTAACCTGTGACTGAAACTACAGTATTTATATTTTAACCTGTGACTGAAACTACAGTATTTATATTTTAACCTGTGACTGAAACTATAGTATTTATATTTTAACCTGTGACTGAAACTATAGTATTTATATTTTAACCTTTGACTGAAACTACAGTATTTATATTTTAACCTGTGATTGAAACTACAGTATTTATATTTTAACCTGTGACTGAAACTACAGTATTTATATTTTAACCTGTGACTGAAACTACAGTATTTATATTTTAAGCTGTGACTGAAACTACAGTATTTATATTTTAACTGATCCTGGTCGATAGAGATAAAATGGATGAATGGATTATTAGGAGGAGGTGGAGACCAAACACAGAAAAGAGAGAGAACACTGGACTCAGACTTCACATCATGTTGATCTGTTACTGGATGTAGAAATACAGGGACATATTTGATCATGGTTTCTTATTCTGGGTTAGTTAGTTAGTTAGTTATTAGTTAGTTAGTTAGTTACCTGCCACTGCGCAGGTTAATATCACATATTTTGATATGTCAGATCCCTCCACAGTTCTTTGTCCCTTTAATAGAAGTTTAAATTCTAACGTGACGCTGTGTTCTTCAGGACGAGGTGGGTCAGTTCTCCTACGACAGCCTGTCTCAGGTCCACTGGGTGTCCTTCCTGGACGGACGTCAGAGGGTGGTGCTGTTCACCGAAGACGTCGCTGTGGTGACGAAGGCTCGACAGGCCGAGGACCTTGAACAATTTCAACAGGAAGTGAAAGTGTCGCTACAGAACCTGGGACTGTCTCTCATCAACAACACCAGTCAACAGGAGATCGCTTACATCGGCATCACCAGGTAAACGTATGAGCAGGTTCATCACCGGTTTTGTAGCTCAGGCCCCTGGAGTTGTGTTGTTGTTGTTGTTGTTGACTCTCCTCTGTTGTCGTACAGCTCAGGCGTTGTTTGGGAGCAGAAGCCGAAGAATCGCTGGAAACCGTTCAGTCAGAAAATCATCAACCTCCTGGAGAAAACGTACCAGAGTCAGCTGAGCAAGAAGACAGAGGGGGGCTGGGTCAAACTGGAGGGCAACCTGGAGGTCAGAGGTCAAACTGTACATCAGAGATCACGATAACTTCTGATCCGTGATGATCTAAAACCGATCGGTCGAGAATTGTTATGTTTGCAAACAGATTTTCTCAAGTAACCAAACCTTTCTAAATTTGAACAGAGCGTTTCTGGTTAATGATCTAACAGACACGTCTTTAGTCTTTTGTCCAATGAGCTGACTGAGATGGTGTGATGTCACTTGTTGTCAGGTGAACCTCAGCGGAACCATCATGATGATGCGTCAGCCAATTTCCTGTCCGGTGAGGAGGAACTTCCTGTCTGGGATACAGGTGGAGTTCAAACAGTCGCTGCATCAACGCAGCCTGAGAGCTCAGCTGCACTGGTTACAGGTACACACACATTAATACACACACACACACACACACACACACACACACACACACACACACACACTCACACACACACACACACACACACACACACTCTGACATGTTTCTGTGTACAGGTAGATAATCAGCTTCCTGGTGCGATCTTCCCGATCGTCTTTCATCCAGTTCCTCCTCCGAAGTCCATCGCTCTTGACTCAGGTGAGTGAACATCAACAGATTAAAATCAGATTGATTGTTATTTGAGACATAAAGAGATTATAACCTTCAGTTTTCATCTGCTCCGTCTTTTCTCTTCATTTCATTAGAAACAAACGTTACAGATTTAACATCAACTTAAATAATTCACTTTAATTCAGTTTGAGGAAAATGATGTTGAAATCAGAACAGAACAAATAAATCCTCAAAAACAGTTTAAACTGAAGCATCAGGATTCATCATCAGGTTTCAAACAGAGTAATAATCATCTGGTTCAGTTTGGTCGGAGTCTGTGACTGTGTGAGGTCAGAGGTCAGAGGTCAGAGGTAAATCTGTTGAGTCTCTTTCTTCTGTCGTCTCAGAACCGAAGCCGTTCATCGACGTGTCCATCATCACCCGGTTCAACCAGCACAGCAACGTCATGCAGTTCAAGTGAGTGTCCACCAGGTTGACGTCAAGGCTCCACAGTCACCGTTGTACTTCATCACCGTCTGGAAGTCAAGCGGGTCGTCCACCGACCACAGGGTCGGCGGTTCGATCCCCGGCTCCTCCATTCTGAATGCTGACGTGTTATTGAATTCACTGTCTCTGACGACTTGATAATGATATTAATATGCTGATCACGAGTAATCGTAAAATGAATTATTATTATTATTAACATCATTATACATATTATATTCTAATGTCTGTTCTTCAGGTACTTCATGGCTCTGGTTCAGGAAATGGCAGTGAAGCTGGATCAGGGTTTCCTGGGAGCCATCTTGGCTCTATTTGCTCCAGCTGCTGACCCCCAGGCCAACAGACAGAAGGTAGAGCTCGGCGGCATGTTGACGGTTCAACTCCCCGACACGCGAACAGCACACGGAGGTTCACACGAGTGTTTGTGTTTCAGTCGCGGCTGATCGACAGAGATGTGCAGCTGCTGCAGGCGGAGCTGATGGAGGCATCGCTCTCCGACACGTCAGGACTGAGCTTCTTCGAACATTTCCACATCTCCCCCATCAAGGTGAGGAGACGTAGCTCCTCCTCCTTCTTACCTGTCGAACTTCTGACTGTGAAAGTTTCACTAAAGATCAGAATGAAAACTTTTTTAACTTTCTGTTGATTCTGATCAAAGATCCTCAGTTTATTTAAAAAACGGAATATTTCAATGACTGAGAATTAATTCATGTTGGTGTTAGTTTCTCAATATATAGATATATATGGATATACAGTAGATATATTTATATATATATTCATATATATATTTGATCTATTTCAGCCTGTTTGTGTTCCAGCTTCATGTTTGATTATTTGGATTCTTTGGTTTGTTTATATTTCAGCTTCGTGTTTGTTTATATTTTGTGTGTTTGTGTTCCAGCGACATGTTTGTTTATATTTTGTGTGTTTGTGTTCCAGCTTCATGTTTGTTTATATTTTGTGTGTTTGTGTTCCAGCTTCATGTTTGTTTATATTTTGTGTGTTTGTGTTCCAGCTTCAAGTTTGTTTATATTTTGTGTGTTTGTGTTCCAGCTTCATGTTTGTTTATATTTTGTGTGTTTGTGTTCCAGCTTCAAGTTTGTTTATATTTTGTGTGTTTGTGTTCCAGCTTCATGTTTTGTTTATATTTTGTGTGTTTGTGTTCCAGCGACATGTTTGTTTATATTTTGTGTGTTTGTGTTCCAGCTTCATGTTTTGTTTATATTTTGTGTGTTTGTGTTCCAGCGACATGTTTGTTTATATTTTGTGTGTTTGTGTTCCAGCTTCATGTTTTGTTTATATTTTGTGTGTTTGTGTTTCAGCTTCATGTTTTGTTTATATTTTGTGTGTTTGTGTTTCAGCTTCATGTTTGTTTATATTTTGTGTGTTTGTGTTCCAGTTTCATGTTTGTTTATATTTTGTGTGTTTGTGTTCCAGCTTCATGTTTGTTTATATTTTGTGTGTTTGTGTTCCAGCTTCATGTTTGTTTATATTTTGTGTGTTTGTGTTCCAGCTTCATGTTTGTTTATATTTTGTGTGTTTGTGTTCCAGCTTCATGTTTTGTTTATATTTTGTGTGTTTGTGTTTCAGCTTCATGTTTGTTTATATTTTGTGTGTTTGTGTTCCAGCTTCATGTTTGTTTATATTTTGTGTGTTTGTGTTCCAGCTTCATGTTTGTTTATATTTTGTGTGTTTGTGTTTCAGCTTCATGTTTGTTTATATTTTGTGTGTTTGTGTTCCAGCTTCATGTTTGTTTATATTTTGTGTTTGTGTTCCAGCTTCATGTTTGTTTATATTTTGTGTGTTTGTGTTCCAGCTTCATGTTTTGTTTATATTTTGTGTGTTTGTGTTCCAGCTTCATGTTTGTTTATCTTTTGTGTGTTTGTGTTCCAGCTTCATGTTTGTTTATATTTTTGTGTGTTTGTGTTCCAGCTTCATGTTTGTTTATATTTTGTGTGTTTGTGTTTCAGCTTCATGTTTGTTTATATTTTGTGTGTTTGTGTTCCAGCTTCATGTTTTGTTTATATTTTGTGTGTTTGTGTTCCAGCTTCATGTTTGTTTATATTTTGTGTGTTTGTGTTCCAGCTTCATGTTTGTTTATATTTTGTGTGTTTGTGTTCCAGCTTCATGTTTGTTTATATTTTGTGTGTTTGTGTTCCAGCTTCATGTTTGTTTATATTTTGTGTGTTTGTGTTCCAGCTTCATGTTTGTTTATATTTTGTGTGTTTGTGTTCCAGCTTCATGTTTGTTTATATTTTTGTGTGTTTGTGTTTCAGCTTCATGTTTGTTTATATTTTGTGTGTTTGTGTTTCAGCTTCATGTTTGTTCATATTTTGTGTGTTTGTGTTCCAGCTTCATGTTTGTTCATATTTTGTGTGTTTGTGTTCCAGCTTCATGTTTGTTTATATTTTGTGTGTTTGTGTTTCACCCTCATGTTTGTTTATATTTTGTGTGTTTGTGTTCCAGCTTCATGTTTGTTTATATTTTTGTGTGTTTGTGTTTCAGCTTCATGTTTGTTTATATTTTGTGTGTTTGTGTTCCAGCTTCATGTTTTGTTTATATTTTGTGTGTTTGTGTTCCAGCTTCATGTTTGTTTATATTTTGTGTGTTTGTGTTCCAGCTTCATGTTTGTTTATATTTTGTGTGTTTGTGTTCCAGCTTCATGTTTGTTTATATTTTGTGTGTTTGTGTTGCAGCTTCATGTTTGTTTATATTTTGTGTGTTTGTGTTCCAGCTTCATGTTTGTTTATATTTTGTGTGTTTGTGTTGCAGCTTCATGTTTGTTTATATTTTGTGTGTTTGTGTTCCAGCGACATGTTTGTTTATATTTTGTGTGTTTGTGTTCCAGCGACATGTTTGTTTATATTTTGTGTGTTTGTGTTCCAGCTTCATGTTTTGTTTATATTTTGTGTGTTTGTGTTGCAGCTTCATCTCAGTCTGTCTCTGGGCTCCAGCGGTGACGATGTTTCTCAGGAACCAGCAGCGGTTCAGTCTCTTAACTTGTTGTTGAAAAGTCTCGGAGCTTCGCTGACGGACGTTGACGACCTCATCTTCAAGTGAGACACCGTCTGCTGCCTCTGTCTTATATTTACGTTTTAAATATAACTGAATACAAACATGTTCGTCCTTATTTATATTTTTATACAGTAACATCATCAACTTTAAAAAGTTTGTATAAAACCAGATCAATGTCGGACATTAGGGTCAAATCTGACTTCCTGTCGGGTCTGATGTGCTGTTTGCTGATTGGTTGTCTCTCCCTGACAGACTGGCGTTCTTCGAGGTGAAGTTTCAGTTCTACCGCAGAGAGAAGCTGATGTGGGCTGTGGTCCGACACTACAGCGAACAGGTAACGTCACTACGTCTTCGTCTGTTCAGTCATGACTTCCTCCTCGCTCCGTCTCCACACTCGTCTTTAGAATCTCATTCATTCTTGCTGCTCGTCTTCTCGTCTTCTCATCATCGCTCTCCTGAAAACGACCTGAGGAGTCAGCGTCTCTGTGGATCAACTTTCCGTCTGTGTCGCGTGTGAAAATCTCTTTTTTGAAACATTATCTTATTTGTGGCTGCAGTTCCTGAGGCAGATGTACGTTCTGGTTCTGGGTCTGGACGTCTTGGGAAATCCGTTTGGACTGATCCGAGGTCTGTCTGAGGGAGTGGAGGCCTTCTTCTACGAACCGTTCCAGGTAACGAAGAGACTGAAACTCACCTTCACGTAAACTCTTTTCATGAATAGTCATGAAAATGTGTCAGTTTGCGTCTGATACGAAAAACGTATTAATAATGATGATGTAATGTTCTGAATTCACTGATCATATGAGATCACGTGGAATCATTTTCAAATGACAGACGTTCATATGTGACTTTAAGTAAAATCGTTTTTAATGTATATATATAAATGAACCTGCCGTGCGTTGCTCCGGGTTCAGGATGTGTTCGTATCGATGTTTCATTGTTGTTTTGAATCACACACGTGTTGTGGGTGTCGCTCAGGGAGCTGTTCAGGGTCCGGAGGAGTTTGCTGAAGGTTTCGTGATCGGCGTTCGCAGCCTGTTGGGTCACACCGTCGGTAAGAAACTGGAAATCTACAAAACCGATGAATCAATGAAAAATGAAAGTAAAGAAGAGGGGTCACTGTATTTATTCACAAAAACCTGAAAAATAAGTTTATAAATAATATATATTAATAAAGATTTAAATCTTTAAACATCAGTTGTCACCTCGGTGTGTGGTGACGTCTCCTGATTCATCGACTTTGAGTCTTAATCACAGACAGACAATGAATCTGTGTGATCATGTGACCCCTGTGGTTTGTGTCATCCGCTGACTGTCTCCTCGCGTCCTGCAGGGGGCGCTGCAGGGATGGTGTCCAGGATCACTGGCTCTGTGGGTAAAGGCCTGGCCGCCATCACGATGGACAAAGAGTATCAACAGAAACGACGAGAGGAGATGAACCGACCGCCCAAAGACTTCGGAGAGAGTTTGGCTAAAGGAGGAAAAGGACTGTTGAAGGTAACGAGTTTGTTCAGGTGTGATGTCATCGTCAGTCAGCAGCTCATTGGCCGATGAAACACAGTAACCAATGATCTCTCTGCAGGGAGTCATGGGTGGAGTCACGGGCATCGTCACCAAACCTGTGGAAGGTAAAAGTTTCTCTGATCCTTTGACTGAAGTTCATGAAACTAACCAAGTTTTAAAAACAAGCTTTGTAGAAAATCAGTTTCCTGTCGTCACGATCACAAGATCTCAGTCTGAACTCTGACCTCCTGTGGTGTCATGTGACCGTTCAGGGGCGAAGAAGGAGGGCGCGGCCGGCTTCTTTAAAGGAATCGGTAAAGGTCTGGTGGGCGTGGTCGCTCGGCCGACAGGCGGCATTGTGGACATGGCGAGCAGCACCTTCCAGGGCATCCAGAGGTACGACAGCTGTTCACTTTGTGTGGCTTTGTTTGTCTATGAACTTGGTGTGTTGTTCGTGTGCGTCATAACGTTTGTTCTCTCTGTTCTTCTGTTCACTAATTTCACATTTTCTGTTTTTGTTTTCTGTCTCTTGTCGCTTGTCTCCGGAGTTTTCTTATTTTCTTCTTGTGGTGTTTGTTTTGAGTATTTTACATGAAACGTGTTAAAGCTCAGCTCCTTCACTTCCTGTTTGTCTTACGTTGTGAACATTTAAACTGAAAATAAAAGTATTCTTCTACGGTTGGGATTGGGTATCTGAATATAATCGGTGACTCTGATTGGCGGGTGATGCGGTGAGTTGAAGGAGACGAGCTTTAACCATCTCTAAATGTTTGCATGTTGTTGTGCAGCGGACAGATGGTGAGTTTGTGCATCGTGCCGCAAATAAACTTCATCCATCGTTTCCTGGCTCATGTCACTTCCCCCTCTAACGATGCCTCAAGCCCCGCCCCGCCCCCTGTAAGCCCCGCCCCAGCCTGTTGCAGCATTATGAGTCAGGAGGCCACGCCTCTGAGGAGAGTCGCCGTCCCGCTTCACTTCCTGAGACATGTTTTCCACAAACGACCAATCAGCTGCTGTTTCAGTGACACATTTTCACAATCATGAGTCATCACCTGATGAGCTTACCCAGAATCCCCTCTGCATCGCCTGTCCTCTCCTCAGGGATCGTCTGATTGGCTGATTGAATGATCACGTGGTTCTGCTGAGTTTGGTTGAAACTGAAGATCTGGAGAAACACGAACGTTTGTTTGTTTGTTTATTGAAAGTGCTTGGCTACTAAATTCTACTAAACACCATGACAACATGAAAGAACCTGTAAATATTTACAAATATTACTTTATATTTGAAAATAAATCAAATGTCAAAATATTCAGAAACATTAAAATATACTTGTTTATAATAAACACATATGTTTATGTGCGTATGCATGCATCATATTAAAGACATGAAGGACATTGAAATATAAATATTTGTAGTTGCATATAAATATCAGTAAATAAACAAGAATTTAAAGATAATTTAAATACTAATAAATACGTAAATAATGATTCATATTTTAGACTTTTAAATATTATAAATAAAGTATCTGTACACTAATACGCACAAAGAAATACTTACATAGTTTGTATTTAGTCAGAAAACACTGACGCGTATCGGCTCGACAACCTGCCTGTGTTCCTACATTTCCCAGCAGCCTCAGTGATCCATCTGTCATGTGACTCATCAGTCAGTTCGTTATAACCTGTTGAACGTTATGTTTCATGCCGTCACTGTAGAGGTCACAAGAGGTGAGACATCACGCTTCATCTGTGAGGCTGCGTCAGGTTTCACCTGATTAACTCACCCACTGATCCTGAGTCAGATCATTTAACCTGATTCATTTACTGACTGATCCTGGGTCTGATTTGCTGTGTGTGTGTGTGTGTGTGTGTGTGTGTGTGTGTGTGTGTGTGTGTGTGCAGAGTGGCAGAGTCAACAGAGGAAGTGACCAGACTTCGTCCGGTGCGTCTGATCCGTGAGGACGGGATCATTCGACCGTACGACCTGACGGAGTCTCAGGGTTTTGATCTTTTCCAGGTTTGATCACTTTAACTTGTTTTACATGATGTCACTTCCTGTCTTCAGCCTCCGTCTCGTGTTCTGAAACTGAATCTTCACTCAAACAAAACCTTGTGTCATGAAACGTTTGTCTGAGTCACAATATTACCTAATAACATATATTATAAATAGTATAGTGTCATATTAATATCAATAATAATCTAAACTTCATCTTATTTTTCATTTATTACTAATCTGAAGTTTCTTCTTTTTTTTCTTCTTCTTCTTCTTCGTCTTCTTCTCCTTCGTCTTCCTCTTGTTTGTGTCTCATGCAGCCGGAGGAGGAATGAACAGGGTTTGAATTTAGCAACTTTATTGTTCAGTTTTTTTAAACATTATTAATCACATGATTAATTTCTCACCCTGCAGATCTGATCATTAATCTGTAAACATGTTGTAAGAACATGAATATGTTCAAACTAATCTCTCCTCATTCCTCAAACTGTTTTTACTCAGTTTTTGACAAAAGTTTCACTGTTGTTTTTATTCATAAATAATATTTTAGTAAAGTTAAAAAAGTTAATTTATATGAATTTATTGAAAATAGAAACTCAGTTTGAATTATTTTGTTTTAAATCTGTGTTTAATGTTTCTTCTGTAGATTTCAGTGATATTTTTATAAACATCAGATTAAAATCCATCCGTCAGATATATATCTTATTAGCTACTAGCATGTAATATTACCATGTTATATACAATATTAATGTTCTATTATATACTGTTTAATATTGTATCATATACTATATAATCTGTATTATATTATATACTATATATTGTTAATAATTCTGTGTTGTGTTTGTCTTTGTCTGATATTACTCAGCATGACCTCTGACCTCTGACTCTGTTGTTTCTGTTCAACTCAAACTGTCTGATTCGGTGTGTGTGTGTGTGGGTGTCTGGGTGTGTGTGTGTGTGGGTGTGTGTGAGTGTCTGTCTGTGTGTGTGTGTGTGTGTGTGTGTGTGTGTGTGTGTGAGTGTCTGTGTGTGTGTGTATATAATCTTATTGTTCAACTTCAGATGTAATAAAACTTCTCTCTTCACTAACTCTCTCTCTTTTCTCAGATGTGTAAACACAAAAATCACTGAATCATCAGTTTTGAAGCTTCTTCATTTTTGCAGATGTTATTTGTACCCGATGTGTTATTACACATCTGTGCTGTCAAATGAAAGCAATAATAACATTGATAATATAACGTGTGTACTAAAGTGTATGAAATCAAAAAACAGACTCAATTAATGAAATTAATTCATTTGAATCTCAGTGAAAATGTTCAGAACGTTTGTCTCATTAACACTCACAGCAACTAACACTAACTTGAATTAACTCTATCTAACAGTAATTAACTAACTAACTCTAACTAACGGTAACTAGCTCTTACTAGCAAAACTAAACTCACCCTGACTAACACTCATTAACTCTAACTTCTATTTCTTGTTGGTTTGGTTTAGTTTCGTTGGTTCAAGTGTATTGTGGTTGATTCTGGTCAGTTTAGTTAGTTCTAGATGGTTCTAGTTGGTTCTAGATGGTTCTAGTTGGATGTTGTATCCTCAGATGAATCCAGTGTCACAGCTGAAACATAAAGACGCAGATTCAATAAATAAATGAACTGTTTGTTTCCAGCGTTCACAAATCAAACAGCTGGATGGTGAAGTTTTCAGACGTCACTGTTTATATCCTGGACACAGGAAGACCAACATCATCATCACCAACAGGTACAGACCTCCACAATAAAAGCCTCACTAACATTGTCGTGTGATTGTTGTCTCACTGTTGCCTTTGTGTTGTTGTGCAGGAGAGTCTTGTGCGTGAAGGAGATTGACTTTGTCGGCCATTTTAACAAAGAGTGGGAGTGTTTGTTTGAGAACTTCTATCGTCCTCCGGCTGTGACGGGATCTGAGCTGAAGATCTACTGCAAGGTACCAAAATAAAACTTCAAGTAAACTTTGAAATAAAATATGAAATGAACCTGAAACAAACTGAACTATAATGTGTGTGTGTGTACGTGCGCATCAGGAGCAGCAGAAGTTAAAGTTGCCAAAGAGAGATGAGGACTCGGTGAGGAAAGTTCAGCTCAGAGACGCAAACACCGCTCAGGTAGTGTGTGTGTGTGTGTGTGTGTGTGTGTGTGTGTGTGTGTGTGTGTGTGTGTGTGTGTGTGTGTGTGTGTGTGTGTGTGTGTGTGTCTCATCTCTGTTGTTTCTTTTTATGGCCCCACACACTTACTTGGTTGCCATGGTTACCTACAGACGCTGCAGGAGGCCATATCCGACGCGCAGGCGGCGCAGCAGCAGCACCGAATGGCGAGACAGAAATCACAGCGTTTCCTGAAACTGGACAGCAAACAGTGAGGTCACTTCCTGTCAGCCGCTGTCACTTCCTGTCAGCAGGTGTCTTTGTTTGGATTGAAGAGCTGTGCCTTTAAGTGTAGAAGCAGATTCAAACTGACTTCCTGTTTACACATCTGGAACCATCCAATCAGAGCTGCACTTTATTAACGAGGGTTTAATCGAATAGGTTCATAAAACTTTATTGTTTATATGTATTTACGCATTAGGCCGATCACTAATGGACGGGTAGTGCTCAGTTGTTATTGGGCTTTTACTCAATGGAGGAAATGAATGACGGGGTCATAGTTAAACTTCCTGTTTAAAAATAAAGGTAATCTGGGTGTTGAATCAAATTCAAAATATATGAAATCGTTTTATCTGTTGTCATCAGAGGAATGTTTTTATTTTATTTTAATGAGATTATTTTTGACAGTGGGTGGGTTCAGGTTTCTTTGGGTCCCTGCTGTTTGCCTGCAGGTGGCGCTGTCACGTGTTTAAGATGAAGCCATTTGACAAGTTGCACTAAAACTAATAGAAGAATCAGTTTGACTCGTTTACAAACTTTGTTTTCATGTTTCTGTCTTTGTTGTTGTTGACGCCCGAAGATCAAAGGTCAAATAAAGAACCTGATGTGTAACCAAAGAGATTTTTATAAACACGATTGTTGACGTTTTGTTTACGAGAGAACTTTGTGATCAGAGACGTCACCAGCTGCTGTTGTGTTTCAGTTCATAAACCACTTCAGACCAGCAGGAGGCAGCAGACTGCAAATCTGACCAACCCCCCCAACACACACACACACACACACACACACACACACACACTCAGAGGTTAATGTGTGTAACAGCTGGTTTCAACACACGCACACTGTGAGGCTGTCGCTCTGCAGGGCGTCGTCATGGCAACAATAAAAACAGGATCAAGGTGAGGAAGATGATTTCCAGATGTCGGTTGTTTCTGCCGTTTCCCGATTGGTCCGTTCTCAGGCTGATGTGTGATCTGATTGGATGTCGTTTCTTAGAGTGAACTGACCCTGAGTCAGTTTAGATGCAGCCCTGACGGTGGTGGTGGGGGGTTGTCCCAGTGCACCATGGGAAGTTTTCCTTCGGTGTTCTCTCTTCTGACCAGCTTCTGTCGTCATGGAAACATCTGGAACAGGTTGTTCAAAGAGAGAAACAGATCTGAGGTCAGTTTACTGTTAACTGAGACTCTACTGTTAAATATTACACAAAGTGATACAGTATATATAATATTCATAGAATATTACACACTCAATAACATTTGTATGATAATAAAAACTACAAAAATATTCTGATACAGGATTTGATCATCAGTGGTTTTCAGATTAAAAGTTTATCCTCCAAAATAAAAGCAGTGTCAGACCAGATGCTTCCTGTCTGCTGGGTCGTTATGGCAACCAGGTGACCTTTGACCCCAGGACTGAGTGAAGTTTCCGACCGCTGTTAATTAAGTTTCGCTGAGTTTCTGTGAGTCAGTAGTTTACGAACCGTACTTTACTAAGTATTTAAAAACCGTTTACAGACTGTCGACCACCGGCTGGTGGGTCATGAGGTCAGACCTGAGTTCTCTGATGTTGTCACCAACCAGAGACAGATGCATCATGGTCCGATCACACACAGTTTCCTGTTACTTACGTTCTGGTCTTGTGACCAGATGAGGGTCAGGTGATGGTGAGGTCGTCCGACAGGTGGAGCTGGGTGTCGTCTGCGTGGCGACGTGAGCAGATAACAGGGGCCCTGAGACGAGGGACTCGATGTCCGTCCACAGTTTGAAGGAACGCCCAGCGAGACGGACTCAGACCACGACAGAACTTGTAGTGAGCAGAGCAGGATGTGTTGGTTCACCGGGTCAGAGGTTGCTGATTGGTCCAGAGACGTATCGACCAATGAGCTGCAGCTCGACCTTCAGTCACAGATAGCAGCTGTTCGCTGGCGTCTCCTCTCTGATAAATAAACTATGCTCATCCTGTCTCCACGGAAACGCTCTCTGCTTCATGATATCCATGACAACAGATTGATGACCTCCTGTTCCTGCACGGCTCGGACAGGAAGTGAAGACCCATCCCTGCAGGTCAAGATCATGTGACTCTTTTTATCGGATGAGTGAAGGTCAGTTTAAACATTTTTATTTCCAGATGAAAATATTTAACAGAGGAATAAAACGTGTGAAGAAGAAAACGACAGAGACGAGACGAGTGGACAGATTTCACTTTGAACTCTTCTTCTCTCTGATGAGATTCTGCTAATTTAACGTTCACGTGAATAAATCTGAGTCTTAACGTTTCCTCTTCTGTTCGTTTCTCTCGGTTCGGTCATGAATTCCGTCGCTGCCACATCACATCAGGGTGAGTGGGTGAAAACCAGGTTAGTGGTTAGTGGGTTAACCATAACTCACCAACCACCGACCTGGTGCTGATGTGACCTCTCAACACGTTCATCTGTTCACGTTTACAGTGAGTGACTAATTAACTAATTAAGTTAACTTTAACCTCAACCCACTGACCGGCTGAGTCCTCAGTGTGTTTACAGTTGTGTTCAGTTTCACCTGCAGCAGCTTAACTTCCTGTCAACACCAGGGGGCGTGGTTTTCTTACCGCAATACATTTTTAACATCAATATATTTTCACATGGAAGACAAATAAGCAGCACCACTGTTTTTTCAGATGAGATTTTTCTGTCAGATGATGTCATAGTGATGTCAGATGATGTCATAGTGATGTCAGATGATGTCATAGTGACGCCAGACTTCCTGAAACGTCCTGAACCGAGGTCGTCTCTCAGCTCCTGTCTGACGATGTGAAAATATTTATTTTTTCTTTCTTTGAGCTGCAGAATGAAAAATGGTCACAGGATGAATCTCATCATATTTTCTGCAGAACGATCTGAAAGAATCTTTTCAAACTCTTTATCGAACAGCGACTGATCAGGTGACTGTATTCCGACCAATCAGAGCTCACAGCTAAATATTTGGGGAATTTGTTTAGTGGAGAAGCTGCTCCACATGTTTCCTGTTAGAATAGACGGAGTCATTTAAAAATAAAACACATCTTTGTAATGAGCCATAGAAAATATCGCCAGTAGTCATGGAAACAGGATTTAAGCATATTTCTTGTAAATATCAGGATTAAAATGAGATGTTTTTACGTTAGTGATGAACAATGAGTCAGTTTTTCTTCTGTTGTTTCCAGTGTGAAGAATCTGTCTCCAGTCTGATCTCAGATCTGTCAGAGCTGCTGTTGTGCTTCAGGTTTTATTGGATTATAAAGTTTAACAGGCCGGTTTGAACAGCAGCACGGACTCACAGTGTTTGTTCTCTGCTGGAGGTTCAACTCATTAAATCAAACCTGGAAGCTTTTTATATTAAATATTAAAATCACAGAGTCGGAGAGAGAAACGTGTGTAAAACAAACTTTTATCAGACGCAACATTAACGAAACTTTCTCTGACTTTTAAACTTCATCATCATCAACTTGTCAACTAACTGATGAGTCAACGTGTTTTTACTCAAGTTTCAGATTCTTCAACAGAAATACGTTGATGTTTCTACAGAACGACCCTGAGCAGCAACTGACACTTGGTCAGTGATTGGTCAGTGATTGGTCAGTGATTGATCCAGGGATCGGTGTCTCATCACAACGATTTATTCTGTTTTGTTTTCACGTTGAAAATGTGACGTTTGATCAACACTGTTGATATTTATGATGTTTGTGAATGTGAGTGTTTGAATTGTTCCAGCTGAGCGTTGCTGTTGTAGTCGACTCACTTGGCTCGGACTCGTCTGGCTCTGAGTCCTGAGTGGATTTATAATGTGGTAAAACACGGGGGGGGCGGGGGTGTAATGACTTCCAGCTGCTGAGGCCGAGCGCAGGAGGACGTTTGATTTCTACACATTCAGAAACAGAACACGTGACCTGCTCACGTCATCGTGTGGAACGATTCACTTCTCACCTGAGACCTTCACGAAAACATGAAGCTAAATGATTTCTGAAGTTGAAGAGTAAAACTATTTTAGTTCTTTTGTCAAACATGAACCTGAAGCTTCAGTTTCCCACACGTGGTTTTATCTTTTATATCTTTTATATCTTTTCTTTTTCTTTACACAGTTTAGATGGAGTCACTGAACAGCTCAGATAGTTTCAGAATAAAAGTCACGTTGATTCACAACCAAATGTTTCAGACCCTTTGGAGAAGTTTCGTCTTTATTTTGACATATTCACATTTCCGAGCAACCATCATGCTTTGGGAGAATAAAGTTCACGTACCAGTGATGCGACGAGGTCGTCCCATTTCAAAGCCTCAATCAGTTGATCCCTCCTGAGGATGATGATGATGAAGATGATGAAGATGAAGATGAAGATTACTAGTTCAGTGTCTGAACTTTTTCTTTCCTCCTGAATCTTTCAGAGTTTCTTCTGTGGAAAGAAAAGATGGTGTAAAGTAAACAAAGGGAGGGGGATGGGGGAGGGGTGAGTGGAAAAAGCAGGGTGAGGGTTAACAGGGCCTCCAGGTATGTCTCCCCCCCCCCCCCCCCCCCCCCCCCCCAGCCACTGAGCTGAGTTTAGATTTTCTGTCTCAGACTAAATATGAAGCTGTTTGTGTTAAAGTGAAGCTTCAGCTGAACAGAGATAAACACAGAACACAGCTTCACTGACGTTCACCCAGACTGAACCGGACTCTGGAGACCCTGACCCAGAGTCCCTGTGACCCACAGCTGAGCTGAGACAGAGACCTGCTCCACACAGACCTGATCCACACAGACCTGCTCCACACAGACCTGATCCACACAGACCTGCTCCACACAGACCTGATCCACACAGACCTGATCAGACCTGATCCACACAGACCTGATCAGACCTGATCCACGCAGACCTGCTCCACACAGACCTGATCCACACAGACCTGATCCACATAGAGCTGATCCACACAGACCTGATCAGACCTGATCCACACAGACCTGATCTACACAGACCTGATCTACACAGACCTGATCCACATAGACCTGATCCACACAGACCTGCTCCACACAGACCTGATCCACACAGACCTGATCTTCCATTGATCCACACAGACCTGATCCACACAGAGCTGATCCACACAGACCTGATCAGACCTGATCCACACAGACCTGATCCACATAGAGCTGATCCACACAGACCTGATCAGACCTGATCCACACAGACCTGATCCACAGAGACCTGATCTTCCATTGATCCACACAGACCTGATCCACACAGAGCTGATCCACACAGACCTGATCAGACCTGATCCACACAGACCTGATCCACACAGACCTGATCCACACAGACCTGATCTTCCATTGATCCACATCAGTCCCTCTGATCAACTGAACCCTGTACTCAGATTGTCTGTTATTTTGGGGCGTGTCTTGGAAAATTAGTTTTTTCAGTCCACATCTGAATGACCTCTGACCTCTGACCTTTGACCTTTGACCAGTTAGGATCATATCAAAATAAAAGCCTTCGTCTGTGTTTTACGACCCCTTCTAAAAACCAATCAGTGGAGACTTTATTGATCTGTGAGGTGATCAGGTGATGAGATAACTCACCCAGGTGATCGCCTGCAGGCCGATGACAGAGGAGGAGCCGAGCGATGCTACGTGATCAGTTCATCAGGTCATTGATTGATTCTGTCAGCGCGTTGCTCAGAGGCACTGCAGCAGTGACTGGCACCCACCTGTTTGTCCCTCAGTGTGGACTGACAGGCACGGAGCCGCGTCCTCGCAGAAACAGTTTCCATCAAAACATGGAAACAAAAACACCACGTCACAGTTTCCATGTTTCCAATGTGAAACGAGAGTCGACAGATCACATGTGAATAAAAAAAGATAAAGATCGAAAAACAGATAAAAGTCATGTTGACAGGTTCAGGGTTACATGTATGTGTCATGTATGTGCTGTTGTTTGATGATGAAAATGTTTTAAAGGTGAAAGATATTTTCTGAAACAATCACTTCCCTCGAGTCGGAGGTCGTCACATGAGGACAGACGACGTCTCAGCAGCGAAGTCAACGTGAGTTTAATCAAACCCAGTTGATCAGTATTGATTTCATGATGTCATGTGTGTGTGTGTGTGTGTGTGTGTGTGTGTGTGTGTGAGAGAGAGATTTTCAGAATAAGGTTTGAGTGGGTGAGAGTTGCAGCAGCTGGTGATAAATCTCTGCTGTTGTTTCTCACCTGAGGTTTCCTCTGTGGAATGTGACTCTGTCATTAAAACAACAGCTTCTTTTAAAACGGCCTCATAAAGTCCAAACAGTGAAACAGCCAGGGTGAGTGAAGTGATGCATTCTGGGTGGTCCGTCTCCACACAGGGAGGAAGGCGGGGGTAGGGGGTCTGATAAAGAGAGTTTCCACTGTTTCACTCTGACGCTCTTATTGTGAAAAGAAACTTTATTTTTGTTCACATATTGTTTTCTTCACGTTTAGATTTTATTCTGAAAAGACGGATTCATCTGAATTATTCTTCATGTTCCAAATCACTGAGTCGTCCATGTGCATTGTGGGTAATGTAGGCCCCAGGTTCAAGAGTGGGATGATCAATCTGCTTTCAGTTTCAAATTGTCTCAATAATAAAACCATAAGTAAAATTCTTATCACGGCTGCTGTGGTTGTGGGGCCCCTGAGGGTCTGTGGGCCCCTGAGGGTCTGTGGGGCCCCTGACGGAGCCGGGCCTCAGCGGTTCATAGAAATAAAGCCTTGAACGTTCGTAATGTTTTACTTCACTGTGGACAAAAAACAAAATTTACATCAAGGTCAAAGAATTTGTGATTTAATGCCCCACCCAGTGGAAATGTTCAGTGACACAAATCAAACACACCCAGTGAACAACAAGCTTCCAGAGACAGTTTGTTATCATCAGTGTGTGTGTGTGTGTGTGTGTGTGTGTGTGTGTGTGTGTGTGTGTGTGTGTGTGTGTGTGTGTGGTTATTTTAGGAGAAGCTGATATGAAACATCCTTTAACTTGAGGAAGTTTCCAGTGGAGGTGAAAAGTCACTGAACAGAAACGGAGACAAAGTTTAATCTTCTTTAGAGTCACATGAGTTTAACTTTTACTCTCAGTTATCATTTCATTTAAAATAATGAATTTATTATTGCAAGAATGTTAAAAAGGTTCATTTTTCTTTTGTAAGATTTCCTCAAAGTGTAAATAAATGTAAATAGATCCAGTTTATAAATGTAAAAAATACATTTATCGTTGACTGACCATCAAGAATCTTTAGATTTTTGAAAATCTGGTTTAGAACATAAAGAAAAAACAAACTCAAGAACTTTTTAAAGTTTTTTAAAATCCAGTTTCTCATCATTTAATTGAATATGTTTCGGATTATCTGTTGTTGTTGTACATCCGGTCACTTGTTGCATTTTCATCCTCACATGTTAAATGTTGTGTTTGATTCGTTTGGAGCTTTAATTTGTGTAAATGTTTATTTGAACGTGATATTTCTCACAAACATGTCACTGATTAAACTTACAGCTTGGACAAAGAGTGATGGACAAGATCAGGACTCGGTGATGAGACCAGGACCGTGATGAAGACTGGAGATCCGGACCAGGACCAGAACCAGGACCAGGATCAGAACCGGGACCAGGTCCTGGATCAGCAGGTGAGGCTGCAGACGCGCACGTGTCTGGTTTCTCCTGTGGGAGGGGCGGGGACAGTTTGGGGTGGGGGGGTGGGGGGGGTGATGAAGAGGAGGAGCAGCTGCTTCAATCTGTCGCAACGTTTTCTTTGTTTCACATGAAAAGTTCTGATGAACAAACTCAGACCGAACCTCACCGATCAAACCGGATTAAACTGGGATTGAACCGGATTAAAGGGGGATTAAACCGGACTAACGTTGCAGAGGAGGAGCAGCGGGACTCGAACCGGAGCAGCTTGAGTCTGGACCAGAATCCGGATCATGGATCATTAGAACCGGACCTGGAGGACACGGATCTGGTCTCCATGGAGATGAGAGGATCGATCGCAGTATTGATTGTGTATTGATTGTTTATTGATCAGCGCAATGGCCGCGCTCCCGCTGCTGCTGCTCGCGCTCTGGACCTGCGGACACGCCAAGAGCGCGTTCCCGCTGCGACCTTCCTACAGCCTGTACACCGGCGGGCACGCGCACGGAGGCCGCGCAGCCAGCAGACACAGGTAGGATGACACGTGCACGGAAAGGATGATGATGATGATGGTGGTGATGGAGGAGGAGGAGGTGGTGACGTCACCTCAGTCGGGTTTTTCTGACAGATGTTTTATTGTGAAAGAGAAGAGGAAGTGTTTAAAAGTTGCTGGTTTGAATCCTGGTGCCGGAGGTTTGATGCATCAAACTCCGATCATGTCACTGTGATGTCACTGTGACGTCACTGTGACTGACCTCACGCACTCCTCTCTGCTGTTACCGTGGTTACGAGCTCTCATCAGCTCAGGATGCAGTTTCAGGTCATTTCAAATCACTGAAACCAAGAACGTGTGCCGGCTCCCATCAGCCCCTTAAAGGTGCAGTGTGTAGCATTTAGTGACATCTAGTGGGGAAGTGTCACGTTGCAGCTGAATGCCCCCCCCCCCCCCCCCCCCCCCCCCCCAACATCAGAGAGAACCTGTGGCAGCTTCAGTCGTCAAAGGTTTAGTTTGTCCAGTCTGAGCTACTGTAGAAAACATGGCTGCCTCCGTAGAGAGGAGCGTCTCCTGATGTAAATATAAAGTATTTAAATATAAAGTATTTAAATATAAAGTATGTTAATATAAAGTATTTAAATATAAAGTATTTTAATATAGAGTATTTCAATATAAAGTATGTTAATATAAAGTATTTTAATATAAAGTATTTCAATATAAAGTATGTTAATATAAAGTATTTAAATATAAAGTATTTTAACATGAAGTATTTAAATATAAAGTATTTTAATATAGAGTATTTTAATATAAAGTATGTTAATATAAAGTATGTTAATATAAAGTATTTAAATATAAAGTATTTTAATATAAAGTATGTTAATATAAAGTATGTTAATATAAAGTATTTTAATATAGAGTATTTAAATATAAAGTGTGTTAATATAAAGTATGTTAATATAAAGTATTTAAATATAAAGTGTGTTAATATAATATTTAAATATAGAGTATTTTAACATGAAGTATTTAAATATAAAGTATTTAAATATAAAGTATTTTAATATAGAGTATTTTAATATAAAGTATTTTAATATAAAGTATGTTAATATAAAGTATTTAAATATAAAGTATGTTAATACATCTTCAGGGTCTGAAGTCTCGCTCCTTCTCGTCTCCGTCTGTTCCTCTGAGGAACGTCGTCTGGTTTTCCCATCGCTGCACACGAGCCAATCACAGTCCACCGTTTATTTATAACCCGGGTCTTTAAGGTGCGTACGACACTTCTCACGCAAACGTTTGGATCTAAAACAAACTTAATGTTAGAATGTGGGGACATGTAGGCAAACTCCTGATCCTGGTTCTGGTCCTCACCCTAATCCTGATCCTGACCCTGACCCTGGTTCTGACCCTGATCCTGGATTATAACTAAATATATAAATGATGTCATAATAATGTTGACATTATTGTGTTTAACTCTAAACGTATTAATGATCCTGTTGAATGTTGGAGAACACAGATTACTTACCTGAAATTTACTATTTTATTTTAAATTTACTGTCATAAATATTTTTTAACGATATATATATATATATATATATTCATGTATATACAGTTACAGAGTTTTTATATTCATACCTAATTGTATAATACTGTGAGTTAATGCTTATTTATACTATAGATAGTATAATACTCATCAGTACACTACTGTGACATATAATTTATAAATATATATATTTCACATTTGACTATTTTTACCAGTTTATTCAAACTCATATTCGTATTGTACACGATAAATCCCTGTATTCTGCTGATATGTGTTTTTATGTGTATATTTACTTCTATACCCTCGTGTACTCGGGCTCAAGCTCAGTTTACGTCCTACTCGTGAATGTTTCTCTACAGAGAACATTTCCACCTGTAGTGAAATGTTTACATCGTTCACATATTCTTTGTTTCTTAAGAATTGTTCTTTATTCCATTTTATATTTTCACCTCTTGAAGATCTGCTGCTGTTACAGGTGAAGTTCACTGGTTCAGTGAAGTTTCTCATCTCGTCTCTGAAGACAAAACTTCCGCCGCTCAAACACACACAGGCGGCGTTCCTCAGGTTTATGTTCGTCATTCACGCACTTGAAGTTAGAAGCGTTTGTTGAATCTGACGTCAGAAATGTTCCTATAAACTCAGCGTGCGAACAAAACGTAAAAGAGGGATAGAAATCCAAACATGAGGCCGGATGTTAAAACACTCAGCGTTAAAGTCACGAATTGATATCATTGATTTTAAATAAAACATTTTCTGAGTGAGACAAGTTGACGTCTGTGTTGTGTATTTACACACACACACACACACACAGAGTGAAGTCTATGATTTCATCATCAAAAACGCCTAAATGACTCATTTCCTGTAGAGAGAGTGACATCACGCTGTGTGTGTCTGTGTGTGTACTATCTTTGTGAGGACCGGCTCCGTCGAGATGTTTGAGGTTCGTGTTGCATTAAGTCAACGAGCGTCCTCACAAAGATAGAAGTGCCGCTCTGGAGTTGGAAATGTTTGTGATTATCGTTTGTACGAACAGATGCACGAGAAATGTGAGACCAGTGTACGAACATACTCTCTCACGAGGTCGAGTGTTTCCTCTCGTCAGTCTGTGGAGGTCAAAGGTCAAAGCTGGTCCTGGTACTGAGGGTGGAGACGTGACAGTGAGATCAGGACTGAATGTTGAAAAAGAGAAAATCACATAAAAACAGTTTGTTCTCGTGGTTCATGATAAATGAATTCTCTTTTTATTTGACTAATTCAGAACAAGCTGAAAAACATCAAGTCAATTCGACACATCTGCTATAAATTCAATTTAAATCAAGTTACATGAAAACCCAGAATAAATTCAGTTTTTATTAAAGACACGTTTGAAATGTTTAAAGTTCCTGAGTCTCGCTGATCGTGCGTCAACATGACAAACTTGTAAATCTCCTCGATTCATTTTCTTTCTACATTTAATCGTTCGGACATTAAATTTAAAAACCAGTGAATTCCTGCTTGTTTTTCAGGATTCCAGAGAATTTTAATCATAATTTCATTTAAACACAAAAAGACGCACTGATGACATCACCACCACGCGCTGAACATTTCCTGAGGTTTTTTTACCCACAATACCCCTCACACATCAACAATGTTGTACTGTGTGTGTGTGTGTGTGTGTGTGTGTGTGTGACACAGGAACTGGTGTTCGTTTGTGGTGACAAAGACGGTGAGTTGTGTCGTCGAGGACGGAGTTGAGACGTATGTGAAACCTGATTATCATCCCTGCAGCTGGGGGAGCGGACAGTGCAGCCGAGTGGTGGTGTGAGTACACACACACACACACACACACACACACACACACACACACACACACACACACACACACACACACACACACACACATGCTGGAATGTTGGTGCATGATGACATCACTGTTCTACAATCAGTAAGTTAGTCAGTAGTTATTTGCATTTGACGGTATTAGCGGCTGTGCTCCCGGAGTTCACTGGAATCGTTTCTGTCTGTGTAGCGCCACCATCAGGCCACAGTCGTCGTCACACGGAGCCTCCTGCTCACCGTGACTGTAAATAGTAACAAACAGTTCACATGAGTGATTCTAACATCTGTTCCTCAGTGTTTCTGCTGGTGATTCTCTTCTGTGTCGACCTGCCCTGCAGCCCCACAGATGGATTCAATCAAGTTTTACTTTCAGTTTTCAGAAGTCCTGATTGGCCGAGAGCCGCTCGCCAACATATTTGCGGTGGACTGAAGGAGAAGAGAAGTAAGAGGAGTTTGCCTGAGATCTGAGATCAGATACAGAAAAATCTTCTGATCGGCAGGAAACTATAAAGAAAGTGTGTGATGTCACAGCAGCATCAGTTCAAGTGGATTCACAGGATGAACAAGTCCAGGTTTATTATGTGATTTAACTTCCTGTTTGTGCAGGTGGAACCAAAACATCGTTCTCTCTTACTGAGAACATGAAATGTCACACGAACACGTCATGATGTCACACGAACACGTCATGATGTCACACGAACACGTCATGATGTCACAGGATGACGGTGGTAGTTTTTCTGTTCAACATTAAAAATCCAACGTGTCACTGATCTCCGCAGTTATCGGACCTACATGAGGCCGCGCTACAAGGTGGCCTACAAAATGGTGACGCAGATGGAGTGGAAGTGTTGTCATGGTTACAGCGGAGAGGACTGCTCCGAAGGTCCAGCTGCTGGAGCAGGACCCCAGGTCTCCACCAACAGACCACAGCCCAGACCTGAACATGGAGGAGGGACGAGCCCTGGAGGAGGAGGAGGAGGAGGAGGAGGAGGAGGAGGAGGAGGAGGAGGAGGAGGAGGTTCTGGACCAGGACAGAGCGGAGGACACGGTGGTGAGTGGAGTCACTGCGTTAATGTTTAGACTCATCTTTAATCATAGACACTTCTCACTGGACAGATTTCATCTGTTATTATTTTATTTTCCATTTATTCTCAGATTTTTAAACATGAATCTGAAATTCAGGATTATTTTAAAATGTCTAAAATCTTATTTTTAAGATTTTAAATGAGGCACCACTTTATTTACTTCATACTCGGTCTGAGGTCGACCTCATGCTTGTGGGTGATTCTCAACACTTTTGTATTTAAATTCTTTAGACTTGTTGTTCTTGCTAAGTTTGATCTGTGAAACCAACTCGAGAAACTTTTTATTCTCAGTTCAACACACAACAGCCGTAATATGTGACCTGTGCTGACCTCTGCTGGTGACCTTCATGAACTGCTCCTGTTATTGTTCTGTTGCTTCTTTTTATTTTTGAAGGAAAAGTTGAGAATGAGAAGATGAGGCAACTGGAGGAGAAGATCCAGAGTCTGACCAGGATCGTCCAGGACCTGCAGTCCACCCTGAACAATCCGTCTGTCGGCGGAGGAGGAAGAGGAGGAGGAGGAGGAGGAGGCGGAGGCTCGTCAGGAGGAAGAAACCCTGCTGATGCTGCTCAGCCAGAGATTAAAGAGACGATTCACAGCATCCAGACCAAACTGGACCAACTGGACAATCGAACACAGGTGTCACAGCTTTTTCCTTTTTCCATCTTTACCTGTGGTCCGGATGTGGAGTTAGAGTGGGTCGTCCATTAATCAGAATGTCAGAGGTTTGATTCCTCAGTGAGATCCTGACAGATCAGATCCTGTTACACAGATCATCAGATTATGTTTAACATTGTATGATGACAGATCCACCTCAGTTGTTTGTGTAGCTGTGTTCATGTCGGCTTTGTCTCCTCCGACAGGCTCATGATAAAACTCTGGTCAGTATCAACAACCACCTGGTGAACGGGAAAGGAAACGATCTGGACGGAGGTTTGTCTGGAGGAGGAGTGAGCGGAGGGAAACTGAACTCGCTGAAGGAGGAGATCCTGAAGGAACTAGAAACCAGGGTGTCGCTGTCCTGCTCCTCCTGTCAGGTATCAGGAAACTGCAGTCAATATACCACAGCGCCCCCTGCTGGTCAGGATGTGACTACAGTCACGTGTGAAGCAACATTTCCTTGTTTTCTGCCTGTTTTAAACAGAAAGACGTCAACACGTCAACACAACCGAAATCTCAAATCACAACCAAATGCTCAGCTTAATGTTTTTTAATGTTTCACTGTAACAACTCAGTTAACAAGAGGAAATGTGAAGTGGTGAACGAGGTTTACACGTTCCATGAAATGCAGCATATTTCTAACTGTAAAAAAAAACCCTGATGATTTGTTTTGTTTGTGAGTTGGTTGGTTGGTTTGTTTGTGAGTTGGTTGTAAGACAGGAGCAGACGTCAGTGACCAAACAAACTGTAGCTGAAGTAAAACTGGTACTTTTAGTTGAGTCAGATTAAATTCACTGCCGTGTGTTTTCCAGGCCGGTGTGGAGGATCTGCGCCGACAGCAGCTCGAGGACCGAGAGCGGATTCGAGCTCTGGAGAAGCAGCTGAACGTCATGGACGTTCGTTATGGCCAGGGACTGGACGTGCTGCGGCGGGACGTGGTTCGTTTGCAAGGATGCTGCAGCACCGTCAATGACCTCCAAAACCGCATCACCGATGCTGAGCGTAAGATCAGCTCGGCCTCAGAGAACTTCGACGTCCTACAGAACCGCCTGGATAAGACGCTCGGGGGAGCAGGAGGCGGCAACAGTCAGAACACTGGGACCCAAGGAGGAGGGTTTGGTGGCAGCGGTGGAATCGGTGGACGTGGAAGAGATGTTGTGGTGACTGAGGACATGTTGGACAATCGCCTAAGAGACGTGGAGCGGCGGGTCAACAACACAGTGCAGCAGACCGAGCAGAGCTGTTCGTACCTGGAGAACGACTTGAAAGACTACATCCATAAAGAAGTGACGGACCTGAGGACGGTGTTCCTGGACCGGTTTGATGACCAGGCCTTCAGGATCGCAGATGTGGAGCTGGACGTGGGGCTGGTGAAGAACCGAGTGAGCGACCAGGACAAGACACTGTTGAAGCTGGAAAACAACACCTCCCTCATCATCCGGAGGCTGGAGCAGTGCAGCTGTGGAGGAGGGGGAGAGGGAGGAGGCCAGGGAGGAGGAGGAGGAGGAGGAGAGGGAGGAAGCCAGGGAGGAGGAGGAGGTGACCGAGGAGCGGGAGGAAGCTGGGGAGGAAGAGGAGGAGATGGAGGAAGCGAGGGAGGAAGAGGAGGTGACCGAGGAGCGGGAGGAAGCTGGGGGGGAGGAGGAGGAGATGGAGGAAGCCGGGGAGGAGGAGGAGGAGTAGGTGACCGAGGAGAGGGAGGAAGCTGGGGGGGAGGAGGAGGAGATGGAGGAAGCTGGGGAGGAGGAGGAGGAGAGGGAGGAAGCCGGGGAGGAGGAGGAGGAGGTGACCGAGGAGAGGGAGGAACCTGGGGAGGAGGAGTAATTCCAGGAGGAGGGAACAGGGGAGGAACAGGAGGAAGGTTACCTGGGATTGGAGGAGAAAACACCACAGAGAAATCGTTGGCGTGGAGAGTCGTGGCCAACGAGGATAAGATTCAACATTTCAACACTCGACTCAAAGACCTGTCGGTGTCGGGAGACTCTCTGTACGATAAGGTAGATTTAACCACGTATAAACATCTGTTCCTGAAAAACTCAGAGATCAGCGACGTCAGAACTGATGAGATATATAGTTATACAGAGTCATACAGTTATATTATACATCAAATAAGTCAAATTATATAGAGTTACTTATGGAGTTATATATATTTCTAGATACACAGAGAGTTTTTATTGTTATGCTGTAACACAGAGAGGTATTTATAGAGTTATATTTAGAGTTTTATAGAGAGAGTTTAGAGAATTTTTAGAGTTGTATAGAAAGTACACACAGAGGTATAAATAGTTGTATATAGAGTTAGAAATAGTTATAGAGTTATAAAAGTAGTTACATGTAGTTGAGGAGCTCTAAAGAGAGTTATATATAGAGTTATATGTATAAACGAAGTAGAAAATATATTAACATGTAAAGTGATTTCCAGGTTGTGGACTTGAGTCACGACGTTCGTAAGATCAAGGCTCTGACGGGCGATCACGGAGAACACTTCAACAGAATTGTGACGGAGGTGGAGACGCTGGGACACGACTGTGACCTCTGCAGGAAGGTGGAGGAGGAGCTGCGGAGGCTGAAGAATCACTCCCAGGATGCACTTTGGCGCATGCAGAGCCACATCAACAGACTCCAGGTCAGAGTGGAATCAGAGAAAGATGGCTGCTCCCAGATGTGCTCACACCTGCAGGACGATGTCCGCCTGCTGCGAGATGACGTCAGGAGGTGTAGCAGCCGATGTAAGAGCAGCTCTGACACGCCCACATCACCGTAACACAGGGCAGCTGACAAATGTTGTGATGTCACGTCACTGAGTTTAGACTGAAACATTCAACAGGTGGAGGATCTGGAGAATCTGGTGGAGCTGGAGGATCTGGTGGATCTGGAGGATCTGGTGGTTCTGGAGGATCTGGCAGTTCTGGTGGTTCTGGTGGTTCTGGTGGATCTGGTGGTTCTGGTGGATCTGGTCCCAGTGAAGGTGGAACTGGGCTGGATTCTGCGAAGCCACTAGACGGCCACAGTGTGATTGGAGGCTCCATCAACAACAACCAGCTGAAGACGCTGCAGGGAGAACTGTCCGAGGTCGTCCTCACTTTCAGCTCCATCAATGACACCCTGAAGGGAATCGAACACACGATGCAGAAACACGGCAGCGTCATCACTGACCTCGGTGAGTCCAACTCGATGTCGTCGTAACTGCACCTTCCCCAGCTGACGGTCCCTCATTCATCCTCTGCCTCCCACCAGGAAACACCAAAGATAAAATCATCTCCGAGCTGGACAAAATCCAGCTGGAGGTGACGGAGCACATGGAGGAGAGCCGGGACCGTTTGGACGGGTTGGATCGTGACGTGCGGCGGTTTGAGAGCACGCTGCTGGTGGAGATGGGCGACTGTAAGAGGTCTGGAGACGGGCTGGAGAAGAGGCTGTCGAAGCTGGAAGGCGTCTGTGGGCGACTGGACGGCGTCTCGGACTCAATCCACAAGATCAAGGAAGGTACAGTTTCTCCTGATGGAGCTTTTTATTCTTCACACGTTCAAACGTTCATAAGAACAGAGGATGTTGCTCTTTGTTAAAATCTGTGAGACAAACTGTGATTTGTGAATATGGGCTGTACATATATTATAAAATATTATATGATCTGACTGACTGATTGAGTCAACGTGTTCCACATCGGCATGTTTTAATTATTCCGTGTTCAGGACTGAATCGACACGTGTCTAGTTTGTGGACATGTGTCTCCGGTCTGAACGACACCGTCCTGCATCACGGAGGAATCCTGGACGTTATTCAGAAGAATCAGGACGACGTCCAGAGTCGGATGAAGAACCTGAACTCAAGCGTCAACCACGTCCTCAAAGATCATCAGAGTCTCTCTGAGCAGAACCTGAGCGGTGAGCTGGACCGTTTGTTTTATTATGTTATTATTTATCATGTTGTCACTCCTGTTCATAAGATGGTTGGTTTGTTAGTTTATTAGTTTATTAGTTTGTTGGTTTGTTAGTTTGTTAGTTTGTTGGTTTGTTGGTTTGTTTGTTAGTTTGTTGGTTTGTTAGTCAGTAACACACGACTGTTCTCTCTCTGTTCACGTCAACTCTTCATTTTCCATATACAAGTTTTCTTTTTCTACACTTGAGCAGTGATGATGCTTCCTGTCGGTGACATGTTCAAACCCACAGAACTTTATTTACATGAAGCAGAGACGCAGGAGTCAGCGTTTTCTTCACACTGTGAATAAAACTGTAACATTTGATGATGATGAACGTCAGTGAAGCAGCTTCTACTTCGTTGTGATTTCATTTTATTTTATCATATAATTACACAGGCCTGCCTGGACCCCCAGGACCACCTGGTGAAAGAGGCTTCAATGGGCTGCCGGGCCCCCAGGGGCCCCCAGGACCTCTTGGACAACAAGGACAGAACGGAGCTCGAGGTTTTCCTGGTGAGACGGATGTTTTTCATTTAGAGGAAAAAATGTTAACATCTTCAATATAGAAGGAGAATTTTCAATGAGTATAGATACAAAGTTTATCTATTTCAGTTCATATGAACACGCACATGTATGTAAACATGTATGTTTCTAACATGTGATTTGGTTCTTCCAGGTCCCAAAGGTGAAACAGGTATGTGATGTTTTATATACATGTGTGTTTATACGTGTGTGTGTGTGTGTTTGTGTGTTTATAAATGTGTGTTTATACGTGTGTGTGTTTGTTTGTGTGTGTGTGTTTGTGTGTTTATACATGTATGTGTGCGTTTATACGTGTGTGTGTTTGTGTGTTCTCAGGTCTGCCTGGTGCTGACGCTCATGTCCCCAGACTGTCCTTCTCTGCTGCCCTCACTGTCCCTGTGGACAAACCTGGGACCATCGTCTTCGATAAGATCTTTGTGAATGAAGGAGACTTTTATGACCCGAGAACAGGTAGAACAACGGTCGTCCACTCGTCACAGGGTTGTTGGTTCGATCCCCAGCTCCTGAGTGTGTCTCTGTCGTCAGTTTGTCTGTCTAACTAAATGTTAAGACGTTTGTATAAAATAGTTTAATCAATGCAACAGTTGAAAAGAAAAGAACATATAAAATATATAATAATGATAATATGTAACTGTAACTCATGAAAACAGTGAAGTTGTTTCTTGTTGAAAACCCTGTGCTGCCCCCTAGTGGATGATTTAACAATCCTGCCAACGTACAGGACGCATGAGTAAGTGACAGTGACGGTTACGTTTCTCTTCTCGTTCTGTGAAGTCGGAATAAACGAGTCTTTAGTTCACTGAGCAGGTTCACCATGTTCTTCTCTGGTATTTGAAAGATCGTTGATGGTAGATTGAATCGCCACCTACTGGCCGGCTGTTTGAGTGTTTGTAGTCTCTGTGTTCTTGTCTGGACGGAGATATTTAGTAAGATTTTGAAGGTTGATCTGGTGTCTCTCTGTGAAACTGTCTCCTCCAGGTGTTTTCACTGCTCCGGTAGACGGACATTACTTCTTCAGCGCCATCCTGACGGGTCATAAGAACGAGAAAATCGAGGCAGTTCTGTCAAAGTCTAATTACGGCATGGCCCGCGTGGACTCTGGAGGCTACCAGCCCGAAGGCCTGGAGAACAATCCTGTGGCCGAGGCTAAGACCCCTCCAGGCTCTCTGGCCGTCTTCAACATCATCCTGCCTCTGCAGACTCGGGACACAGTCTGCATCGACTTGGTGATAGGGAAACTCCCCCACTCCGTGGAGCCACTCACCATCTTCAACGGCATGCTGCTGTACGAAGACATGTGACCTGCTCGTCTGGACGATGCCTGAGAACCAGACCGACAGAACATGAAGTGTGAAGTCACTGTCGTTCAGAGGGTTCAACCCTGACGCTGAATGACCCTGAATGACCCTGAATGACCCTGACTCTGACGCTGAATGACCCTGACTCTGACCCTGACTCTGACCCTGAATGACCCTGAATGACCCTGACTCTGACGCTGAATGACCCTGAATGACCCTGAATGACCCTGACTCTGACCCTGAATGACCCTGACTCTGACCCTGAATGACCCTGAATGACCCTGAATGACCCTGACTGTAACCCTGACTTAGAGGTTATGACAGAATCTTTTGAATGACGTTGTCCTCTCGACTCTTTACGTCTCTTTACATGAGGACGACAGCAGGAGCTGAACTGTGCGACTGCTTTAATCCAATCACCTGATGTGATGTGGTCACATGACCTCAGAGCAGCACTGTGAGGACACGACTGTAAACCAGGACTCGCTGACGCCTGCTGCTACTTGAATCTTTTCAACACGACTTCCTGTGGTGAAGAATTACAGTATTAACAGCCTGTAGCAATACTACCCCCCCTACAGGCAGCATAGATCATTACAGCCACAACATAAAAAAAACATTTTTATTGATTCTTCAAGTTTGAACAATAGTGGAGCAAGAAACTGCAGAATGTGACCAGAAGGTGGCGCCACAGGAGAGACCATCAACGTCTGAAAACAAGATCAGGACATTTATTGATTATCTGATTGGTCGATATTTAGTTTCCTGTGTGATCGATGATCTGAGTGAGAGACACTGAGAGACGTTTGGACAGAGCGATGATCCTCAAGCTCCGCCCTCAGCAGGTCAGACGTTGTCATGGCAACACGCGAGAGTTTAACTTTGGATGTGATGAGGAACCAAGAAAACGTTTTGCTTTATAAAAGCAGAAAATGTTTTCTGTTGAGTTTTATAAAGGAAGTTCACATTGTGAATGTTTTTATATTGAGCTGCACCTTCTCTTGTTTTATTTGTGTTTGTTTTTGTGTCCGAGTTTTTAAACCATTATAACAAAATGTCACCTTTAGCGTGTGTTAAAGAACAACGGCCAGAAAACACACAATATTTTCTTATTGTCAACGAATCACATCAGAGAGCAGCAGTGGAGGAAGTTTTTATTTTAAATGTTATTTAAGTAGACCTAAAAAATATTTATCATTTTAATGTTTTATATTTTATTAATGTGTAAAATCTTATAATGTTTTATAGCTGTGCACAAAAACACACACACAGACACACAAACAATGAAGAATCTGACTGGGTGAAAACACCATCTATAAGATAAGATAAGATAAGATAAGATAAGATGAGATAAGATAATTGATCTTTTGGTCTTTGCAAACAGAAACTCTGTGTGTTTATTTACATGTACAATGGGGAAATGTGATTTGACCACAAGGGGTCAGTGTAGTCACATTCTACTGTCAGGTGAGAAAGCCCCAGTGACACATGTTCACACCTGAACAGAGTTACGTTACATTAAAACATGAGTACTTTGGTAAAATGTGTGAGTGAAAATACTCGTTACTCTTGTTACTATAAATAAAATCTCATTAACGGACACATTATTAAAACTGTTAGTTTGCTGAACATGTGATTTGTTGACAAAAAGGGAAATATTCAGTGTCAATGTTAAACCATCAACACTGAGACATATGAAGGACACACACACACACACACACACACACACACACAATGTTTTTTGTTTTAAGGATCATTTTTCCAAGAACGACGTATGAATCATGTATTTCAACTAAAACGTTATTTAATGACTTCATCAGAGGCTGATGTGAGGATGTGTGATGGTTTCATATCACTGACGTGTTTGTTTTCACTCTTCACTGAATAAACTGATGAACCAGATATTTATAACACGTATACTTTAACTATCATCTTCATTTAGTCCGAGAGGAGAAGTTACGAGCGTCACTTGTGTTTCAGTGAATTTGAAAGTTTATTCTCTGACAGGCTTCAGCTTCACTTCTCATGTTAAACAATTTCACACTTTTGTATCCAGTAAATTTCACTGTCATTAAAACACGAGTGAAACCAAAGAGATCGTTTAACGAACTGTGTCGTGTTGTTTTTATTGGGGCGAGTAAAAGAGTAACGACTCACGGTGAACGACACATGATCACCTTCTGAATTCTAAAAGTTCTTTAACCTCTCAATCGGCACTTTTCTGCCATTTTACACATTTCGATTTTCAGACTCTGGTGCCGGGTGGTCGCCAGGGACAGCTTCTCTCTGACACATGATGACATCACTCGCTGCTTTGAAGCTTTGATTTGACATTTTATCCAAAGTAACCATATTTGGAGGAGCGGGGGGTGGAGCCTGACTGAGACGTCGAGGACTCGCCCACCTACACCTGCGACCTGCACCAGTTGGACGGTACTAGCTGTCAATCACGCTGCGGTGCTTCATGGCCTGTTTGACTCTTGATGGGTCATAATTTACTAAATGAACCAGTGGAGTCGCCCCCTGCTGGTCGGTACAGTGAACACAGGTTTCAGGCACACTGGCTTCACTTTCTGGACTCGGACTCTACGAACTGTTTTGTTTCCATGTTTTGACCTTTGAGTTTTTCTTCGTGTACTGTCTCTTTAAATGTGACTCAGGGGGAGGGAGGGGGGGGGGGAGCCGGACATGCGCGCTCACGTTGCGCGCTCCACCCTGAAAACAAGTTAAGTGCGTCAACCGTTGTTTGTTTCCCGCTGCGTGTGCGCGTGAGACATGGTAAGTTAATCTTTTGTTCAAAGTGTCTGAGAGAGAAAGAGAAGAAACGATGCGTCTGAAGAAAAGAAAAGAAAAGAAAAGAAGAAGTTCTGCAACTTAAAGTTCTTCTTTCTCTCTTCTGTTATTTTCTGATGCAAACTGAGTTCAAACTAGAAACTCGGGTTTATTCTCCTCATCCTCGTTGTGACTCCTCGTGTTGTGTTGTTGTGTTGTTGTGTTGTTGTTGTGTTGTTGTGTTGTGGTTGTGTGTGAGTTCCTCTCTTCGTCTGTTCCATGTGATTTATTTCCTCCTGGTGTTTCTGCTCCTCCAGCCTCAACACGTTCTGCTCAGGATATGAACACAATCTAAAATATTACAACTGACTGCATTCACGTCTCTGGACAGAAGGAATCGGAAATACTCAAAACTTGTATCTGCATACATGATACTACTATTACTACTACTAATAATACTACTACTACAAATAATAACTTTATTTATGTAGCACTTCTCAAAACAAAGTTACAAAAAATGTGTAAAAACAAGTAAAACAAGACACAAAATAACACAAAAACTAATTAAAACTCTAAATGATGTGACAGGAATTTAAACATGACCGCGAAAATTATAAAAACTAGATGAAGTAACAATAAAATGACTTTTAAGCTTTGATACAGTTTAAAAATAGTTCCTGTATCTGTAAAATGTACGATTTGTACGACTTTTAATTGTTCTTAGTTGATAAAAAACATCAGAGAACTTCACAGTAAGACGGAGAAATATTACAGGAAATATTGAGATTTCCAACAACAAGCATCAAAAAATTATACTAAAAACTGTAAACTGTGCTTAAATATGAATATCTTCTGTTAATGTCATAATATTATATATAATCATAATATTACCAGTGGCCACTTTATTAGGTACACCTGAACAAGTGTGAGAATCAGATGATAATTCTGCTCATGTTTATTATTGACGTGGTCGTGTTGTTGCACCGGACGACAAACTTCATTAACTGGGTCTGAAGATGGTGTCGTTGTTTAACAGACTCGAAACGTGATGAATGAAAAAATAACACGAGTTCAGTGAATCATTCAAACTTATATATAAACCACACGTGAACAGGAATAAAGAAAATTCTGTTTATCTGATGAAAAACTATAAAATCTTCAGTGCAGTTAAACCAGGTAGGATGAACACAAAGTGTTCTCACTTCACTCTGCACCACAGACTGATGATCAACACAGGACAAGAGAACACAACGTTACACACACAACTTTACGATATAATACAATATAAGCAACAAATGAAATGAACAGAGTGAATCTGATCTGACGTCTGTTTTTTGTTTTTTTGACGCAGAGCGGAGATGAACCAGGACGCATTTGAGGTCCCAGCGAGGACTGAGTACCGCTACCTGGTGCAGGAGGAGGAGGAGGAGGTGCAGTACGTCCATCACAGAAACTACATCAGCCCCTTCCTGGTGCTCTCCAGACGCTGCATCTTCTTCATCTGCCTCGGCGTCCTCGCCCTGCTCGCTCTCGCCACCTATCTGGCCTACGTGGCCCAGACGCTGCCGTCAAGTTTCGCTCAGGTGTCGACTCCCTGTGGAAAATTCAGAGGAAGACATGTGAGTTCATTATTCACAGTTTAGAAAGTATAAAATAAACCTGCAACATTACAACCAACATTTCCAAACACATTTTATCTCGATCCATCTTCTTCCTCAGAAAAATGGAGCCTACTCTTTCAAGGGGATGCCGTACGCTGCTCCGCCAGTTGGCGACCTGCGTTGGGCCCCTCCGGCTGCACCGACATGCAGGAGCGGGGTGACCGAAGCCGGACGCTTCCGCAGCATGTGTCCCCAGGTGCGTCCGATGTCAAACACAGGGAAGGTGATGGGCCAGGAGGACTGCCTCTTCGTCAACGTGTGGACGCCCTCGCTGCAGCTAGACGCCAAACTCCCCGTCATGGTGTGGATCCATGGTGGACACCTGCACACGCTCAGTGGGGGCGAGCGGTGCTACTCCCCCACTGAGACGCTCGCCGCCAACACAGGGGTGGTTTACGTCAGCTTCAATTACAGACTCAACGCCTTCGGCTTCCTGGCGCTGGAGATGCTGAGAGAAGGTTCTCCAACAAACACCTCAGGTGATGATACACACACACACCACAAGATGGCAGTGTTCATATATCCGAGATATTTCAACACTTCATTTCTAAATAGTGGGAGGAAGTGAAGACGTGTCGTCCATCTTTATTTAAAGTCTGTGTTTAATCGTAAATTAATTATTTTTATGTTTATTATTTCGAATGTTAATGTGATGAGATCTCCTCCATGTTAATGAAACACTGTGGCTGCCTGTTTATTTCTGTTCCATGATCCAAAGACGCTCTGACCTCAATGTGAAATGACCTGATGAATGACTGAGCCTCACATGACGTGATGGCGTGACGTCTGACTCTGGACACACGTGTCCTTTTTCATCTTTCATGACCCATTTCCTCTCCACTCAGAATGAAAACAGTTAAATTTAGTTCTTAGCGAGATGGTTTTGTTTCCGATGAAGAAAATGGGACGCCATTAACAAGGTCACACAAAATCTGGTTCTTGTCACTAACTGATCCTCCTCCGTCCGTCACCTACAGGGAACTACGGCCTCATGGACCAGATCGCAGCTCTGAAGTGGGTCCAGAGTAACATCCTCAGGTTCGGGGGAGATCCAGGGAAAGTGACTATATTTGGACAGAGCTCAGGTATTAAAGGAGGAAATGAAATGTGTCACTGACGCACTATGAGTCTGAAGAGCAATTTTAAAAAGTGCATCTGTTAACTGCAAAACATCTTAATGCTCCCACCTGCTTTGAAGAGGAGGTTGAGCTGAGCGGTATTCAGCTGCAACATGTAACTTCACCACTAGATGTCACTAAATACTACAAACTGAACCTTTAAATATAAGTAAATATTTTGAGCATTGATTAATATTTTTAATCAAAAATGTTTCAATGGTTTCCAGATTCTCAGACGTAAGAATTTGCTGCTTTTGTCTGTTTTTAACTGACAAACAATCAACCCAACAATCTGCAGGTTCATTTTAAATATTCTGCCTGAATCTTTTTCATTCTGTGTGGTGACAATGGAACCTCAGTGTGGACCCTGATGACGTCCCCGCAGGCGAAGGGTCTCTTCCAAGCAGCGGTGGACATGAGTGGCCCGTACGTCCATAATGTGACACTGAAACAAGCCGAGTCCGACAACATGGTGTTCCTGAAGAAGACGAACTGCGGAGACCTGAGCTGCGTCCGACGCCTCTCTGTCCGTCAGGTGCTGCAGGTACGAAACCTGCGGCGTTGCCACGCTCAGTTTAAATTCTCTTAGTTCTCTCAGGGACTGTAAATGAAGATGGATGAAATGACAGCTCTCACAAGTAGTACAGGTCATAAACCCTGCCTCCTCCATGTCACCAGATGGGACTTGGACCAAACAAAACAAATCACAGTAGACTAAAAGATGGTTTCAAACATTTGAATACTTTAAAAACAGAGAATATCCTGATGCTGAAAACGAATCACTGAGTCTAATAGTCCCTTGAATCATCTGACGACCCCTCACATTTATCTGGTGACCCCTTGAAAGGGCCCGACCTCTAGATTGGGAACCACTGGACTAAACTGTCTGACCATTAAAACCAGCTCCACCTGCAGCCACAACAGTGAAGTGCTGCCGAGGCAATCGATGTCATAATCATAATAATCAAATAATCAAATTCAACTATAACCCTCCCCCAGGCCATCCCATGGGAGGAGTACCCCTCCTGGGCACCCGATGGGATGACAGACCTCCCCACTAGAGGGCGCTTCATCGGCCCGGTGGTGGTGGTGGACGGATTTGTCCTGAAAGCTCCAACGTTCAAGGAGATGAATGAAGGGCACAGCGACGTCCCTTTTCTTGTTGGGACGACGGAGCAGGAGGTGGACTTCAGGTGAGAGCTCACCCGGTTCAGGCGCGTCACTGTCAGCTGATCTGTCAGCTGATCTGTCAGCTGATCTGTCAGCTGATCGGACTGTGTGTCTTCTCTCCAGACCTCCGGCTGAAAACATCTCCATGTGGACGTGGGAGGACTACAGGTGGTTTGTGACAGGTAACAGCTGCTGCGGACGCTCAAGCCTCAGTATGCAAACATCCAGCCTCATTTATAGCTGCAGAGTCAGAGAGAGTCCAGTAGGTGGAGCTAATATTCTCGTCATATTTAAAGCGGCCATTTCCCTCGGGGAAGCTCGTGTCGTCATCAGGACAAAGTGCTGCTGAGAAATCTGACCAATTATTATCAAGTCACTGCTTTCGGATTAAAAAGCAACTACCGGTTTATTCTGAAATATTAATGCACCTTTATTTAACTACGCTTGTGAGCTAAATGCTAAATGTTCAATGTTAAAATTCTCTGTATCACTGCCTCCGAACGTGCCCTGATTCCTCCCGTCAGATAAACTTGAGTCCTTCAGTGAGAAACTCCCTAAAGATGCGTTGGACCTGTATCCGGTCTCTGGCCCCTGTCCCATCGCAGACCGCTGCCCGGAGAGGGCGTACACCACCATGGTGTCTGACATCCGGGTCACGTGTCCCAACAACGAGCTGGCACGGACAGCTGCAGGTAAACTCCAGAAGAAAAGAAGACGACTTCTTCAACCCCTGTTTCTGCAGAACCTCTGTTGTTTATGTCCCGACGTCTCAGCTCGATCTGAAAGTCTCTCTGTCTGCAGCTGCGCTGACCAGCCCCGTGTATCGTTACGTGGTGACTCACACGCCGTCCGGACCGGTCAACACGTCCGGCGGTCTGTTGCCTTTCCCCAGCCGCTTCGCCTTCCACCGTCTGGACGCTGTGGCATTCTTTGGTGGACTGGAGGTTGTTCTGGGGAAACCTCTCTCTGACGAGGACAAGAGATTTCAGGATGTCATCACACGTCACCTCGTCAACTTCGCCAAAACAGGTGATGATGATGATGATGATGATCTCTGAGCACATTTTAAAGGCCACTGAATGATTTAGTTAAATTTTTAAAACCTTAAAAATGGTAAAATTACGACTTTATTCTTGAAACGTTTTTTTTTTCAACATGGCCCCGACACTTTGAAATGTAAAAATGAAGCATGACATTTTATTTCCTGTTTTTGTCGATGATGACGACGTATCGACGTTATTGTGTCTTTTAAATTCTTCTCCCCGTGCGACTTGTGTTTTTTTCCTTTTGAACATGACACTGAACTCGTTCTCTGCCGTGCAGGTAAGATGGAGAAGGAGTGGCCTGAATTCCCAGCAGCCACTGCTCTCCTGTCCGGCCGCCTGTCGGTGACTCAGAACTACTCGGCTGCTCGCTGCGATCTGTGGAGAGAAAACGAGCTGCTCGCCTACGCCTGGCTGAACTGAGACGCTGAGGTGATGACGTCATGAAGACGCTTCATCGCCTCGTCCAGATCAAATCCAGCAGTTTAGCAGGAGAACCTCAAATGTGGACATGAGTCATCACAGCCTCAGGAACCTGAAGGTGAACATACGAGAAGAGACGAGAACAGATTCGGTTTCTTAAGTGCAGACGATGAAGATTTTCAGGGACGTGATTGTCGAGAAGACAGAATGAGAAACGGTGTGTAGCTTTGTTTGTGTTGTTGTTAGTGAACGTGTGAGTGAATCACACTCTTGTGTGTGTTTGAACTTGTGAAGTTCTGCAGTTTGCACTGATTCAGATTCTTCTTTGAGTTTCATTTGTTTTATTTCCTGTTTGATTCCGAGGGTTTTTCATTTTGAAGCTTTCACAAATTAATCAAAGTTTCACTTCACAAATTTACTACAAAGAATTTTTGCTTTTTCAACCTGTGAGCTTCGCATCGTGTTTTGTTGTGTTGACACTTTCTCACTTTATATTTTATAAGCTCAATAAACTGAAACCACTTCCATGGTGTGATTTAATGTTTGTTTATAAAGTAGAACACGGAGACACAAAGAGATGAAGAGTGTATGCAAACAGACACACAACACAACAAACACAAAGAGAACGACGACAGCTACAAACAGACACACAACTGTTACAGACACACAACTGTTACAAACAGACACACAACTGTTACAGACACACAACTGTTACAAACAGACACACAACTGTTACAAACAGACACACAAAAGCTACAAACAGACACACAACTGTTACAAACAGACACACAACTGTTACAAACAGACACAACTGTTACAAACAGACACACAACTGTTACAAACACACAAAAGCTACAAACAGACACACAACTGTTACAAACAGACACACAACTGTTACAAACAGACACACAAAAGCTACAAACAGACACACAACTGTTACAAACAGACACACAACAGCTACAAACAGACACACAACTGTTACAAACAGACACACAACTGTTACAAACAGACACACAAAAGCTACAAACAGACACACAACTGTTACAAACAGACACACAACTGTTACAAACAGACACACAAAAGCTACAAACAGACACACAACTGTTACAAACAGACACACAACTGTTACAAACAGACACACAAAAGCTACAAACAGACACACAACTGTTACAAACAGACACACAACACAACTGAAAGTGAGGACCAGACAAAATGTCCTCACAAAGCTGCTGCACAAGAGCGCGCACGCACGCACGCACACAGGTCCTGCAGTACCGGCTCTGACCAGCAGATGTCGGCAGAGTGGGGAGGCTCGGTGTCTCTCAGGCCGGATCTGACGACTCTCTCTCCGCTGCGGCTCCTCAGTCTGACCCGCTGCTGCTCGGACCAGGAACCAGGAGCTGCTCTGTGTGTGTGTGTGTGTGTGTGTGACACAGTGCGTGTGACACAGTGTGTGTGTGTGTGTGAGTGATACTGAGACTGTGTGTGTGTGTGTGTGTGTGTAACCCATGCATTGACTCTATTGTTGTCATCCCGGTGCTTCGCTCTGTAACCGGAGGATGCTCCAGAGCAGCCGGAGCTCGGAGCTCTGTTCCTGCACAGAAAACACAGAAACACCGCGGTGCATCACGGTAATTATTCTCCTTTATTTACTCTCTTTATCTTTATTCTCTTCTGTGTTTTATTCTCATCAGAATAAAATGATCTCGCGTGAGCTCGTAGCTTCGTCTCTAACAGTAGCATCTCGGCTCGTCCTGCCGGAGCCTTTCGGGTTTGTTTACCCGGAGAAAGCGACTCTTAGAGCGGCCACAGAGATCCGAGCCCCGCGGAGCGAGTCGGTACCGAGCAGAGCTGCTGCTGAAAGAACCGGGTCCGTGAACGCATCAGTGTGAGGAAGACAGTGAAGGCAGCAGCAGCTGTGGCCTGCAACACACACACACACACACACACACACACACACAGACACACACACACACACACACACACACACACACACACACAGACACACACACACACACACACACACACACACACACACACACACACACACACACACACACAGTGTGATTCTGAGTCTCTGGTTGGTCTGAACTCTTCATCACAGGCAGATGTGTTCTGGTGGCTTCTCTGTCCATAAATTACAGGAGTGAACTGTGACTCAGGTCCAGAACCCACGTCTCAAACTCTGATGTCGTTTGTTTAATGAAGTCATCACTTCAGACCAGATGCATCATGGGTGGACGTTCCGTGGATAAATCATCCATCATGCTTTGTTTTTGTAGCTAACCAGAGAAAACGTCTAATTTTCGGCCTGTCGGTTCGTCTGTCAGGTGGAAGCGAGGAGCGGCCGCCCGCTCGCTCTCGGTCCAGGAGGCCTCCACCCTCCTCTGGGCCCGCAGCCAGAGCTCCTCTGTGATCCAGTGCACTGACCACATGCAGCCGCGGCCACATGCTTCACATCACAGCTCATTTTGAAAGCTTCTGTGAGACGTCAGGGTTTGTGCCCGAGCGTCTGCAGAAGATCTGAAACTAGATTCTCCAGTTTCTCCTGATGAGTTAAATCTCATCAGTGTTTGATGGATCAAAACATCACGTGACCAAAACCAAAGTATCTGAAACGACGACGTCCAAATGACGCAAACTGGATCCGATGTTTACAGAAGGAATCAACGAAAACCACAATTCAAAAAGTCTGAAGGTTGAAAACCTGGAGAATTTAGATCAGAGTCATTTTATTTAGATTTTAAAGCAACACTATGTAACTGTTACTGAGCAACAGCGCCCCCTGCTGCTGCACATGGTGAATGATTCTGTTGAGCTCTGACTGTGTCATCCCACTGAACAGTGGATATTACCCATGATCCTCTGCTTCCTGACCCAGAGGAGCTGCTGCTGAACATTGGAGATAAACTTCAGTTCAGCTTCACTCTTCAACTGTCTGGAGCTGAAACTGACGAGTTATTGAGAACGAGTTCTCAGGTTCTTTATGGAACCTCGCTGATGTTCTGCAGGATTAAACGTCCTCCTGCTGATCCTCTTTGTTTCTCTTCGTTCTCCACTTTCATTGCATAAACCTGCTTTGGAGAAATTCCTAATCCGCGCGGTTTGCGTGTCCAGATTACGAGCGGTCATTGGCGAGGACCCTGCACAGAGGAAGTAGATTAATCTGGATTAATACCCTCGCTGCTTTGTTTGGGGATGATTTACCAGCGACGTCTGGATCCAGCTGGGATTGTGTGCTTTGTTTCAAAAGAGACTTAAGTAGCTCAGATAGAGGCGATGATGTCACAAAACGTCCTGTGAGCAGAAGCAGAGGAATTCAAACAACTTCATTTCCTGTCGGGTCGTGTTCCTGCAGCCGTTCAGTCTTCTTGTGTTTTTCTGTCCGTGTGATGGACGAACTCACAGAACGATGCTCACTCACAACCACGTCTCAAATATTTGACTGCTCAGTGTCTTCTGTCTGTCACTCGTCCTCCACGTCCAGACGTGCACCAGAAGGTCGTGAGTTCTTCTCTGACCCACATCCTCGCTCCAACTTCACTGGAAACCCGTTCAGTTGTTTTTGCACAATTCTGCCGACAAACGGACAGAAGTGAAAACGTCATCTCCTCAGTGGAGGTAATAATTCTTCTCTATATGACGACATCACCGCTCATCCTGTCGGTTTGATCCTCCGTCGACTCGTTAATCGTTGAGCTCTGATGTTTCTGCTCTCCTCTCTCTGCAGACTCTGTCATGAAGAAAGACATCGAGACTCTAATCGCAGAGGAACGCGCTGACATCATCTTGAAATATGCAACGGTGAGTTTGTGTTTCCAGCACAAGGAACATCCTCAGTATACTAGATTTTTATACTACTTATACTACATATACTACATTTTTATACTACATATACTACATTTTATACTACATATACTACATTTTATACTACATATACTACATTTTTATACTACATATACTACAGTATTTCTGTGAAGATTTACACCAGAACACTTCAAGATGTATTTGAGTCAGTATGAACTTTAATCATTTAATGTAAATTAAATATTGGTGTTTATCTTTAACTTGATCCTGAAATATTTTGTATTTTTTAAAAACCCAAATGAATGGTCAGCATTTGAAAGTACTACAGGTCTGGATGAGTTAATGTGTGTGTGAGTTCGTAGGAGGCGGAGTTTACACTTTGGTGATTTCATGGATGAATAAAACAAACTGTACTCTGTGGGGGGGCAGTGCAGTGTGTGTAGGAGGATGTGAGTACTCAGTGTGTGAATAACACATTGTGTAATAATGTGATTAAACCTGTTCGAATCTGAACATTCTGATAAACTACAGTTAGAAAACAGTTCTGGTCGTTGATGGCGGCGGTCGGAGGTTAAATTTAGCTCAGCAGCTCGGGGCGGCGGGGTGATGGGGGGGGGGTCTGTCTCGCCATAGCAACAGCAGTGACACACTGCATCTCGATTGACTTGACACCGACCTCCGGGGGGGGGGGGGGGGGGGCGGCTGTGAGCCCGGTCCGTCAGATCTACGAGTGGATGTTGGTTTCAACCTCGTGTCGATCAAAGCTGTTGTTTTTAACCCAGAGAAGTTAGAGATCACATGTTTGTTTCACCTGAGGTTCAGAACCCGACACGTTCAGGCTTCATTCACACATGAAGGTCTGAGATCCGGCCTCATCCATCACACACAGACGTGTTTGAACCCACAGCTGAAAAGTGGAGTTCAGTAAAATACGACCTTTATTTAGTTGTGTGTTAAAAAAGCATGAATTGATTCACTGGCTTCAGCTGCCGTTGATTTGAAATCAGGCTCCGACGCTCGGTGTCTCCAAACACCCTGAGTGAGAAAGTATTTTTAGTCTTCTCACTTTCATGACATCACTCACGGGGCCTCAGGGGCCTCGGACTCAACCTCGATGAAGCTGTACCCCCCCCCCCCCCCTCGCTGAGAGCAGGAGGCTGATTGGCTGCCGTCCAGTCAGGCAGACAACCGCTCATCAGTGGCCTCTGTGGTCGCCTGTCGCAGGATCAGCTCCCTCTGTGTTGTGTCAACACTGAGACCTGATTGGTGCTCGGATGGATTTTCCATGATACAAACATCCGAGCTGCAGTTTGTCTGTGAATCATGAGCATCACTCATCAAACCCCAGTTTTACTCTTAAATAATAAATAAGAATTGGTTTTCGAGGCAGATTTCAATGGTTCTGTTTAACATATTGAAAGTTTGAATGTGAGGCTCAGTACAGTGTGAATGTAACATGTTGTGCGTTTGTGTGTTTGTGTGTTACAGGGCAGGCAGGGCGGGGTGGAGATCGACCCTTGGGAAGATGCTGACTACAGCATCTACAAAGTCACTGACCGTTTCGGCTTCATGCAGTAAGTCCGTCCTGTGTTGCCCTGGTCTGAGCGCTGTCCTTCCAGTTGGTGGCGCTGTGCAGCGATCTCTATCAACTTAGTTTTCTGATTCTGTTTCATTTGTCTTCCAGTGAGGACGAACTACCGGCCCCGACAGCACATGAAGAAAAGGTAAAGTTTTCTGCAATCTGCCACTTCACCACCAGATGTCACTAAATTCTTATACTAAAGTATTAAAACTGTGGTTAAAGTATTAAAGTAAATGTATTTGATCCTAATGACTGATAAATTATTATATATGATTAATACTGAAGCGTCAGTGTGTGAGCCTCATGTTACTGTGGTAGCTGCTGCAGGTTTATTTACCTGTCTATCTAACTATCTGTCCACCTGTCTGTCTATCTGTCTGTCTGTCTGTCCACCTGTCTGTCTATCTGTCCACCTGTCTGTCCACCTGTCTGTCCACCTGTCTGTCCGTCTAAATGTGTATTTTGTCTGGTTGACAGTTGAAGCAGCTGGAGATAGAGAGAACAGAGAAATGGCTGAAGATGGTGAAGAAGTGGGATAAATACAGGAACAGTGACAGGGTGAGTAACAGAGACTGAAAACTGATTGATAGTTGTTTTATTAAAAACGTCTTCACGTCTGTATTTACAGGAGACGGTGTGAAGTGGCTGCAGGTTAACTTGAAGCCGTCACATTTCAGGGCCGAGCAGTTTAACTCTGGATCCCTGTCACTGACCAGAGATCAGTGTTATCAGTGAAATATGAGTCAGTAGGAGACACAGGCTGGATCGGTACCTTTTCATTTTATAAACTCATCTTCAGCCTCTCTCAGCTCCTCCTCTTGGTGTTATTTAGTTTCCTCACCGTTCAGCTGTTGAACACTGTGGAGCTTTGAGAAGCTAAAGAGCCTTTTGTGTCCATCGGGAGGTGGAGAACAAACACGGAACAAACATGGAGCTACGTCTCCGATGGTGCAGCGTGGGCATGTTCTCTAAACTCACACTCTGGCGACTTTGTTTCCTGCATGTTTTTCCAGATGATTCTCTCCAGGGATTAAACAGTTCCCAGTTTCACAGACTACGACGAACCCTGCAGCAAATATCCGTCCTCGTCTTTCTCCTCCGGACACAGTTTGTTGCTCGGCTGCCTCCCACTGATGCTTTGTTTTTAGAGAGATGTAATTCAAACAAATGATCCAGCTCCCATTTACCTGATGAACTGGAATTTTAGAGTTTAGAGTTTATTTTATTGTTTAATATCTTGACAATAATACAAATAAAAGATTTGAGGTCATTTCAGAAACAGATGTTTGATTGTGAACACCAGTGCCCACAGTAGTGAGGCGTCACGTTGCAGATATTTTAAATCCATCCAACCCACGCAGGTAAACAAACCACACACACACACACACACACACACACACACACACACACTCTGTTCGCTCATTGAAAACCCTCGTTCTTGTGAACAGTGTCGTAGGCGAGCTGTAGGTGGTCAAACTTTCCATCGCTGTCTCTCTGAACCTTCTGTCTTTTCGTTTCGGTTGGTGTTAATGTTTTCCTTCTCTCTGGTTGTCAGATGGTGAAACGAGTCTATAAGGGCGTCCCGCTGCAGCTCCGGGGCCGAGCCTGGGCCCTGATGCTGGACGTGGAGAGGATCAAGAGGGAGAACGAGGGCAAGTACGAGGTATGTGTTCGTGATGCGACCCGACCTGCAGCTGCTTCCTGAAGCCAGTGTGTTCTCTGTGAAAATATAGATCAGAATGAGATTACATTTAAAAACAGGGTCAGTGTCTGTGACCCCCTGACCTGGGTGATGTTCTCCTCAGAGAATGAAGGAGCAGGCCCGACTCTACTCGTCTGAGATCAAGCAGATCGACCTGGACATCAACAGAACCTTCAGAAACCACATCATGTTCATGGATCGCTTCGGAGTCAAGTAAGAGAACCAGATGTTTATTATCTCCACAGTCAGATTGTCAGTAACTCACAGATCTTCACGTTCACAGGACTGAAGTTCATGAGTGTGTGTGATTTGATGCAGATGAAAATAAACTGGATGAATTTAACTGTTGGTGAAGGTGTGAACTCTACTGAGTGAGGTTCTAGTTACATTTATAAACTCAACAAACTCACTCAGTAAAATCCAGTTCATGTCCAAGCTCGGAGCCCATCAGCTGATGATGGACCAGCCTCTGGGGACAGCAGCTAATATCTTTGGTCCTTAGACAGCTTAGATCTGGGCCACGACTCCGTCCTCTGTCCTCTCCACCGTTTACAGTCCCACTAGTTTCTTTTATCACTCGAGTCGAATGTTTCTCCACATGATTAACGTCCAGACGACAGTTTGTCTAATCTCGTTTAACATCTGCATATTCAATTAAAAACCGAAATCTGGTCCCTCGCCTCCAGATCAGTTTATTCACATGAAGAATCTAGAGATCATGAGTGAGACTGAAGCATCAGAACCTCCGAGGGTTCTGGAACTTTTTATTTGAATTCAACTTTAATGTGTAACAGGATAAAACATGAAATGGTGTCTGTGAAGATCCTCAGTGGTCAAAAGTAAGTGGACGCTCCTGCACTCATTAGTGGTCGATCTCACTCAGGCTCCGGACGTGAGATGAAATCCTTCAACATCTGGAAACCAGAGAGTTTGTTTCTGGTGTGGAACAACACGCTCGGGTGTCCACGTTCCTCTGATTCGTGTCCAGGTTGTTTAATGTGGATCAGTTTCACTTCAGTCTGGATTGAGGAGGAAGAGAAGCGGAGACTTGTGACCTCGGTGTGAACCGGAGCGAGTGTGAGAGGCGGCCGATGGAACCTGATCCTGTAACGCAGTGATGTCACTGACAGTTTAATAGACCGCAGGCCGGTTCTGGAGCGGAGGTGGAAAATCTGGGGCAGTTTTCAATATTTAATATGAGTTCAAGGCTCTGCAAGAACCGAGAGTTTTATAAAGACAGAGAGAAGTGGTAGAACCGAGGTCTCTCTGTCTGTGTTCTCTGTTTCTGTTTTCTATGTTCTTTCTCTTTCTTTGTCCTCTATGTGTTCTCTTCTCTTCTGAGTTCTTTGTTAGCTGTGGTTTCTTGGTTCTCTGTGTTCTCTATGAGACAGAACGTTTGACGGTTCTCTGTAGGAACCGTATGAATCACACACAACCTCAGTGTCACAGGATTCATCGAATTATTGAATAAGTGACACTGATACTTTCTCCTCACTCGTTTCCTCTCGTCCTCTCTTCAGGCAGACGTCCCTCTTCCATGTTCTTTCAGCGTATTCAGTCTACAACACAGTGAGTGGCTGGTTTTCTCTCCGTCACTTTAAAATTCCTCTTGAACACGATGAAACTGATAAATATGAGATTTTCCTTCTGAGCAGATTCGTACTCACTGTGAGCTCCAGTATTACAGTATGTATGTGTATTATTATAGTATTATATTATTATTATACTCTCTCATGTATCTTAAAGATTTCAGAGGCTGCAGGACAGAAGACATTATTATTATAACTTATTTTAAATCAGAGCAGCTCAATAGTTTGAAAGAGTTTCTCTTCCATTAAACATGCAGGTGATAATTTAATCGGGAACAAATAAATGATATAATAATAAATGAACACCTTCAGAAAACATTCATGATGAGTGGATAGTTCTTGAATTGTGCTTTGAGCGTTTTATTCTTATTTATCTGAGACACCCAAATTATATATCTGTAATATATATAATTCTCACAAAACTACAAAGAAGAAACATAAATTACACAAAATATATAACTTATTATTACATATTAGAATAGATTATTACATTATCACAATACAGAACAACAAACACATTATTTCTGAAAATATTAGCACACAAAAAAAACTGATTTTGTAACGTTAGCATGCAGATTTTTGCTAATTAGCAGTAAAGCTGATGGGAGTGACGCTAGTTTTTCAGGACGTGTTGGACGATAATGTGCTGTTGTTTTGTGCCGCCTGCAGGAGGTGAGCTACTGCCAGGGGATGAGTCAGATCGCCGCCCTGCTGCTCATGTTCATGAACGAGGAGGACGCCTTCTGGGCCCTGTCACAGCTGCTGACCAATCACAAACACGGCATGCACGGTGAGCTGAACTCATCTGAACCTCATGAACGCCGCTGCCTGGTCACGGCCTCTCAGGCCTGGTTCAGATTTTTTATTACGTGAGATTAAAAGTGTCTGTTTTTTTTTCTAAAGGCTTTTTTGTACCCGGGTTTCCCAAACTCCAGCGATTCCAGACGCATCACGATCAGATTATTTCCAAACTCATCCCCAAACTGAAGAAACATCTGGTGAGGTCACAGTTACACAAGAGTTTCATAACAAAGAGCGAAGATGAATCAACAGCGGCGAGAATTCTGCTCGTGACGACGTCTGATGTGAGTTTCTGCCGCTCACTGATCCTCTCTTCTCTCTCTGCAGGACAGGGAGCAGATGTCTGCAGGGATTTACTGCACTAAATGGTTCCTACAGTGTTTCATTGACCGGGTGAGGAACCTGCCTGATTCATGTTTTCTCATCTTCATCCACTTCTCATTTCACTCTGTGTAGTTTCCATCCAGATGTGAAAGTATCTGAAGGATGAGCAGAATTTTAAGAGCAGCAGGTGGCGCTAATTCTCCAGAGGAAAAGGGTCCAACAGGGCGACCTGCCATCCGATAAGTGAGGGCGCACATCATGTGATATTCAAGCTCCAAACAAACGAACTACACTTCCCATAATGCAGCTTTCCTAAGATCATCTTTAACTGGCAAAAACCGTGGACTGTAAAAAAAAAAAAGCCGGGCGACGTGACGAGTCTCTAAAAGTGAAGCTAAACTGTCTTGATCAGATTATTATGAGTTCAGCCTAAAAACACAACTGCAAGTTTTACCAAGAAACACTGACACAAGAAAACTGTCAATTATCTTTTCGTGCTTTCAGCAGAAAAGGTTGCTGCTGATATCTGAGCCCTGGGGTGTTACATTAGAGCATTAAGAGCTGTTAGGCTGAACTGCCATTAGTCTCCTCTGCCCACAATCCTGTGGTGGTGGTCTGGCAGCGTTCGGCCGCTGTCAGCACTTCCCTGCTCGGCTCAGAGGGGCCTCGGGGGCCCCTGAGGTCTGGGAAAGAACCAAACAAACCTCCTGACTCCGGCCAGGACAGAGAGCTGCATGTATGTGCAACCTCCGGCACGAACACGTCGAGATAAGTCGCAGTAATGTGGTGACTTGTTGTGTCTGTCCTGCAGACGCCGTTCACCCTGACCCTTCGCCTGTGGGACATTTTCATCCTGGAGGGAGAGAAGCTGCTCACAGCCATGTCCTACAACGTCCTGAAGATCCACCGGAGTGAGAGACGACCACACGTTCCACACAAACACATAAATCATCTGCTCAGGCTGTTAATAACAACCCCGCTGAATATTTTACATCAGCGGTTCCCAAGCTAAGGGTCCAGACCCGCTGGCCGACCACCAGACGAAGAAAGAGGATCACAAGATGATTTCCTGACATCAAATACATTTTAAAAACAATTCTCAATGTCACACTTTAGGAGTTATTGTTCCAAAGGTCAAAACATACAAAGTTCATGCAAATCATCAGCCTCCGACAGATTAACGACAGCGACAGTTAATTTACAGCAGCAGCAGAAACATTGCAACATTTTTTTTTTATAAACTCTTTTCCTTTGTTTCTGTCAAAGTTATTTTCAATCGTTCTGTCTTTTTAACAAACTTTTCAAAGTTCAGTTGAAAGTCCAGACTTTTGGATTTATCCTCTGAAGACAAAGTCATGGCTCATTTGAACTCTTTTAAAAAACTGTATAAAACCCTGTAAAGCCTCTGAGATCGTTGCCTCTGTGATATTAATGTTCCTCATTGTTGTTCTGTTGGTGAACATCCGAATCAGAAACACACACAGAAGCTAATAACACTGTTTGTGCAGAACGTCTGGTGAAGATGTCGCTGGAGGAGCTCAGGGAGTTTCTGCAGGAGAGAATCGCTCAGACGTTCTTCTACAGCGACGACGTGATCGTGGAGCAGCTTCAGGCCTCCATGTCTGAACTGAGAAAAATGAAGCTGGACCTTCCTCCTCCAGGTACATGAACCTGAGTCACTGTATCTAAAACCACTTCCGTCCTCAGACTACGTGATAATCATGTTTTAACGTAAACATTCCATCGTATCATGCAAACTTTTCACATGGTAAGAAAACAGGCGAGGCAAATTCATTACCTCCGTCACAAAGGTTCTGTTTTTACTCGTGAGCAGATTCTAACTCGGTGACGTGATGTGGGTCAAATCAGGGGGCGGATCCAGGAATCTGTTCTTTCTTTACCGACTGTTTATAAAAATGTTTGTAGACTCCGGGTCCAGAAACTGAAGCCAGTGAGGAAGAAACCGCTCCTCCTAATATGGTTACTTCTGGTTTAAAAAAACAAGATGGTGCTGAGGCTTCAGAACAGGAGCTGACAAACCAATGAGTGATGTCACAGTGGGTTGAGCTGAAACTGATTCATCGTCTCCATTAAGTAAAAACCTAAACGACTTGTGTGATCGTATCGGTTGTTTTCAGGGAAGCCCGACGAGTTGCCTCGGAAGCCTCTGGGCCAGGAGCTGCCGCTGCTGCTCAGTCCGGTCAGAGTGAAGACGTCCTCCGCCAGCAGCTTCCCCAGAGCTGGACTGAGCCTCCACATCATCTCCCACCAGCCCGACACCATCTCCCCCGACCAGAGCCCCTCCAAGGACCCCAGGGACCTCGATGCTGCAGAGGAGGCTCCACTACCCTCCCCGGACCCCATCATCATCCACAGCCAGGTGCCGCTCACCCCCGATGGCTCCCCTCTGATGGGGCCGCCGCCTTATCAGCCCCCGGGCAGCCGAACACTGGTCACGACGGATCAGCTGTCACTGCCGGATCGTGATGGGGATGAAATGCAACCGGATGCAGCAGCTGCCACAGCTCGGCAGATCGCAGATACGCTCTCGTCTGACTCTTCTGCAGCCGTCAGCGCTGACCACTCCTCCCACGGCGTCCCACGGACTCTTTCAGCTCCTGCAGTCCAGGTGGCGTCTCCAGGTTCGGTCCTGGCTCACTCTGGGAGTCTGTCGGCAGTGGAGGCGGCGGAGGACGGTTTTCTGGTCGAGCTGCCGAAGAGAAACTCGAGTTCATTAACAGAGGAAAACCAGACGCCTGATGTTTCATGAAACCACAACACGCAATGATTTATTCATGAGGTTCTAACTCTGTTTATTTGATCACGTGTCAGTTTTGGTGGAGAACAGAATTATCAGTCGGATCATCTGTGTCGAGCAATAACTGCTCTTTACTAGTATAGAAGTGTAGGAACTATTCAGCCAGCCACCAGGGGGCGATTGAGAACCTTTAACTTCAGCCGTCATGTCGTCCATCATTATTTAAAGTCTCTAGTGATTTCCAGGTCAATTTGGGCTAAAAAGTTGCATTGTGGGAAGTGTAGTAAGTCTTGTGGAGTCAGGGATTCTCTACGTTTACTGCTTTGGTTTTTTTTTTTTCATTCTTTTATTAAATCTAAACCTGCAGCTGGTGTCAGAACAGAACAACAGGTTCCTGTACAAACCAGGTTTCATGCACAGCTCAACCCTCCACTACATATTCCTCTGTTCAACACTTCCTCCCACTGCTCATGCACAAAGTGTGTGATTCGTCAAGATCTGTGCTCGTTCCCAGACTCTGAGATCTGCGAGGAGACGACGGACGCTGCTTCGATCAAACGTTCTGTTACCTGGGAGCTGAGACACGTGAAGAGGCATCACCCTTTACAATAAAAAAAAAAACCACGCTCCTAGTTTTGTAATGTCTCGTCAGAGCACAGAATGCTTGCTCTGCCTTTTGAAAACGTTTGTTAGCAGAGTTACAGTTTTATTTTTTGTACTAACGTCTCGATGCCTTACTTGTATCGGCTTCAGTTCATGTGTGTGACGTACGTGCACAGCAACAGAGGGACTGAGAGGATCTGACCGGACGTGAGGGACAGAAAAAGACTTTGAGCTGATGGGCTGAACACTGAAGCCTCTGACATGGTGAGCTGGCTCACTGTGATGATTGTACACATGCAAACCTATTGAGCTCATTTTAGACACGTGGATCTCCAGCTCAGTAATTTATTGTTTTGTCCTCTTGTGGAAAGGTTCTTTTCCAGACCCGGAGTATCTTCTGCTTTTCCACCGAGGTGCTTTAGAAGATAAACGTAGTTTTCAATCCTAAAGAAACTCAGCAGGAAGTAGACGCTTCTGTTGACGTTGTGTTTAGAGAGTTCAGTATTGTAGAAGAGTTTCTCATTCAGAGAAGAAAACTCAGCTTTGTGCTTAGAAATAGTCAGAGATCGACATCTTGTGGTCAGTTTAGGTAAAGCATGTCTTTCCTTAGAGGAGACTTGAAATGTTTTGAACTTTTAGATCAGAAAATCAGTTCGAAGAATCGTGTGATTTGAAGCCATAACTTTGAATTCTGTGAATATGTTTTGGCTTTTTATGACGTTTGACTGAACTTCAGTGATGAAACTCCAGATGGTTTGTGCTCAAGTTAAACATTCAACAGTTTTATTGTACGTTGAAACAAGTAGAAACTTTCCCCGGGACTTTGAAGAGCTCGATGAAAACCTGGAGATGAAACAATACAACTTTTATCTTCCTTGACTGTTTGTGTGATTCTTACTCTTTTTATTTTTATTTAACAGAGCACTGGTTTTAGATTTTATTCATTTTAAAGTGATTTCAATCTTGACTCTGTTCTTCTTCTGTTGACCTGGACATTCACAGAAAACACTTCCAGTGATCACCTGGTACTTTTCTCTCACCTTCTCTAAGGTTCTAAATAAAATCTGTCACCAGCAGGAAACTGCTCCAGAAAAAGCCTGAGTTCACTTCACATCAGTTGCTTCATAATTAGATTAATTGCAAATTGAACATTTAACATGGAGCATCGCAGGTGCATCATCCTGGGACCAGACAAACCGAAGGATTCTGGTTCACACTGAGCTCATTTGTTGAAAAACGTCTTTAGTGTCGTTAAATCCAGAAACTTCTCTTCACAGCCACAGAAAGATAAAAAGACTAAAGAGCCAAAATAAAGAATCAATATTCATACACACGTTTAGAATTTGGAATATTTAACATTTTCTTCTTCATAAACCTCAACCAACCTCTACACCTGTAACAGCGCCCCCTGTGGCCATGTGAGGGTGGTGCAACACCTGGACAGGTGAGTGCTCTGAACACACCGCAGCAGGACTAGCATGGCTGCCGGTTAGCTTCGTGTTAGCTTCGTGTTAGCTTCGTGTTAGCTTCGGCTGGTGTGGTTCTTTTTCAAATGATCCAAACTCACGACTCGTCAGCTCAACGTGTTCAGAACCAACAGAGGGAAACATTTCGGTTCTGCTGCTGTTAGCAATGCTAGTTCTGCTAATCGCTATCATAAGCAGGTGTGCTAAACTAAGCTAGCATTGTGGACATAGGCCTTTTTTTATAACAGGACAGTTGGACTGTTTAAATGTGAACTACACGACGACGTGAAGACAAAAGCTGGACAGACAAACACCAGCGGCACAAATGAGTTGGAAGGTTCATCCAGATGTTTGACTGGAAACAAGATGGCTGCTCAAATGAAGCCAATCCTCAACCTGTGCTAAATGTAAGATATCGCGAGAAAAAGAAACTTGACCTGTTTCATTTTCAGACCCGACCAGAAGCTCGTGTGTTTTTAAGATTGATCATTAAACTGAACTCTGGTGGATCAAGATCCTCGTGTTGGTCTTTTCACAATCTGAACAAACATTCTCATATTTTCTTGAACTACGTTAAATGAGTTTAGTTTGTAAAGAAACCTCTGTAATCTGTAAACTCTGGACTATCATGACTGAACCAACCAACTCAGATGGTGTCTTGGATTTTATTAAATTAAAATAATGTTTGTTTGTTCATCTCAGTTTTAGATTTTTGTGAGAAGCTCTGAAATCCACCTTTAACATGATTTTATGTTTTAGTTATGACCAGATGTGTGAGGAGGAGGAGGCAGTCTCACCTGTGAGCACACGGTGGCGCTGTTGAGCGGTCACCTGTGCTGGAGCTGGGCTCTGATTGGTCCATGCTCCTGGTGACCTGGTGAGGTTTGGCTCCGTCTCGTGCTGCTCCTGGTTCAAACTCCTCCGGTTGGATGGAAACGTTGTTCTGGTTCTTCTCTGACATTGAAACTCTTCCTCCATCATGTGCAGCGGTCTGGAGCTGAGGACCCTGGAGGACCTGACCCTGGAGGACCTGACCCTGGAGGACCTGACCCTGGATCCAGGCTATGTGCCCGGGGACCCGTGCACGTCCCTCAGCCTGTCCTCCTCCGGCAGGTCGGGGCAGTCTCAGCCGCACACCAGCACTCCTCAGCGGGGAGCCTGGTGGCAGCACGCCGGCTCTCTGTACAGCAGGAACGGCAGCTGGGACACGGTGAGCACGCTCCCGGAGGACGCGGCGGACATCCTGGCCAAGTGTCCGTGCCTGCCGGAGCTGGAGGAGTGTCCCTGGACCGAGCGGGAGCTGCGGGAGGTCGTGCGTAAAGTGTCCGGTGCGTCCTTCACCGGGGAGGCTGTCCACCGCCTGTCCGTCCTGCTGCGGAGGGCTCTGCTGCGGGTCTCCAGAGAAGCGCAGCGGCTGAGCGAGCTCCACAGACGGTGCACACGCCTGGAGGTGCAGAGCGCGGTCAGGCTGGTGCTGAGCTGGGGTCTGGCCGAGCGGTGCGTGTCCTCCGCGGTCAGGGCGGTGTCCCAGCACTGCATGAGCTCCGGAGACACCGCGCGTCAACGGGGCAAGTCTGCGCGCTGCGGGCTGACTCTGTCCGTGGGCCGCTTCTTCAGGTGGATGGTGGACACGCGCGTGTCGGTGCGAGTGCACGAGTACGCGGCCGTGTGCCTCGCAGCTTGTTTGGAGACTCTGGCGGAGGAGGTGACCAGGAGGGCGACGGAGGAGGCGAGGCTGGCGGAGGATGAGCAGCAGGAGCGGGGCTGCGGGGTCAGCTGGAGCCCGGTGAGCGCAGAGCTGCTGGAGGGAGTCGTGAACAACGACCCGGAGCTGTGGGGACTTCTGCAGGTGTACGAGCATCTCATGTGTGGGAGGAATGCTCATGGTGAGTTCAAGTTTTCTTTTTACCTCATAACTCAAACTTTAAACTAAATCAAAGTTACACGTCATGAATCAAATTTAAAAAACAGTCACGTGTGTGTTTTTATCCGTGTGTCCATCTGAAGTCTCCTCTGTGACGTCACATTGTCTCATTCATGGTTTATTGGTTTTTAACACAAAACATGACATTTAGAAACTTCACATCTGGATTCAAAGAAATTCTGATGAATCATTTTCTTAATTTTGATGCTTTAGTTCATTTAAAGATAAAACTGAGTTTTTACATTTTCCAGATATCAGGAGAATAAATGAGGTTTAAATGTTTTCAGACATTTAACTTTATTTAGATTCTTCATGATGGATGACATGAAATAATCTGAGCACGTGTTGTTTCTCTGCTCTGTGACACGATGTGAACACACGTCACCTCAGAGGCGACGGGACAGTTCACAGGGAGCGACGCCACAGAGTCAAAGTTCACATGTTCACCAAAGAAAACACTCATGATCCTGAAAACACGTGTGTTTGGACTTCACGTGTGTTTTCACACGTCAGAGCCTCGGGCTGATTCACAGGAGTCCTCTTCATTGTTCTCCTTTATTCGTGAGGATGTAAAGTAATGAACGATTTCTCTCGTGCGTCTTCAACTTCTGTCATTTTCTCATAAAACATTTCCTTCGTTGTAAAATGTCGGTAACTTGTAGGATTTCTTTTTTGTAGTTTCATGCTCTCCTCTCGTCCTCACTCCAGAGTTTCAGAGCCGTTGAAACAGTTTGGAAACTTTGCTGGACCCGAGTTTGGTTTGAGTTTGTTAATCGATTATGTAGAAACGTCAAATGTTGGCGGCGCCAATGAACTCGAGAGATACTGGGCCTCACACACAGGTCCATGTTGGGGGGGGGGTATCTCAATGGTGGCATGAAATTGCTCAGAAAGGAGCCGAGATAATAATAATAGATAATCGCTGAGAGTTTAAGAAGTTTTCCAGCAGCGTGGAGAGAGTGAAGGGAAAACCCCTGAGACAGGAAACAGGCATTTTGGGTAATAACGGACATGGAAGTGGAAGATGGCTGCTGATAAACGCGTCACAGGGATTATACTGTGGTCAGTTTTCATACAGACGTGAACAAACCTTCTCGTTATTCTTCAGTGAGACGAGTTAAAACCAGCAGAACAACGGTAAATGGTGAATAATCTGTATTCGTGTTTTTCTAATCTTGATGACCACTTTCAAATTCACCTTTCAAGGAAATCAAGTTCTAGGAACAAATGGGAATTTGTTTGTGGTTTGATTAAAAGCTTTAGAATAAACTGAACTTAAACCTAAAGACACTCTGATCCATGTGGACATAAATAAATAAAATAAGAAGCTTTAAGTTTTAAGAATCTAAATGAGATTTGACTTGTGAATAAATCAAAAGGCAGCTCGTGAAAACGTAAACACAACCCCACTGTGTTTCTGTGCCTGCTGCCCGGTGCATGCTGGGATACAGACCGGTCCGAACCCCCCATGAGAGCGAATGAGAAGAAGCGGGTGAAGCGGCTGAGCGAGTGTTGTTAACCTCTGACCCGCACAGACGACACAAAGGAGCTCTCATTCCCGCGCAGGCAGCAGAGCCACGAGGTTCACGGCTCCCAGGTCCGTCTGCTCGGCTAAACAAACATCCAGTGTAGCTGCTGCTGTCTCACACACACACACACACACACACACACACACACACACACACACACACACACACACACACACACTCTCTCTCTCTCTCTCTCTCCCTCTGGATTTAATGAGGACATGGTTCGAGGACCAAATGGCCAAATTGTTTTATCAGATGATAAAAATAAATCCCGGCAGTGAAACGTGAGAAAACGCTTCGTCTCTGTTTCACTGAGTCTCCAGCTTGTAACGTCATCATCCTCGTCCCATCAGCTCGACACTGAGCTGCTTCACGTTCATACTGAGCCCAGACACGTCTGCAGAGATCAGATTCAATCACACTTTATTGACCTTGTTCGCTGCTTTCAGAAGATCCTGCAGATTGAATCGGTTTCTTCTGTCACTTTTCTCACTTTAACGACACTAAACAAACCATCTGCTGTCGATGACCTCGTCAGACGCCTGATACTGACGAGAGAGATCGACTCAGCGCAGCGTGATGTCATCAGTTTAAAATGACAACGATAGAAAACACCTGAGAATCTAAAACCAATGAAATGATCATTTTTGCTCGAACTCTGATTTGTTGTAAAAATTGAAGATGAAATATCTGCTGTAGTGTCGACAATGAGCCTCAGAGGGATTTATCAATCTCTAGGTGTGTGTGTGTGTGTGTGTGTGCGTGTGCGTGTGTGTAACAGGAAGTGGAGAGGACACAGCTCAGTAATCCAACACTCAGCTCGACTGAACCTCGTGTGTCTCTCATGTTTTCTCCATCTGGACTTTATGTTGAACTGTTGAACAGAAGCAGTTGCTCTGACGACCACAGCCGACTTCTCTCTGAGAATGATTGATCAGAGGTTGATGACATCACTCTGCTGATGAGCGGCTTTAATCAACCAGCGTCTCTCTCTCTCTCAGGAGACGTAATCAGGCTCCTCCTCCTCTTCGCTGCAGACTCCCGCCTTCACGTCTGTTAAACCTTGTGCCTGAACACACAGCGTCCATCCACACCGGCTCCAGACATACAGCCGGCAGGTTTTAACCAGATTACACTAACACAACAAAGTGTTCCCGCCAACTCCGCCTGCGTGTTTGACACGACTCTGTTGTGGAAAGTTGTGTAAAGACGTTATTTACGCTCGGAAGAGCGGAAGTGCCGACATGACTGAGAGGATGAGTTTCAGAAGTTCACGTCTCACTCTTCCTCTTCATTTCAGCACAGACACAAACTAGTTAATTTATATATATATATATAATATAGCTGTTTTAAAACTAAAACTCCGATTCTACTGAAGTGTTTCTGACACACACACACACACACACACACACACACACACACACACACACACACACACACACACACACACACACACACACACTCACTCACCTTCGCTCTCTGTGGTTCTGTTGTCTCGACCAAACACTTGCAGCTTTATACCACTCGAGAAAAGAGCTGTTGTTTTTAGACCTGGTGACTGTGCCTCTGTTTTCATTTCACACACACACACACACACACACACACTTACTTTCTGTGTGTGTGTGTGTGTTGAGGACTACACAGGTAGACAACAGTGATTTGTGCGTTGTGCGCTGCAGACTGGTCTCCTGTTGTGTTCTCATGAATAGTTGCCTGTTCGCTCTGTGTGTGTAAACACAGCAGCTTAATCACAACCAATTATCTGACTCCCGCTCACACTCGTGTCTCGTTGAACCAAACATTTGTTTCTCCAGGTCCAGACGGGAGCTGACGTTCATAAAGCAGAGGTGTGTTTCCTGAATCAGGCTTTTGTCAAACATCGTTAATCACAGTGTGACGCCTGTGTCAATACTGGACCTTACACTGGTTTCCTCTGTTACATTGAATAAATCTAAAAAGCTTTTATTCCTGCTTCTGTCAGTAAAGAGCAGAGACGTGCTCCTTTTCGTTTCTCTGCTGCAGCTGATCAATCAGCGTCGGAGGCTTCGGTTGTTTGTCACTCAGGCTGTTTCCTTTGTGTTCAGGATCAGGAGTCAGCAAATGCCTGATTCCACAGGTCACAACCGACGAGGACACATTTAATATCAGTTATCTAGTTTTCACATATCGCCACCTCGTGTTTCAAACCGCCTCGGACCAACACTTATTTAGAATCGACAGTTTTGGACGTCTCTGTGTCATTAAATATAAATATATGAAGAAGTTACAGCCTCTGCTTCAGACCACATGTCTCCCGTCTGCTCCCAGCACAGCGTCCTCAGCAGCGGCTCCATCTGTTGATGTGTCAAATCAAGACTCTGGACCAAAGTGATGGACGTCATCGTCAGTCACAGTCATAGAGACACTGTCACTGAGCAGCAGCTGTAAAGTTATTAACGTGTGTGTGTGTGTGTGTGTGTGTGTGTTTTCAGGTGAGCTGTCGCTGCCGGCCCATGTGAGCCCATACACGAAGGTTCCCGAGGATTCAATGGAGAGCAGGGAGGACGCTTACATCCAGCTGGAGCTGCGGACACTGGAACAGGCGCTGCTCGCCACATGCGTGGGCAGCATCTCAGAGCTCAGTAGGTGTGTGTGTGTGTGTGTTTGTCGCTGCCGCCACAGTCGACTCCTGTGTCTGGTGTGTGTTTGTTTAACGGTGTCGGGCTCCTGGGACACATCGTTAGCCACTGCCTGCCCCCCCCCCCCCCCGCCCGGTTACATAACAGCGTGTGGCTTGTATCCAGAAAACAAGGCGCCCTCACACCCTGCAGGCCACCGTACCTCATTATGTGAGCGCTCGTTAATCTCTGCTCCGTCACTGCTCACGGACCTGACGACTTGATCACGTGACCACAGAGAACTTTAACTCTTTACTAAAGAGTGAGTTCACGTCATGTTACTTTGATATTTGGTTTAAATTCTATTTTTTTATAATATTGACATCTTCACAGGAAGTCTTGTGTTCAGACGATGTGTTTGGCTCCAGGCTTCACGTGCACACGTTTGTTTTCTTTGTTAAATATTAACAAAGTAGAATAAGTAGCCGGTGGTTGTGCTCCTCCACCGTCACTCTGCTCACATTTGTTCCCAGATTCATGTGAGGTCACTGTGAACTTTGACCTGGACACATTTGTAAGAAAGACGGACAAAGAAATAATGTTCAAAAGGACAAAAACGTGATTTGTGAGGCCGCCGTGTTTGTGTAAATGAAACTTGTCCAAACCGTGACGATGGTGATGTTTTGTGCCCGTGTGCAGGTGATCTCGTGTCTCGAGCGATGCACCACATGCAGCGTCTGCGCAGCTCCAGCCTCCACATGAGCCCCGCCCGTTCAGCCAATCAGACGTCGGTGTCCTGGGCCCCTGATGCCCTCCGAACGCTCTACTACTTCCTGTCCAGCCCACACATGGAATCACTGGAGAATCCCAACCTGGATCCTCCGAGCACGACGCTGACCAGAGAGAGGTGTGTGTGCACGTGTGTGTGTGTGTGTGCACGTGTGTGTGTGTTGTAATATGTGATAGTTCTTCAAAACAGAATTTTAAAATGTTTTCAAAAACTGAAGACGAGTGAAACAGACAAAAGAAAACTTTAATAAAAACAAACGAAACGTTCGCCGACTCCTCGTCTTCAGGCCGTTCCTGCTCCTGCCTCCTCTCATGGAGTGGATCAGAGTCGCCGTGGTGCACGCCGAACATCGCCGCAGCCTTTTGGTGGACAGCGATGATGTCAGACAGACGGCCAGGCAGCTTCTTCCAGGACTGGACTGTGAGCCCAGACAGCTGAGGTGAGCGGTCGCAGGATGAGACTGAGTGTGTGTGTGTGGTGCCAAGAAGAAGACTCACTGTGTGTGTGTGTGTGTGTGTGTGTGTGTGTGTGTGTGTGTGTGTGTGTCTGCAGGTCGGAGTGCTGCTTCCAGTCGTTCAAGTGTCTGGACGCTGAAGCTGCTTCGGTAAAGTTCCGGCTGGATCTGGGCTTCAGGATGCTGTCGTGCGGTCGAGCGGATCTCGTCCATCAGGCCGCTCGACTCCTGGGAGCGGAGAGCGTCAACACCATGGACGACCAGGTGAGGGCGCTCTTCATCTTTTAAAGTTATGAGCTGTCAGTGCCGCAGACGTAATGATCCTGGTTCTTTTCTCTTTACTTATAACAAACGTGCTTTCAACCAGTCAGGAGTCGGTGTCACCTGTCAATCATGACGTCTCTTATTGTATTTGCGGCGTTCAGAGTGTTTGATGTGTGTGTCTGCAGGGAATGACTCCTCTGATGTACGCGTCCGCAGCAGGAGATGAAGCGCTGGTGCAGATGCTCATCGAGGCCGGAGCCAAACTGGATCTGCAGGTAGAAACACTCCTGCCGACTCACACTGTAACACACTGTGTGTGTCTGTGACTGAAGTGTGTGTGTGTGTGTGTGTTGCTCAGGTCCCAGGCTGCTCCGTCAGACATCCATCGGTTCATCCCGGCAGCAGACACTGGGTGGCGCTGACGTTCGCCGTGTTGCACAGTCACTTGTCTGTGGCTCAGGTGAGACACCGAAGAGTTTGTGTTGAAGTGTCTCGATTTTCACTTCACTGTGATCGAGACCGAAAGAATTCATGACGACAATAAAATAATAATAATGTTGATGATGATAAACGCGTCCGTCATTTCCTCCTTAAGTTTGTTTAATTAATCACATACAAAATACTTCATGTCCTCATGTCCTCGTGTCCCTGTGTCTCTGTGTCCCTGTGTCCTCGGCAGCTGCTGCTGGAGGCCGGCGCAGACGTGGAGGGCGGCGTCCTGCTGGACGACCAGGAGAGCTCAGCGGAGACGCCGCTGCAGTTAGCTGCTGCTGCAGGTATCTTTACAGTGACGTGTCCACACTGAGACATCAGAGGACACACAGACATTACTGAGTTACACAGATTTAAAGTTGAATCGACCCCTGGCCCAGATGTTCAGATAATGTGTGAATGATTTTTAGAGAAAAGTACAGAGTGTCAGTGAAGGCATCGTGACTCGGCTGCGTTGAATCAAAGTGGAGGTGAAAAATAAAGTTTTAAAAAGTTGTCGTCAGACGTTGTATGAATAAATGTTTCCTCCCCTCAGGTCACTATGAGGTGGTGAGTCTGCTGCTCGCACACGGAGCCGACCCTCTGCTCAGAGTGCATCATGGGAATTCCCTGACATCACCGCTGTATGAAGATATGAACTGTTTCAGTTACGCTGCAGCTCACGGACACAGGTGAGACTCCTCCCCCTGTTTGATAAGACGAAGATGATGATGATGATGATGATGATGCACAGCCTTATCCCCCGTCTCCTCCTCGACAGGAACGTCCTCAGGAGGCTGCTGCTGCAGCCGCAGCACAGGAAGGAGGATGTTCTCTCTCTGGAGGAGATCCTGGCTGAAGGAGTGGAAGAGGAGGAGGAGGAGGTGAAGACTCCTCCTCCTCCTGACTCCTCGAGTCGTGTCCCCAGGTTGTGTAAGACCAGGATGAAGGCTCTGCAGCAGGCGGCCTACTACAGCTCGGAGCACGGATACCTGGACGTAACCATGGAGCTCAGAGAGATGGGTGAGAACTGGGAATCGAACCTGCTAACCACTCGACCACCGGGGAGACAGACATGTTCTGACCTCTCCCACCCCCCCTGCTGTGTCCAGGTGTCCCCTGGAGGCTCCACATCTGGCTGGAGTCTCTCCGCAGAGCTCGGCAGCTGTGCAGGGACGAAGTGACCGTCTCGCTCCTCACAGAGTTTCCCTCCATCAGGACGGACGACTACACCCCCGAGCTGCTCTCCACGGGGTTACCGCTGATGTTCAGCATGTTGGAGACCAGCAAGGTACCACACTCGTCCATCTGTCCGTCCACTCGTCCTTCTCAACGTGTGTCCTGATGGGTTGTCAAGTGACCGTTGTTTGAATCCTGATTTTTTCTGTCTTTAGTTTAACGTGTGAACTTTCTGCAGGATTACGTGATAACGAAGCGTCTGGCGTCCGTGTTCTCTCACTGCTACGGCTGTTGTCCCGTCCCTCCTGTCCCGCCCATGGACGTCACTCTGTCTACACAGCTCGGTAACACGTCGCTGACGTTGACCTCTGACTCCTGCTTTTCTTCTAACGTGTAACCCTGACAGGATTCCGTGTCTCTGTCCTCAGATGTTCATTTCCTCAACAACCAGGAGATGTCTGATGTGACGTTCATGGTGGACGGACGTCCCTTCTTCGCTCACCGGGTGTTGCTGATGTCGGCCTCTGAACGGTCTGACCTTTGACCTCACACGTCTTAAATCTGTGCCTGTTGTCCTGTGATTTAGAGACGAAGAGTTTCTGTCTGTGAAACTATACAGCTCCGCTTCTTTAAGTGAAAAGGTCAAAAATATAAAGAGACAAAAGCTTAAATAATAGAAAGTAAAGAAAGAAGAAGAATCAAAATATTACATTTAATAAATTTAATTTTTCCTTTTGTGTGATGTTACTGATTCAAACAAAAACCTAGAGTCTGAAAACATTTAGATAATACTGTATATTTATATACCTTGTGTACTTTTAATATGTATTATATATGTATTTGTATATATGTATTTAAGTGTGGTTGTTATGTAATTCACAATAATAAAACAGACTTGAGATGTTTTCAACATGTTTCGTGAGGTCAGCGCGAACTTTGACCACTAAAATCTAATCAGTTAAAAAGTTCCTTGAGACGTCATGTTTACAAGAATTGGACTTAAAGACGGACTGGGTGTCCTCTGGGTGTCCCCCAGTGTGAAGACATGACATCAGTACTTACCAGTTAGATGTAAATAAAATAAAAACAGTTTATTTGATGAACTCTTCTTCTGTTTCAGGTTTCGCCGGCTGCTCAGCGACTCCCCCGACGACGTCATCCACATCAGTCACGTGACCTACGGCACGTTCCAGGTGGGGCTCAGATTCGCCTCCTGAAGTCTGGTGATCATGTGGCTGAAGCTGACGAAGTGTGTTTCTCTGCAGATGGTGATGAAGACTTTGTACTGCGGAGGAACGGAGGGAGCGACTCTCTCTCAGTCTGAAGCCGCGAAGGTAACGTCGCTCATCTCAGATTATTCACAGGAATTTAAAAGAGTGAAACTCGGCAGATTGTTGCATCAGGAATCAAACATTTACCAGATCCCAGAGTCCCGTGATCAAACCCCCGATGGTTGTTTGTTCCAATCCCAACATGTGTCGGCTGGTGTTCTCGTATAAAAGTTGTCCAGTTAAGACTTTTTCTCCAGATACGTTAATTTGGATGTTTTTGTTTTTGAAGCTACTTCCTGTGGCCACATTCTTCCAGCTCAGAGTTCTGCAGAGGAGCTGCGAGACGACGCTGTCGCAAAGTCTGACGCTGGACAACGTCGTCAACGTCTACCAGACCGCCAAGGTACGAGAACACAGGCTGACGTTAACGTGACGCGAGAGGAAGGAGACTGTTTATATCTGATCAAATCCAACGTTCACGTTCTATTTTCACTTCTTTGTGTTCGTCGCGTCCGCAGCATCACGGAGCCGCTGAGCTCTGCAGGTTCTGTGAAGGATTCTTCCTGCAGCACATGGACCGGCTCCTGGACAGAGAGGACTTCCACCGCCTGCTGCTAGGGGGCGCCGGTCAGCAGCTGCTCTGCCCGGGGACGAGCGTTCAGGACGGGGACGTGTCGCTCCTGAATGATCTGAAGGTGGCGCTGATCCACAGAGTTTACACTCTCCACCGTGTGTGTGGAGAGTAGAAGCTGAGTGCACAGCTGTGTGTGTGTGTGTGTGTGTGTGTGTGTGTGTGTGTGTGTGTGTGTGTGTGTGTGTGTGTGTGTGTGTAAAGAAGCCGTATTGTAAAAACTGTTGTTTTATTTATCGAAGGTTCAGTGTGAAGGATTCAGTGACATCTTGTGGTTAAGTTGCAGGTTATATGGTTATATATAACCTGGTTATATGCAACCAAATAAATCCAACGGAAACTACGGCGTCCTGCAGGCAAAGTAAAAACGATCCTTTTACTTTAAAGTAACGAGAACAAAGATTCTTTCAGTTGAACTTTGATTCGAATTAATGACGTAGAAATAAATTCTAATTTATCAAGTCAATTAAACATTACAGTTTTTCTTTGTTTCGATTTTTAGATTCTAGAAGTTTTAGTCAGAACCAGTTGAGAAAAACGTGTCACCTCAGAAAACGTGAAACGTTAAAACATGAATTTGACCAAAGCTCCGGTTGAGACGATGTTCGCTGACGCGTGAGAAAATATTTTAGAGACGTCAGATTCACCAAACGAATTTAAACGTGTAACTCTTCAATCACTGGTGCCAGTAAAAGTTGCTAAGCTAACGCAAGCTGCTGCATTTGAGACTTCAGGTTCTGAACTGAAAATAGTTTCGATGAATCTGACGCTGCGTTAAAAATGCAGTAAAACAGTCAAATGAAGAAAAAAAAGATTTTGAGGAAAAAGTGATTTTACAAGATTTAAGTCGTAATTTCAGAATAAAGTCACAATTTAGCTAAAAAAGTTAGAATACTGTTAAAAAAAAAAAAAATTTCAACTTTATTTTCTTAAATTTAAAACTTTTCTCTTGTAATATTATGACTTTATTTTTTGTGAAATTTAAAACGTTTTGTTAAATAACTGTATTCTTGTCAACCTCTGTTTTCCTGTAAGAAGCTCTGATACGTTTAAAAAGCTGTCAAACATTTCTCACGTGATTTTACCTTATTTCTCAGCTGCAGTCGACCGGCTGGAGTCTGACGGGATTTTAACACCAGACTCTCTCGCTCTGTGACAAATGTACATGATGTAAATACTGTGAATAAACTTCTTAATAATCCAAACTGCTGGAAAACGGCTCCAAAGTCAACAGATTTATTTCCTTTAGCACTGAAGTTGTTCACAGTCACATCACGAGGGAATACATAGCCAGTGGTTCTCCTGCTCAGTAGTAGCGCTCCGTGCTCCGAGTCCGTTCTGTGTGCTCTGGATTCCCATAGTAGAAAAAGAGGAAAGCGAACAATGGAAGGTATTGCTTTAATTTCTCTCTCTGATAATCCACCGCTCACCCAGCTGCTCCGGGCGAGCGACCTGATCGGTCCCTCTCTGAGAGAATGAGTGAGGAGGATGTTACTGTAATCCAGAAGAAGAAGAAGAAGAAGAAGAGGGCGGGAGGACGGCGAAGGGAAAGAAATCAAAATCCCCAAAAAACAAAGGACAAAGAAAATGCACATAAATAACATAAATACATAAATAAGTGTGAAGAGAAAAAGGGAACAGGAGAAGAATTCCAACGACGACATGCAAAGAAAAGACGAATGCTGAACATGCAAACAACCGTACGAGGTCAAAGCTAAGAGTAGGACTCCTCTTGGTTTTTTAAAAATAAGCTTGTCAGTAAACTCGGCTTATTTACAGAAAGAGTGTTTGGTGAAATCTGAGTCATCGTACACACGAGGGAGGAAGAAGGAGGAGCCGACAATTATCAACGAAGGGTTTGTTCCTCAAAGAGGCTACGTCTACATTCTTAAATTACGCTAAATCATTTTCCAAAAGTATATTACAAGGTTTCTCTCGGAAAAAGGAACAAACGCTCACAAACATCTCGTGATCGAATAACTTAAACATGACAAAAATATCCTTAAATAATTTGACGTCAACAAACATTCTCTACATCCTTCATATAAATAACTGAGAATAAATTAATAACCAAGAAAACAAAAGACAAGATACGATAAAGTACAAAAATATACAAAAGATATACACAGCAGTTCAATATTGTCTGAAACCTGCAGATAATTCAAACGATGGCAAAGTAAAAATCAAAAATAGACTAAAGGTGGAACTGAACGCAGATGTTTCACTTCTCAAAAGTGCCAAAGCAAAAGGAGACGTTTCCCCGACGAGGCCCGGTCACGCCAGAACACGACACCGTGAGATGCTTCCGCAAAATCGGTGTTTCTGGAAGTTCAGTGGCGACACATGCTAACCCTGTAGCTGTTCGAGCTAATTCCTGTTCTCTCCGTACTCTGATAGCTTTGTGGCTAACGAGTTAAGTTAACTCGTTATCTAGGAGTCGTTCCCTTTTTCCATCAAATCGTTCAATCTGTGATTTTAGTTAAGTTTGAGTTTCTCAAAAATCTCAATGACAAAAAAAAGAAAAACGTGAAAGTGTCACATCTGAGAAACTGGAACCAGAAAACGTTCGGAGGTTTTGTTTGTCGGGATCGAAACTATTTTTAACATCAATAATATCAACTGACGGCTCAATGTTATTATGGAAATGAAGAGTTTGAAAGTTCATCACGAACTTTACACTCGAGACACAGGAGATGAAATAAAACGGGGCGCTAAGTCTAGTGCTAGCTCGCTAACGTAACCTTGTGTCGCAGGGGGCGTGACCGAGCCTGTGCAGGAATAACAAACCAAAGTGAAGCAACACAACTGGAAAACATGTCACAACTACACGTTTGTACACACGGAACATTATTTAGTCTGTACAACAGAATAGATCATTCATTTACGTAGCGCCACTCCTCCGCTCGCTTCCACACGTTCACCGCATCAACACCTTTTTTCACAGGAACGTAAAAATCCTGTCGTTCACACGGAAACTTTCAAAAGAATTACAATCCAGCCAGCGTTCACTCGTCCATAGTTCGTCCACCGCTTCCTGTTCAGTCATCTTGTGCGTCTTTACATCCCGCAGAGAAGTGGTGTGTGTGTGTGTGTGTGTGTTGTGTGTGTGTGTGTGTGTGTGTGTGTGTCGGAGCACGTACAGGATGTGTTGTTATGTACATGTGGGAGGAAGAGAGAGGGGGGGGGTGTGTTCGTAGATTTGACAAACATCACTGTCTTAAGGCTTTTTTTCTCTTTTCACGACTCTTCTGAGATGTGTCTGTTTGGTCTGCAGGGGGCGACGTGGAGTCTACTGATGCGGCCGGGCTCAAAGAGGGAAGGGGGGTGTGGGGGAGGGAGGCGGGGGGGGGGGGGTGTCTTCTGTCTTCAGGGTCGGACTCTCTTGGCGGTGGCGGCGGCGGCCGGTCTCGCTGAGGTTAATAGTTATTATGGATGATCCCTGGTGGCAGAGACAAGTCAATGTGAGGAGGACACACACCCACCGACAGACCCCCGAGGACACGAGAGAGGGGACGGACGAGAGGGACGACAAAGCTACATCTGCTACTTACTGTAAAATACTGATCTTAACTGAAGAGCCATTCCTGTTACACGTAGAAAATTTATAGGCAAAAAGTAGATTTTTGTTTTTTGTTTTGTTTTCTGTCTAACTAAAGGGGCGGAGTTAGCAGCGCTCCTCTTTAACGACCCGACGACCGCTCGTCCTCGACATGCACAGCTAGCGCTCCTTAAGGTTGTTCCTGTGTCCTGTTGCTGGCGGCCATCTTTGTTTTGTCTTTGCTGGGGGGGCATTTAGAGTCATTGGGCGGAGGCTGGCTGGGCTTGCTGCCGGGGGCATGCTTGGCGGGGGAGCTAGGCGTGGCGGGGGCGCCGGGGGGGTGCGACGCTTGGATGTTCTTCTCGTCTGAAAAAAGCTGTTTAATTACGTCAAAGAAGTTACTCAACGGGCTGCCTACACAGATGGGAAGAAGAGAAGAAGAAGAACAAAAGAGAGAGAGAGAGAGAGAGAACAAACAACAGATGAGCAATGGTGTTCACGTGAGGAGAGGAGGAGGAGGTGATGGAGGGGTGAGGAGGAGGAGGAGGAGTGGAGCCGGAGAAAAGGAGACTCTAGCGAACAAGGAGGTGAAGGACACAGTTGATTTAATGTCCTGCATCAATGTTCTTAGTTTTATTTAAAGTGTCTCCGTGTCTCCTGCTGCGTGGACGAACAACCGAAGCTCCGGAAGACGCTTCAGAAAATCTGATTTTACTTTTTAACTCCACGTTAATTCATGATTGTAAATAAAATCTTCATCCAAAGACAAGAGAAAGTAAATAACATGAATATTAATTATGTTGATTATTAACATTGATCCGATTCTTCATCTTCCAAAGCTTCAGTTAAAACTCCGTCACATCAACGTCCATCATAACAACAACATCTGTTCAGACCGTCTGAGACGTGGACGAGCATGCAACTGTTCCACAGCACAGTGCACGTGAACACAGTGCACGTGAACACACAGTCACAGGTTAGTGTCCCGTCAGCACTGAAATGTCCCCGTTCACGTGAGGACTCGTTAGAGACACTTACCATCAGTCTTCTTCCACAACACAGTGTGTGTGTGTGTGTGTGTGTGAGTGTGTGTGTGTGTGAGTGTGTGTGTGTGAGTGTGTGTGTGTGTGTGTGTGTGAAGCGTCGTCATGCAGATTGTTACTGCGTCAGTCGGGAGCGTCTCAAACATTCACACGATCAAACATCAGTCATCTCATCAAGTCACTTCGTTGATGACATGAAGAACACAGAACATCTGGATCGCCCCCTGGTGGCCGGCCGCAGTATGGCTCATAAACCTCCTCCATGTTAGCAGATGGGACGTGGACAAAGCTAAAAAAAAAATCTAAGTAAACGTTAAATAAATGTTGACAAGGAGGAAGTGGTGGTTATGATCTATACTGCAGCCGGCCACCAGGGGGCGATTGAGATATTTTGACTTCGTCCGTTTTGTCTTTATTTCCTCCTGTGCTTGAGAGATGATTTCCAGAAATCAAACAATATTTGATGAGAATCACACAAAATGTATTTTAGTTATAATTGTTAAAAATAATTTTAAAATGTTAAATTAAAATATATCGCTAACTATCTCAAAACAATACCGTCATTAACCTCTGGGGGTCGCTAGTGTCTTCAGGTTTCAGGTTCTCGTGTTTCAATCTCGGACTGAAGCGACTTGTTGGGATGAACATGTGTTTTTCTCACAGCTCACACGCGTGTTAGTGCACACGGTGGTGTCGGTGATCAGCCTCCGGGATGTTGCCAGTGTGCGTGTTAAAAGCCAGAGTTACGATGTTTTGTTTTTTGCCGGGAGCTCTCCGGCCGCTCTGGGTCGTCTTACCACGCTTGGAGGTTTTACTGGACAAAGACGCTGGGCGCTGAGACGCATCTGAGAGCAGAGGACAGTGTCAGAGAACGCCGCCCGACGCAGCGAGGCCCGGCGCTTCGTCTACAGTCAGCTGACGTCAAACTCACACACTGACGCCTCCTCAGCTCCAGATCAACGGACGGCTCCAGACACTTGAATGTTCAGCTCTTCACTCACAGTTGTTAAGTTTTTAATTGTAGCTGAGAGATTTGATTCTGTCGTCGTTTGTTCCGACAGGAAATCAGCTGATCGATGTCCTTTAAATCTCATTGTTCTTATTTCACTGTGTCACAGGAATTAAAATCAATCAATCATCAAGAATCAATAATTCAGCTTCTACTGTTGATCTGTCTGGTGGAGAACTGATTCTGATCCATCACCAGGTCTGAAACTGATCAGCTGCTTCCTCATCAATTAGTCTGATAAACAGGCTGAACGTTCACGTGTCATTAAAATCCATCTGCCACTGTCACACACACACACACACACACACACACACACACACACACACACACACACACACACACACACACACACACTCTCACATACACACACACACACACTCTCACACACACACACACTCTTCACTGTCTTTTTCTTGACTGATGCAGATTCTCTGGTTTTGAGGCCAAAAGCAACGAGATGAGAAAACAACCTCATGTTCAGTGTCTCATCAGTGACACAAACAAACACACATACACACACACAGATACACACACACACACAGATACACACACACACACAGATACACACACATACAGACAGACACACAAACAGCATGCTCAGTTTAATGCATCAGGTCCACAAGCTGCAAACACACAACTTAGCGTGAACGGCAGCTTATCCAGAACCTTCAACACACACACACACACACACACACACACACACACACACACACACACACACACAGAGTGTGTGTTGAGGTTCTGGGTTCACTCTTCATTCAGCATGCGAGTCGTTCACTGCCTCCAGGTGGCGTCGGAGAGTAAAGCTGAGGATGGCAGGAAGCAGGGTGAAGTGGAGGAAGAGGAGAGAGAGACAGAGCGACAGATAGAGAGGAAGAGGAGGAGAGGGAGACAGAGCGAGAGACAGAGAGGAAGAGGAGTAGAGGGAGACAGAGCGAGAGACAGAGAGGAAGAGGAGAAGAGGGAGACAGAGAGGAAGAGGAGAGAGAGACAGAGCGACAGATAGAGAGGAAGAGGAGTAGAGGGAGACAGAGCGACGTGTGGTGGTGGAGCCCCTGATAACAGATCCCCGATTTATTATTTCTAAAAATCTCTACCCACTAAAAAGTTTTTAAAATAACTTTTGTCGAGTGTTGAGAACTTGAGGCGTCGTCAGTGTTTCCTGTTCTTCACGTTTCAGACTCACACAGGAAGTGACGTGTTCAACCGAAGCTGCAGCACAAGAACCAATGAATGAACGAAGCAGGAAGCTGCCGACGTGATAAATCAAACCATTTACTAACGAGCTCTAAACTATAAATGTTATAAACTGTTTCTATGACGACGGTGAAACTGCTGCTGAAGGTTCATGTTATTTCTGTTGTTTTTACTCAAATTCACATTCAAAGTTGTTAAATAATCACATGTCATTAATTTATTAAACTGTAACGAATCAAATAAACTCTATATTGAAACTTTGTGATGAGCTGCAACAATTTCACATTTATACTCTCACTTTTCTTATATTAAATATTTGTGTACATGTATGTTAAAGTACCTAAAAGAGCCGAACTAAGATTGATAAACACACTTTACATCAGTTTTATATTTTATCTTATTCTTAAATGTTTTTGATATAATTTAATCCATTCAATGAAACATTTTAATTTCCTTTTCTACACGTTTGAGTCTCTGTAAACATTCGTGTTTGGAATCATCCTATTTTTTATCTGTTCATCAAAATTTCAGTTTTGACTTTAACCAGTTATATCACAGATTTGATTTTCAGTGTATTTGTTGATCCAAACTGTTTCCACAGTGACAGCCTGCGTCCAGGTGTGTGTGTGTAGTAACTGATCCTCACCACCAGGGGGAACCATTATCAAGTAAATGACCACAATAGAGACAGAACGACTGAAGAACACTTGATCTTTTCTTACAGGTCTTAAAGCTGCAGAGTCTCAGTCACGAACAACACGTCAGAATCTGTGTGAGTGTTTGTGGCGTCTGACAGGAAGTGACCCGGGTTCAGACGTTTCAACGCTAACACACAAACGCACTAATGCAACAGCTCGTCCACACACAGCTCTGGTGTAAACGTCCCTCAGCACTGGCGGCCCGAGTGTTTCCTGATGAGTCAGCGTCGCTTGTTCTGCCGACGATAAACCACGTTTTAATTTTCAGTAGTGATCGTCCCCTACAGCTGTGTGTGTGTGTGTGTGTGTGTGTGTGTGTGTGTGTGTGTGTGTGTGTGTGTGTGCACGCCATGGTATGTGGCAGGGTCATGCACGTGGAGATGCCGTGGGCTAAAAGCAGAGCCGAGCTGAGCGGGTCCGAGCCGTGGGCGTGGCCGTGAGGGAGTGAAGGGATGCCGGGGGGAGGAGGGAGGCTGTGAGGGCGTGAAGGGTCGGGGGGGTATAGGCGTGGTCTAGGGTGGGGGGGTGTGGTTCACTTACCGGATATCTGCGGCTGGACGCCCGGCGGGTCGCTGGAGCTGAGCAGCTGAGCCTGGATGGTCTCAACCACACGTTTGAAACGTCGACTGGGACCTGGACAAACACAACACAGCTTCAAAACACAGTAACAATACTCGGTCACAAGTAATACTACTGCTTTTAAAAGAACACTATAATCACAGTAACAATACTCGGTCAGAAGTAATACTACCGCTTTTAAAAGAAGACTATAAACACAGTAACAATACTCGGTCACAAGTAATACTACTGCTTTTAAAAGAACACTATAATCACAGTAACAATACTCGGTCACAAGTAATACTACTGCTTTTAAAATAAGACTATAAACACAGTAACAATACTCTGTCAGAAGTAATAGTACTGCTACAGTATTTCCTGTGAGAATCAATTTTTAATTTAATGTTAGAAACAGTTTTTAAATCATCAAAACACTTTTATCAAAAGTTTTTCAACTGATTCTTCTTCTTTGTTTGGTTTATTGGCGGGTTGATTGATCAATTAATTAATCAATCAACTAATCAATCAACTAATCAATCAATCAATTAATTAATCAAATCAAGAACAAGCTGTCGTCTCCGTGCGACTTTTACTTGATTGTTTTTCTTTGACTTGATTTAGTACATTTAACAAACAGAAACTGAAACACGCTTCAGACGTTTGTCAGACAAAGTTATTTAATCATGTGAAGCCAAAACTAAAACTCTGGATCTCAGATCAAATCAAACTCTGGAACAAACCAAAGATCGGCGTTTCTCTGTGAACGTGAGGGTTCGTACCTGAGAGCAGAGTGAAGGTGACGGAGTAGATGCCGATCTCCTTGGTGGCTCCGGAGCTCTCGGTGTAGGTGATGTCCACCTGGAACTTCACCGGCTTCTGGAAAACCGTGGGCCCGGCGGTGGACTTGTACTCCGCCCGAAAACTAGTCTGAGAGATGACGCTGTGGCTGAGACTCGGAATCTGAAGGAGACAAACAAACAGCTTCTGAGTCAGTGGAGAGACGAGACGTGAACGGAGGAGACGACAGAGGGAGACACGGAGGAGGAGCTCACGGAGAGGAAGGCGTGGACGATGTCGGCCTTTATGGAGCTGAGGGGTTTGTCTCTGATGACGATGAAGATCTGCTCCTCTTTCTCCAGGTTGATGAAGTTACCGAACCATGACTTCTTCGCCAGTCTGCAGGGAGGAAGAGGAGAGATGATGAAGCACGAGTCAGACCGAGCTGGTTCCAGCGTCCAGCAGCAGAACAGAGTTCCACGTGTTTGACAATTAGAATTTGACTTTTTCAGAAAAAGTTTTAATATTGAAAACAAACACATACAATATAGAAATACTACAAGTAGCAGTAATGTTCCCGATGTGATAATTATCAGTATTAGTGATCGAGGTAAAACACAGAGAATGGAAATAATAAAATCCATGTTTATAAACACATCAGGTTAAACGACGAGTCACTCACTCTGGAGACGAGTCGGGGGTCAGACTGGACATGTCCTCCTGGGTGGGAACTGAGCAGAGGTCAAAGGTCACAGAGTTACACAACATGGTCCTGCTGAATTCAGTTTGTTACAGATTCAATAAAAACTTTATCCGTTGGCCCGGGTCACTTCCTGTGATGTCACAGGTGTCGACCTGAGGATGATTCTCAGATGAAGCCGAGACGACAACAGAGAGGGTTTGTATTTATCCCCTGAGCTACATGATGTACAGTGTGTTACACAGTGTGTTACACAGTGTGTGTGTTACTGTGTGTGTGTTACTGTGTGTGTTACTGTGTGTGTGTTAATGTGTGTGATACTGTATTTACCCCCCCCCCCCCCCTACCTTGCATTTTCCGGCGGTGGAAGCGCGGCGAGCCCAGGAAACTGTTCTTAATGGAGTTGAGGCGCGTCCTCCACGGCATACCGCCGATGGAAGGGCTGGGCGGGGGCGTGGGGCTGGGCGTGCCGGCCGGGCTGTCCTTGGGCGTGTGCACCGGGGTGCCTTTGGGGGTGGGGAGAGGGCTCCCTCTTGGGGAGGGGTGAGGGGTCACCTGCGTGATGGGGACAGATTTGCCATTGTGGTCAGGGTGGAGGTGGTGGCGGCGGAGGGGCAACATGGGAGGCACGGGGGAGAGAGGGATGGAGAGTTTTGGGGGCACGGTCAGGGGAGGGTGGCGTCTCACCCGGGGGCTGTTGGGGATGCAGGGCGCCAGAGGCTGGCAGGGTGTGGAGGGCTCAGATTTGGGGGTGGTGGGGGTCTGGACTGAGTTGGGGAGCGGGTTGGACCTGGTGGTCTGCAGGGGCTTCTCGGACGCTCTGGGTTTGGCCGGGAGAGTCTGGGTGCGTGGGTGCATGAGGGGGGACCCCATCTTTGGATGGTAGGAGTTGGGCGTGCGCGGCCCCACCCCGTTGAGGCGGACCTCAAGGGAGTGGGTGGGGCTGCAGTTGGGGGACTGACACAGGTCCGGGGACTGGGGCGGGATGAAAAACCGCCGATTGGGCTGCGATTGGTCATGCACCCGTTTGACATGACAGCAGCGTCAGCCAATGAGAAAGCCAGAGGAACAGCACAGCCCCATAAAGGGTCATTCCCATAAAAAACACAGCAGGAAAAATAAAAGAGGAGCGAGTTGGATGAGTTGAGAGGTGGAGCAGGCAGGAAGTGGTGAGAGTGCAAGAAAGAAAGAAAAACAGAACATGCCATTAGCACAGTGATCAGCCAATCAGGAGGCAGCAGTGGAGCAACAGTAGGGATGCACCGCGACGGAAACCGTCACCGACGGCGACGCTTCGAATGATTTCATTCAATTATGTTGTTCAACGTTTTTTTATGAAAATTTAGTAAAACTTTGAAGAATGAGCCAGAAAACAACAAATTTAATTATTTACATTTGAACAGTTTGTTCTAAAAGTGACTTTGATAACATGTAAAGTTTTTTAAGAATTAAAAATGAAGTTGATTTTCTATTATGAAGAATGAAGAATAGAATAGAGCCCGTCCAATATGGATTTTGACCCAGTACAGATATATAATCTACAATATGTGTAGAAAGACTTTTATAAATAACTATAAGTAAAAACAAAACACAAATATATAAAACTTGAAATAGAAAAATCAAAGATAATTTTAATGTGAAAGATTTTTACCCAACTCAGATTCTATATAATATTCTAATAATAATAATAAATACAATAAATGATTAATCCTTTATAGAAGTCTGAGTTTAATGTGATTTTATAACGATCAGGAGCCACACACACACACACACACACACACACACACACACACACACACACACACACACACACACACACACACACAGAGGAAGTGTTTGTTCTTCCTGTGCGACACGTCGGTGCATCCCTTATTCACTAGCGAGTGAACTAGCTACAAAGCTAACAGATTTAGCTTCTCCCTCCACCTGGGAAAGCGGCCAGAGAGCATGCACGGTGCTGGTGCACGATGCTGGTGCACGGTGCTGGTGCACGATGCTGGTGCACGGTGCTGGTGCACGATGCTGGTGCACGATGCTGGTGCACGATGCTGGTGCACGATGCTGGTGCACGATGCTGTGGAATGAATGAGCAGTGAAGTAGCGACCTGTCGAGTTACATGAGGGCGACGCCGTCATGTGACGTCAATGATCAGGAAAGTTTGAGTTTCACAAACTCATCAAACACATTCTTGTCTTCTACGAGATCACGAGAGTCAAGAACAAACACTGGTTCAGCTCCACTGTCTTTACATCTCGTACGTAGGTTTCTTTAAACTGGGATTCGTGAACGAAACAAATAAAATTAATTTTGGTTTGATTTAATCTCTTTGACCGATTTTCACTGAGGTGTCAAAGAACTGCATCGGGCCGGTTTATCGTTCGAGTCACAAACAGATCGTCTGTTTTTTTAATTTGTGACTAAAGAAGTTCTTTGAGTCGCGTCAGGAAAGTGAAGCTGCAGAAGTTTGTGTCACTAAACTTCACAAACCTCATGAGCACGAAACAAGAGTTTGTGTAGTTTGATGAATCTGATTTGGAAAATGTTCTTACATGAGGCCTGAAGACTTTTCATAAACAGTTCATCATGAAACAGGATTTAAAATCAGAGAGACACTGAGAATAAAACCAGCAAATGAAACTTTAGATCTCTCTGACTGCAGCTTCAGTGGAACGGAGGAGCTCAGTGTTCAGGCTGCAGCAGCTGCAGGTTGATTTGTACCATCGACCTTTTCTGCTCCATCTCTGCAGCAGCAGTGATGGATCACTTCCTCCTCCAACCTGCCGCTGCACAGGAACCTGCTCTGTGTGGACATTAAATCACCGGATCTCATCTCAGGTTCGGAGTTTGGCCTCTGACGGATCCGGTCTCACTTCATCTGAAAGCTGTGTGACGTACGGCGCCGCCCGACTCGACGGTCAAACCGTGACCTTGATGACGGTGGTTCACCTCCTGATTCTCTCCGTGAACATTCACAATGTCACGAGGTAAATAATCGTTACAGAGACATTAAAGAAAAATCTATTTTAACTTTTATTCGACTTTTGAATCAATACTTGTATTTATTTATTTATTTTAAATATTTTATTTTATAATTTCTCTACTTTTACTTTATGACTCTTTCTGATATAAATGAGGTTTGTAATCAAAATATTCAGTAATTGAACAATAACCACAAACATTAAATACGATGGAGGATTTACTGAAGGACATTAGATTAAGCTGAGTGTTCCTAATAAACTGATAACTGAGAGTATAACTAGTGTGTGTTTTACTGTAAACACTTTATAAGATAAACAGAGTTGTGACGGTCTGTAAACTCTATTTGATTTATTTATTTCTTGCAATATTACGACTTAGTTCTTCTTTCACATCATTCCTGTGTGTTTTCTGTTGGAAACACAGAACGAGACTGAATGAATGAATCTCTTCCTGTGAGGTGTTTTTAATTTACAGTCCTGAGAGACGGACAAACTCTCTGCAGGTTTCAGTCCTTTCGATCCGTTGACAGTAAATATACGAACTCTGTCACTCAGGCTCCGCCGTCCGTCACACGGCTCCTGATGAAGTGTGTGTATGAGCTGCTGATGAAGTGAAGGATTTCTGATGCGAGCGTGAAAACATACCAGCAGAGCCAGCCAGTGAGGTGCATTGTGGGAAACCCATCAGTGCATGGGTGGGACGGACACTTACCCGGGGACTGCTGAGAGGACTCGTGGACAGACCGGAGGACGCCCCGCTGATCGACCGCGACCTACACACACACAAACACACGGATCAATATCCACGTGCTGAACAGTGAATCTCACACACACACACACACACACACACACACACACACACACACACACACACACACACACACACACACACACACACACAAAAACCTGGATGATCGTAACTGAAAAGTGAGAAAACTCTTCTGTCGTCTGCAGATTTCACATTTTTCACTCCATCATCATCTGTTTGTCAGTCGACGGCTGAAACATCCTCACGTGCGAAACACAAACTTGTGTTAAATTGTGTGTAAAACGTTTCTCTTTTCTTTTCCTCGTGAGCTTTTTCATTTTTCATTTACGTGTCATTAACTTTCATATCTCCCTCTTTGTCTGTTTCGCCAAATGTCGTCTCTTTCTGCATCAATCCACACACACACACACACACACACACACACACACACACACACACACACACACACACACATACACGCACACACACACACACACAAGAATACAGGCCCATTGACGTCTTTGTAGACTTTAGGATTTAATTGCCCATAGACAATTTGGTTTTGTTGTAAGCGCAAAATGAAAACAGTAAATCATACTTAAACATGCTTGACGACACACACACACACACACACACACACACACACACACACACACACACACACACACACACACCATCTTCATTTTTACTTCATTGTCTATTTTATTCCTTCACGTTTCCTCTCGTCGACCTCATTCTGACGATCTGCTGCTGGAACCAGTGAATCTAATCTGACTGTGGTGATGATGTCATACTGTACATACTGTATCTATGGTTGAACTGATAATGAGGAAGTGGATTAATGGCGGCGTCGCACACTTCAGAGACGACGCTCCAATTAACACACACAACTCGTTAACTGTGACACATCCTGTCCACAATCAGGAAGCTGGTGCCGGCTCGTCTTTGAAATCCCAAAATGAATTGTGGGCTCATCAGTGTGAATGTGTTGGAGAGGGAGAGCGCCACACTTCACTCTACAGATCTGCTCCGTCAGATGACGAGGGAGATAAAGGGCCGTTCATCTTGTCTGTGTGATGCATCAGCAATTAATTTATGTTAATGTCATGTCAGGACGAAGATCCACACACACACACACACACACACACACACACACACACACACACACACACAGTGAGGAGGGGAGATGGATTGAACGTTGACCTAAAGTCCTCGCGGCCCCTGACGGCTGAGCGAACCCGCTGGAGCCTTCGTTTCTCTGAAGGAAACATCGATGGTGTTTTAGATCCTGACGACATTTTGTCTAATCTCTGTCTGACTGTTTGCGGGCGACCAAAGCTGCTCAAACCTGATTGGTCAAACTAGAGACGGACACCAGAAGCCTCCTCGTCTCCAGATTCATTCATTCACATGAAGAAGAATGTGTTTGCAAAGATTCACCACTGCTCGTTCTGTGTCTCCAGCTTCAGCTTTGCTCCGGCGCCATTTAAGGTTTTATTGAAACCAGAAGGGACCATAGTTGGAGGAGCTGGTGGGTGGAGCCTGAGTGAGAGCTCAACGACAGTGCGCGCCCACCTACACCTGCCGCCCTCTCCCATTGGACGGTACTGGCTGTCAATCACAGCCAGTCTATTTGACTGCAAATGATCATAATTGATAAATGAACATTAGCTGTGTTGAAGAGAGAGACGGAGACAAAAACTCCTGAGGACAAAGTTTGAAAGAAATTTGTCTCTAGAGTTTAATTATTCGACAGGACAACAAGGACCGTAAATAACGATGGACGATATTAGAGCTCGCAAAAGTGAAACCGAAACATCTGGATCGCCCCCTGGCTGCAGTACAGGTCATAAACACCACCTCCTCCATGTTAGCAAATGGGAGATGGACCAAACTCAAACTAAGCAGACGTTAAATAAATGTTTGTTAGCTCTTATCTCACTGAGGATGTTCGTGTTTCTGATCAGTTCGGTTTGAACAAGTTATTTGATGATAGAGAAACAGGCTGAAGCGTCATGATTGACATGTGAGACTGACTTGTGATTGGTTGAGAGTGTGTATGGGCGGGACCTTCACACCATGGCTACACTCCACGATCACTACTGGAGACGTGTCGACCATCTTTATTCAAAGTTTATATCCCGGGAACATTTTTGTGCTTTTCTGCTGCATGCTGGGAGTTTTTTGCGGCGTACTGTCTGAGTGTTTGAAGATTAAATTTCTTTCTACTTTTGTTCTTTTATTTATTTCGTTTTCGTTAGAAAAGATGAGAATGTAAAGGACAGACTTCTGTTTGTTAAGAGGTTAATTCCAATAGAAAAGAAAAAACATGCTACATTGAAAAGTGAAAGACAAATGAAGAATTAGAGCTGGTGCGAAAAAACTAAAGTAAAGGATGGAAAGAAACCAAGGACGGAAATGGACGAGACTGTAGACAAAGTGAGGGATGAAGACGGAGGGAGCAGACCAATACCTTTCCTCCTTGCTGCAGTTAGCGTTTGTGATATCCAAGCTTTTACTGAAAACAGATTTGCTAAAAAGGGGCAGACAGAAAATGAAGAGACAGACAGAGAGGCAGTCATGTCAGGGGAATCCTAATACCCAGCATGCAACAGTCAAAACAAAAACAAACCCAAACAAACACATTCAGCACCGAAACAAAAAATCAATCACCACGAAACAAAGAGCAACAAAAAAAACCTCAAACATGCACAGGACCATGAAGCAGGAGGAGGAGCTCATTCATGGGTCATGCTCGAGTCAGTGGGACGTTGGACACGCTCGCTCGCTCGCTCGCTGCAGAGAGAAATGTGTTCAAGCGTCTCATGTTCAGTTTAATCAGCGAAGAGAAAAACCCTCGGAGACGAGACAACAGCAGCCGAACTGTGACGAACACAAAACTAGGTTCCGTCTGTCGGAGCAGAAACTTGTTGAGAAGGTTCGAAGGTTTTCTAATCGAAAGCGTTTCGATAGAAAACGTCACAGTTTCTCACGATAAAGAGAAAAACTGAGAAACGGGAAAAGGTTCCGTCAGTATTTTTCAAAGCTGAACAGTTACGATGCATCATGAGTTAAAAACACAGTCATAACGTGATGATCAGCTGATGTCGAGGTGAAGATACAAACAAATCTCTGCATCAACAACGAGCAGCACAGAAATACGTTGGAACCGTAGCATCAGAGACGTCGGGTCCTTCACACGAGGCCCCGTGCCTCCCAATGGGACTGTATCCCAGGATGCATTTGGGTGCATTAGAGCTTATGACCTCGGACGTTAACAGAGGATCTGAACGGGGTCAAAATGATTCACTCGAACGTTTTTCAAACTTTGGAGAAACACATCTTTTAAACCTCCTCCGTGTTAGCAGACGGGACATGAACCAAACTCAAGTATCAAACTAGACGTTAAATAAATGTTTGTCAGAGATGGTTTCTGTCGTTATGTTCAAATGTTCATGTTTTCTGAGTTTGGTTTTATTGGATGATATAGAAACAGGCTGAGACGTCGTGATTGACAGCTGAGACTGACTCTGCTTCGTTTTAGCAGAGGAGGAAGTGGAGACGAGTCGTCCATCTTTAAAAACTGTCTATGAGATTCATTGAAAAATAGATTTTATGAATACATTTAAAACTGAGACTGAAGAAAATCTCCTGGAACAATAAGACGATGATCTTCTGTCATGATTCTGCAGCAGATTTATTCTCTGACAGCAGCTCATGTTCTGTATTTTCTTTAGAATCATCGCAGCGCTCTGACCGAGACGTTCTGAATCGTCCGAACGATCGGAGACGCTCAGCGTCTCCCTTTGTGTCGACTCAGTTAAAGTGATGTCACTCTTCATCTCATGACTTAATCCTCTGATCTTTTATTCAGTTGAACACTCCTGAGTCTTCATGATGAAATCCTGACATCATTGTTTTGTAGCTCTACTTTTATCCCAGCCCTGTTGCGTTTGAGAAAAATACGTATCTTTAAAAGTTTATCTACTGTAAATACACTTTGTAATGGTCTTTTAGAAATGAACTGAAAAAAACTTTTATGATTCATATAAACATCTTTTCCCACAAAATTCAGTGAAAATGCTCAAAAGAGAAGAAGCATTATTTGTGTTTCAGTGTCACAAAGGTCAAGATTATATCCAGACTTCATCTCTCACTCACGTCCTCTCTTCCTGTCGCTGCAACAAACACGTGAGGATTCGAGTCTTTTACTCCGAGATGCTTGGTGTCCTGACCGCATGCTCCATGCACACTTGACCCCATCATGCATTTCAACAACTGATTTTCCACCAGAGCAAAGAATGTGTGGAGGGTCTGAAGACGGAGTTTACTGGTCTCGAATGTAGTTTACACTGAAAGTCCTGAGCCAACAGGCGAGAATGATGCGTTGAGTACTTAACTGCAGCTCCGTGAGGGGGGGGAGGATTTACAGCGGAGGACACGAGTGACGATAAGTGAACCTCAAGGTGGCGTTGAGGGCAAACAGACGACGCGTGAGACATAAATCTGCAGCTGAGCTGCTCCTCCTCCCTCCCTTCACCGAACTGAGGTTAAATACTTTGTTTTATCACAACAATCGTCAAAGACACTTTGAACAACACACACGAGCTGCGTCTCAGTTCAGCGGCTGCATCCTGCGGAGGACTCGTCGACGCAGACGTCGGCTGCAGCCTCCAACAGTCGCATCAGCCGAGACGAAATGAGACGGTCTTGTCTTCCTGTTGCGCCACCAGCTTGTCCCGCCGTTACAGCCGTCGCCTAGCAACAAGCTACAGACGAAAACGTCCTTCGGTTGATTAAAATGTTGAACATGTTTTTTTTAACGCGTGTAGCGTTAGCTGTACGAGTATTTACATTTAAAATAGAACCTTTTTGAAAAACAGTTACCGAAGCACAGTGAATTATGGGATATGCCTCTGTTGCTCAGGGCAGGACACACTTGTCTCGTTGCGTCGCTGTGACGTCATCGTTCAACGAATGCAGCCGACGAGGGACGCGGACCCTGAGTCGAACAAAGCTACTCGCTCGTGTGTGTCGGACATGTTTCGTCCATGCTCGTGAACATACGTGCAGATTCCATCTCTCACCTCTGTCCGTGCGTTGCCATGTCGAGGGCTCGTCGTACCGGTACAGGAGACCCCCCCTCCGTGACGCTCAGCACCTCCATGGACTTCCTCTCCGGTCTCCGTTTGCCGTGACGGCTCAGCATCGGCGAGTCCACGCGCTTCCTGGGTGGGTCAGCTGAGCGAGGTGTCGGGGCGAGGCCGGGGGTCAAAGGTCAAATGAGGGCAAACATTAGTTGAAGAAATGACATAACCTCGAACTGCAAACTAAATCTAAACAAGTGTAACTTCGTGTTTTCAGAGGAATAAATGTTTATAATATTTTCAAAAAGGATGTTAACAGGAATATGAACAAATTATTCTAGACGCAACTCATTCATTATCAAAATAATGTTCAACACTCAGATAGTTGGTGTCCGTGGTAACGAGTTATGCATATTAACTATGGACGTAACTTCACTGAATGTGTTACCATAGTTTCCTTTTGTCTTAAAATGCAGGTGAAGTTTGGATTTACAGAAAATCAAGAACCAGAGCAGCTGCAGCAGCGGCGGTGTGTGTGTTTCCCTGAGTTCAGCTGGACTCCACCTACCGATCTCGCTCATCGGAGGCAGGTTCTGGTCCTCCTGGCTGGGATATCTCTCCTTACGGTCCAGGAGGAGGAAGTAGATCATCTTTTCCTGGTTGTCACTGAGGAGAGAGGACAGACGCTGGTTGAGAGCGGGACAGTACGATGCTCCATCATCAGCCGACGTTTTAAATGAGAGAATTCATCAAAGTGACAATCTCTGAGCCGTCTCATAGATTTCTCAGCCCCCCCCCCCCCTCATCAGCTCCTTCCTTCTCCATCCCTCTCGCTTTAACCTGCTTCCTCTGCTGGTTTTATCGCCTCTTTACTCCCTCCACCCTTCCTCCCTCTGCTCCTCCTCCTCACTCACTCCTCAGACAGCAGGTCTTTGGCCAGTTTGTCCTTGTCTCTGAAGCAGCCCAGCGAGTGCATGCTCTCCAGGACGTCAGGGTCGATCTCCTCGGCTGCAGCCAGCGTCCTGATGGCCACCTTCCTGGGGACCGGCTGCTCCGGCTCGGGCTCGTTCTTTCCAGCTCTGCAACACAACACATGCAACTAACTGACCGGCTGGTGCGGAGAGTTTGAGACGGTTTGTGTCTGTGATGTTAATAACTCAGGTCCGACATGTCGGGACTCACTGGACACAAACCTCTCTGGACTGTTCATTAGAATAAAAGAATAATTCTAAAACACGTGGTTCAAAGCTGCTTTTAAATTGTGAATAATGATTTTTCGTTTCTGATTATTAGGCTTTGATTGTCTTTGAGCATTTTTAAAAGCAGTCTATAAATAACTGATTATTAGATGATGTGGATGAACTGTTTCTGACCCGTGCGATCGTCTGACTGCTCGTGTTTATCGACCTGATTTCACAGCGTCCAGATCTCAGTATTTACTTCAGTGAGTAAAATGATATGACGACAGAAATGATGGAAAACCAGAAAAAAAAGAGGCCTGAAGTTCAACAAACCAGATGAAGTGACTCAAATTCTCTGAATCTTAAAGTCATGAACAGAATTCTGCTCTTTTCAAACCCACAAACAGTGAATGCATCAGAGATCAGTCTGTTCTGATGTGACAGAGCTCTCACTCTGATGACTAATGGACCTGCTTGTTCTCTGAGACACAAATATACATAGATATTTATATATATATATATTTATATACTCACAGGTACCACGTGTGCTTCTGGATCTGCTCTAACTGTAAAAGAAATCAGAGGAAACAAACATTAATGACGAGTTAAACAAGAAGCTTTTTATTTAACATATATCAGGATGTTGTGATGTTTATTAAATCCACTGTCCTCGGCTTCACCTGAGTTTGTATTCGTGATTAATGAACCCGACCAGTTTGAAGTCTGATCGGCAGCAGGATGTTTCCAAAAATAACTTTAAGCTCAGAAAACTGCAGACACATCAGTGAAATCACATTATCTAATTCGCCCTCTGTTATTTTTGTCATGTTTCTATTCTGAGACAAACACAAATCCCGGGCCTGAGATGAAACGGTTTTATTCAGGGCACAGTGACTCACTCAGCTCGACGTGTCCTCAGCCGTCTCTAAAGCAACAGCAGCAGACTGTGAAAATGCAAAGTGAGTCGGGGTCTCCTGAGGGAAGACCTCAGCCCTCGCCTGCTCTGCCGCCCGGCGCTGGTGACTCTGGGTGTGAACTCACCGTGAGCCTCTTCCCAGCGTCCACTTCAATCATGCCGCGCAGGAGGTTCTGACAGTCTGGAGGGATGAAGTGAGGCATGTGGAAAACTCCCAGCTTCACCTTCTCCAAAAGATTCCTCAGGTTGTCGTCATCAAACGGGAGAGCGCCCTGGACAACGGGACAGGGGACATGTCAACCAAACCTTCTTCTACTGGTTCAATGGATTCACAAGTTTTAACTCATGATGAAATGTTTTCTGCTGCATTTCCAACATCACCCAATAAATACAGTTTGATAAAGATCTGGTCAATGACAGGAGCACGTTCACCTGAAGGTCTGTTCACTTTAAACACTTTGATTCAATAAAGGACAAACTTTATATTCGTCAACGAGTGAAGCCACTTTCTGTCCACACTTTCTGTCCACACTTTCTGTCCACACTGTCTGTCCACACCTTCTCCAGTCAGACCTGACCTGGACACATCAGCTGGTGCGTGGCGTGGAAAGGTCAAAGGTTTTGACAGGATCAGGAGAATCAAACAGTTAACGAGCATCCGCATCCACATTTCTGAACATGTGGCCAACGACCTTCCAAACGAGCCAAATGTTTAAAAGAAGGAAATTCTTGCCTGACGGAGGAACGGGAGAGAAGGTCAGGGGGACTCTGAGTGTATCTGTACTAAAATCTGTGGCTCACAGGGCAAAAATCAAACCTGTGACATTTGCAAACATGACACAGGCTTCAAACTTCCCTTTCAGGGTACGAGTCACTGCACCGACGTCCTGTTGTCATGTAGACGACCTGTCAGGCGTCAGGAGACGGAGGCAGTTTGTGCGAGACACAGTTTCAGTCCTCACAGCCGGAGATGATGGAGCCGTCTGCTCCTGCGCTCAGTGACGTGATGACAGATATGACGGCCGCCGGCAGCACGCCGGTGATCAAATGGACACAAGTGGTGAGATCTGTCTGCACACGATGAGCGTGTCGCACGCTCCGTCACGTGTGCACAAACACGTAACGTGTCACTGCAGCTTCATCGAGCTGCTGGTGGGAAAAGTCTCTGTTGTGTGATTGACAGGTCGCGTTCACACACAACGTAGAACTGTCATTTAATATTATTATTAATAATATTTATAAATATATAAAAACTCAAACATGTTTCGAGCATCTTCAGGCGAGAGGAAAGTTCCCTCACAAACCGAACACCACGGAAACACTGCCTCAGATCCAGTGGGAGACTAAACGTCTGAAACACTAAATCCAATTATGTCAGAAAAGAAAGTTTATGATTTTAGAATTAAGAAATAAATTCATGTCAAGAATCCAGGAAACTAGAGGTCGACACTTTAAACTCGTGAATAAGATATAAAATGAAGCCTGAGTAGAAAACTGGGAAATTACGTCTCAGCCCATTTGTGAAGACGCATAAATAAAGATGGACGACACGACTCCACTTAATTTCCCTTTTGAAAAATGGAGCTCAAATATCTCGCTGCCATCTGGAGTCTGAGCAGCAGAGACGGTGAAGTGGAGTCTTGGGATCAAGGTCCCGCTGATACACACTGGATCAATCAGGAGTCAGTCTCAGCTGTCAATCAAGACGTCTTGTATCCTCAAATAACAAATTAAAACTGATCAGAAACCTAAACATTTCAAATCTACCTGAAAAGACAGAAACTATTCAAATGGAATTAAAATCTGAAACACAAACACGTAGATCACGACGTTCCGGAGCAGAAATCAAAAGCACAATGTTGCGTCTGTTTCCTCGACTTCAAGGAACAAGGTCACTTCATGTCACTCACCACTAACAGTGCGAACAGGATGACTCCGCAGCTCCAGGCGTCTGCTTTCCTCCCGTCGTACTTCTCCCCCTGGTGGACACAGATGAGACTTTATGGTAGAAAAGCTAAACTCAAACTTCTCTGCTTCTCAACTCTTAAAGAAAATATCCATGGATCTTCCTACAGGACGACGTCAGCCCCTTCGGATGCTGTCTGCACGGTACAAGACCGACCTGCCTCGTCTGGAGGCGGAGATCAGTGTACGCACTACAGGGACTTCCTGTCAGCAGGTTTACGCAAAAACTACGGGATGAATAACCTCGAAACACGGAGGACGGATGGGGGTGTGTCAGGGAGAAGTTTGGTTTGGATGTGGACGAAGGATCCAGGATCTCTTTCTTTATTACTGTTAGAGAGGACGTTTTAAAATCAACTAAATATAAATAATATTTTCACTATTTCAACGAAGAATTCTTTACAGATCTCGATGTTCGGAGGACGGATGTTTGTGTGTGATGTGGTTCAGCTTCATTAAATTGAACCGAGCTCGACTGAGTGACGTTCTACGCCCTGAGAACATCTCGCCTCTCGCCACACCCTGCGACTGAAGCTGCACAGCTAATGGATGAATCGTGAAAAGCATCATCATTTAGTTTTGGGCAGCCGTCCACGAGAATCAAAGGAGACACGAGGAACATACACGTGAAGAGTATTTTAACCCAGGGCAGGAGGAGGAGGAGGAGGAGGAGGAGGAGGGAGCAGGATGAAAGCTGTGATGTAAGAGATTCTGGTCGGAGCTGCTGTTACTGTATGAAAGAGAGAGAGAGAGAGAGAGAGAGAGAGAGAGAGAGAGAGAGAGAGAGAGAGAGAGAGAGCACTTACCCTGATCACCTCTGGGCAGGCGTAGTGTGGAGATCTGCAAAAGAGGCAAAGAAGCCGTTATGATGCTGGAAAGACTCACAACATTACACACAAAGACACACACACACACACACACACACAGTGATACTTTGAGGAGATGAAAACATTTTCAAACATTTAAAGGAGGAGAAAAGACAAAGAGAAGCCTCAGAAACAAACAAGAGGATGAAAATAAAGAGTTTGAATCCAGAAGCTTCAGTCAAACGTGATCCTTCAGTTTCAGCCTGGAAACGTGAAAACGTCTCCGAATCACATTTCAATCTGTTGTAAAGGGAGCGAGTGAAAAGAAGCTGAAACCGGAGGAACGTGGCGATCGACGACGACAAACCACTGACTTCAAATGAGAAGAAGCAGAGCAGAGAAACACTCGAGTCAAAGCTCAGTCACCGACGACGAGCAAAACATTTCTTCTGTTGGAATAAAACAAAATAAAGAAGAGGAGTGAAAAAGGATGAACGTCGAGGTGGAATCAGCGTCATGTCACGACTGGAGCCATAAAGTTAACGGAGGTATCAGATCCATAATGAAATAATCTCACACACACACACACACACACACACACACACACACACACACACACACACACAGTCGAGCGTCGCTCAGAGTACACACACACTCCATCATTGACACCATCACACTTAATTATGTTAATGTTTGTGAAACCGGTCGATCGGAACCGTTCACACACTCTCGTGTCAGAACACATTAACAACCAACTCATTACACAGCTTCGTCTCGGCGTCGAGCGACATTTAATAAATTACATTAACGTCACAGGAAGTGCAGGAGACATTTGACTTGTTACTCATGCGAGATATTTACAGGATCTTCATAAAAAGTGTCTCTGACGTGTGGAAGAGAAACGGTGGAGGACGGAACACTGGGACGGACGGACAGAAGACATAATGTCTCTGGTCACTGGGAATCAAACACAAACATTACATTACTTTAATCTTCAGCTTGAATCATTAAACCAGAGCCGAATAAATCTTTTGACCTTTAAATTAACTCTGAGGGAGGTTGTGATTCATTACCCCTACTGGCAAGAGGCTGTAACTGCAAGGCAAAAAAAGTTGTCTAAACAAATCAATTCAAAAACCTTTAAAAAACATTTTGAGAGAAGCAGAAGGCCCATTTTTTATTTCATATTTCTATACAGTACGGTTTCACTGTAGTTTCAGGATTTCATTGGAGACACTGGGTTAGATTCAGCACGTCCCCAAAACACCAGAGACAAAGTCCAATGTCCTAAAACTGGAATAAGACCGAGGTTTTTGCTGCAGCCGTGGATCTGATCTGATCTGATGTGATTATATTGACGTTCTCTCGGCCTCAGCAGCTCTGACGGACTGTGTCCCTGCAGCTGTGATGGACGACGCCTCTCTAAAGACAAACTGACTCTGCTGTGTCTCCCTGTGTCTAAACAACACGAACCTCACCGGATGATATTCAATAAGTAACTGCCGTCGCAGCATTTTGGCTGAAAACTCCACTTTCTCTCTCTCTCTGTTTTTGTGTGTGAAGCCTCTCTGAGCCGGAGGAATCCGGCTTCAGTCGTTCCACATGACTGAGTCGGTGAAACGCTGGCTGTGCTGCGGTGGAGCTGCACTGAGCGAACACGCTCTGGACCAGCCAGCGTCCTGCTGCGTTTTCTAAAGCTGCAGCAAAAAGAAACGACTGGGAACTTTTCAAAACTGCAAGATTTGCCCCGTTTCCAGAGACGCAGCATCTTTACACAACTGCCTCAATCACAGAGACCCAGTGAAGCTGCGCTCAGGTGAGTCGGTGCAGAGCTGCACTCAGCACTATTCTGTTCAAATGAACACTAACTCAGGACGACAGTTATCCTCATCTCGGCTCCTCGTTCGCTTCTTTTCAGATGGAACCTCGTGAAAACACATGAACGCTCACGTGCACTAGGGAAAAGTCAGATTTCTAACCAGATTAAAAAAAGGACGGAAGAAGAAACCATTCAAATGAAGGTGAAGGACACAGGATGGGCACAAGCATCTCAGAGTTACATCTCACAAGCTGCGGATCTTCTGCCTGATTGTTCTGAACTCACCCACAGCTGGTCTCCAGCAGACTGTCCCCGACCTGCAGAGACGCCATGCCGAAGTCCGCTATCCTGATGTTGTTCTTCTCGTCTAACAACAAGTTCTCCGGCTTCAAATCTCTGTGGCTGCAAACAGAAGAAAGATCGATTTTCTATGAAACTTGGAGGAAGGACGTGAAATAAATCAGGAGAGAAACCATTTAATCTTCATTCAGTCTGTGACGATTCTGGAGGTCGAGCTCACGAAGTTCCTGCTACAGAGAGAGAACTGCAGCGGAACCTGTGAGGTCCGACTGTCGGGGTGGACGTTCACGTGCTTTTTGCGTCTTTAAAATATGATTTGACTTTGGCCAATGAACTTCTAAGCTTTGGTTGCAGATTCGTTTCAAATGGACTCTGACTCCAGGTCAGTATCAGAGTGAGAGAAATGCATCTCTCTGATTCGTCCAGAGGAACAAACACACAGCAGAGATTCAATCTCGTCCTTCGAGTCCAAACGCTCTCGGCAGACTTTGCTTTGACGTGCGGTCGCTCTTCGATGCTCGGTGAAGCGGCCGAGCGTCGAGGAAGCGAAGGTGAAAACAGAGACGAAGACGAGCCGGAGGATTTAGATCAGTTCCGTTCTGTTTCCGTCTCCGGGGCATCGTTACCGAGCTTCACGGTGAGAAGAGTGGAACGCACCATATGGAGTGACTGTGGCAGAAGTCCAGGGCCGAGATGATCTGTCTGAAGAACTTTCTGGCCTCTTTGGGCGTTAACCGACCCTTCTTCACCAGGTAGTCGAAGAGTTCCCCCCCGGACACGTGTTCCAGCACCAGATACCTGCAGGAGCGGAGAGGGAACATCGTTTACAACACAGCTCACATGTTCAGGGGATAAATCCAAGCTGTTCTCAGACACGTCAGGAGGAGGATCTCTGGAGGAGGAGAGCATTTACAAGTTCATGCAAAATATAATATAATATTTGCATTTTAAGAATCAAGTCGATTAAAGTTAAAATGGAAGAATGCATCAGATTGATTTTAGCTCACGAGTGATTCTTTCTCTTTTTGCCCATGAACATTGTCTGTCACATTTCAACTTTACGCTCCAAATGTAAAAACACATCCGTCCTCTGATTTAATTTATTTCATATTTCCTCTTTGTTCTCAAAATGCATAAGATGAAGGTCTGGACACTGGACCAGAACCTCGGAGCTGCACAAACACAGTAGCTGAGTAAATCCTCAGTTTCATTTCTCTCGGAGCTAAAGAGGCGTTAATAAAATAATTGAGACATAAACTTCGGTGTTTGTCTGCGACGTGTCGAAGTGACGACAGAAACATCGACGTTAATCCCTGAGGCCCGTGTTGCCTTCAGTGTCTGTGGTTTAAAAATGTTTTATCTGCTCCTCTGTTCGTTTATCTCGAAGACGTCGCTGATCCTCGCTGTGCTCCGCCCCCTTCCTCCCTCCCCCGCTGTGATTGATGATCAGATTAAAGGATCCGCTCGAGCGTTTACCTGTCACAGCTATTTAAATTAGAAACATGTTGGCCTGTGATTTGTGTTTGCACACGGGATGACCATCCGTCCCCGTCCGCACATCATTAGGAAAACAAATCCCTGCTCCATTTGATGCCGGCGCCTTTATCAATTATTGAACAGCGTGTTCAGCCACGCCGCTGGAGCACGGACGCCACACGCAGCAGATTAATGTGCACAATAAAACACGGTTGTACATAAAATCCCTGAGATCAAAGTGCCGAAGTGTTCTGCTCAGTCCTGGGTTTTATATTTCACTGTTTTACATGAAGTGAAATAACAAATGAGACGTTTAACAAAAGATGAGAATCAATGAGACACTTCAACTCAACAAACTGAGACAGATTGTGATGATGGTGAACATGTGTTATACAAATCACAACTCTGCTGAACATTTATCTCCTCGATGTCTTTTCTCTTTCAGTTTAGTGTAAATGCAGTATTCGCGTGTACTTACAGGTATTTCTTGTTTTCGTAGACGTCGTGCAGTTTTAAAACGTGAGGATGTTCTATGAGTTTGAGAATCGCTATTTCCCGCTCGACCTGGAGAAACACAGGAGAACAAAACGGTTACACAACGACAACAAAGAGGTCGACAACACACACGAGAACACGTAGAGGTCAGACACTTCGAGTGTGTTTGACCAGAACCTGCAGATGAAACATTAACATTTCTGTCGCTGTCTAAACGCTACAATCGATCAAGCTAGCAGTCAATTAAACTTCCACGTTCTCCATCATTTGTGAAAACATTCAGAACAACGTTCAGAAGATCACGAGGCTGGGAGGCGCTCCAACTCGTGATCATAGTGAAGACGAGCAGGCAGCTTGAATACGTGAGAGGAGACGATGAGCGCAGGAGAAAGACAGAATAAAACTTCATCAGGAACCAGTGGACGATAAAGACTGAGAGGATTTTTGTGGCGTTTTGACGATGACTTTATCTGGTGCGTCTTTTTAACTCCTGTATTTATTAAATGTCTCTTCCAGCTCCCACCACAGCAGCTGCTTTATAAAGATCCATATCTTTATATTTTATATATTTATTTCAAACACGGAGATCGAACTAATCTTGTGTTGATTCGTCCGAGTTTAGATTTTCATCAGTCCTTCAATTAATTATCAGTCATCTGTCGATCAACCTCATGACTCTCGACCGTCTGTCCACAAACCTCTGAGTCATCCTGTCCTCGCTCGGGGGCGGAGACGTGACGGGTTGAAGAGGACAGACGTCACACAGAGACACCAGAAGAAGACATTTCATTTCCATCAGAGCTGCCAGACTTCAAAAGGTCCGTCAGGGACGAGTGATGGCGTCAAATAAATAAATAATATGAGATTTTCTTTTCATCTTTGGCTTTGGTTTCAGAGCAGAGCACCTCCTCCTGAACTCGATTCCTCCTGAACCTCGTCTCCTCCTGAACCTCGTCTCCTCCTGAACCTCGTCTCATTCTGAACCTTGTCTCCTCCTGAACCTCGTCTCCTTCTCAACCTCGTCTCCTTCTCAACCTCGTCTCCTCCAGAACCTCGTCTCCTCCTGAACATGTCTCCTCCTGAACCTCGTCTCATTCTGAACCTCGTCTCCTCCTGAACCTCGTCTCCTTCTGAACCTCGTCTCCTTCTCAACCTCGTCTCATTCTGAACCTCGTCTCCTCCTGAACCTCGTCTCTTCCTGAACCTCGTCTCTTCCTGAACCTCGTCTCCTCCTGAACATGTCTCCTCCTGAACTCGTCTCCTCCTGAACCTCATCTCCTCCTGAACATCACTCCTCCTGAACTCGTCTCCTCCAGAACCTCGTCTCATTCTGAACCTCGTCTCCTCCTGAACCTCGTCTCCTCCTGAACCTCGTCTCCTCCTGAACCTCGTCTCCTCCTGAACTTCGTCTCCTCCTGAACCTCTGACTCCTCCTGAACATGTCTCATCCTGAACCTCGTCTCCTCCTGAACCTCGTCTCCTCCTGAAACTCGTCTCATCCTGAACCTCATCTCATTCTGAACCTCGTCTCCTCCTGAACTTCGTCTCTTCCTGAACCTCGTCTCTTCCTGAACTCTTCTCCTCCTGAACCTCGTCTCCTCCTGAACTCTTCTCCTCCTGAACTCTTCTCATCCTGAACTCTTCTCCTCCTGAACTCGTCTCCTCCTGAACATGTCTCCTCCTGAACTCGTCTCCTCTTGAACATGTCTCCTCCTGAACCTCTTCTCCTCCTGAACCTCTTCTCCTCCTGAACTCTTCTCATCCTGAACTCTTCTCCTCCTGAACTCGTCTCCTCCTGAACTCGTCTCCTCCTGAACTTGTCTCCTCCTGAACCTCTTCTCCTCCTGAACCTCGTCTCCTCCTGAACTCTTCTCCTCCTGAACTCTTCTCCTCCTGAACCTCGTCTCCTCCTGAACTCTTCTCCTCCTGAACTCTTCTCATCCTGAACCTCGTCTCCTCCTGAACATGTCTCCTCCTGAACCTCGTCTCCTCCTGAACATGTCTCCTCCTGAACCTCGTCTCCTCCTGAACCTCTGACTCCTCCTGAACCTCTGACTCCAGCTCCTCCACTGAGCTGTAAGAACATAAATGAATAAAGTAGAAAACCCTATAATGAATATTATAGCTACTCTCTGTCTTTTCCTCGAGCTCTGAGGTTTGACTCCCACATGTCACATGTATGACTCATGCATGATGCAGGTGTGGAGCATCCGACCTGCTGTCAGATGTAATTAGCCTCACATGACCAGACGCTCACAGGGTAACATGGCAGAGGCTAATTAAACACGTGTACAAGGTAAACAGACGCCCCCCCGCCACCGTCCATGTGTGAGCAGCGACGTCCACATTCATTAAGCTCCATTACGACCCACTGGCTTTTTTTAATGTGTGGTAATAAACGGAGGAGACGGAGGAGAAACGTGAGCTGTAGCGGCGGCGAGGCCACGACTGTGACGCTGATCTTCTCCCACTCGCCTCAATTATCTCAGGATCTTCCTCCATCGAGCAGATTCAGCAGAAACGTTTCCAGATGTGTTCACGTCATTAAAGAGCACGGACACATCAGCTTTTATCACGTTAACTCGTTAAGACTTTAAGTTCAGTTAGAGGTTCTTCACTCATCACATATCAGCTCCTGTTGGAAAGTTGTGTTCTCTTATTATATTAAATTATATTAAATGATATAGTAAAGTAGTGTTGTGTTCTCTAATTATATTATATCATATTATATTATATTAAATCATATTAAATTATATTATATTATATAGTAAAGTTGTGTTCACTTATTCTTATATTATATCATATTAAATTAAATTATATTGTATTATACAAAAGTGTTGTGTTCTCTAATTATATTATATTATATTAAATCATATTAAATTATATTATATTATATAGTAAAGTTGTGTTCACTTATTCTTATATTAAATCATAATATTAAATTAAATTAAATTATATTACACTATAAAGCGTTGTGTGCTCTTGTGCTCTTGAAACTTCAGAATTCTTCCTCGTCGTCCTTTTGGCTGCAGGACGCCACTTACTGACCACTGTTTATCTGAGGACCTAGTAGAAGACATGTTCAACTGGGTCCACAGGCTGAAGAAACACGAGTTTATTCAAACTGTATTAACACTAATATGTCCTCGTCTTTCTCATGGTGTCCATCTTTAATCACAGTGCGAGCTCACAGCCAGCAGAGACTCTGTGTTCGATGAGGACTGGGGACAACGATCAGTGTTAGAATCCCGCCCACGGTCAGTGGAGCTGCAGGAGTCGTCCCTCAGACCTTCTGCCAAACAAACTTTGGCCCAAATGTTCTTTGGGAGTCGAGACTCTTCAGACGGTCGTTAATCTTTAGTGCTGATGATTCAACGGGGAGAGTTTTGTGCTGATCTCAGCGGCGGCGCGGCTCCAGCTATGACTCACCGAACGCCGCGTATGAGAAACATGAAGGTGACTTTTGCTTCTGGAACCAGGAAAAGCCCCGAATGCTTCCTCCCACGTCTGAGCTCGACTGGCTGCGAGTCAGACGATAAAAACTTTTTTATTGTATCATCGCAGAACGAACCCAAGCACCTCAAAACTTCAGCGTCAGGAGAGAGTGCCGGGAGCGACCGATTTAAACATCACAACCTGCTGATGCCGGCTCTCCTCCGGCCCACCGAGGGGCCCCGGGCTCCTGACTCACGGCGGCGCTCAGCGGCTCCGTGTGACGGCCGCTCTTAATGAATTATGAGGATTGACTCTGGTTACAGCGCAATGTTTCCAAATCCCTGTTTAATTGAAACACGATGCGGAGTCGAGGGGCGAGAGCGGCGATAAATCAGAACATCCGCCTGCTAATGAAACCGCCATCTGTTGCTATGACGCTGGGGCGATCCCGAAGAGAGGGAGAGTGGCAACGGAGGACGAGAACTTGAGCGCTCGGGTTCCTCCAATCACAATCAATCATGTGGTCAACGCTGACAGCATCAGGTGACGAGACGGAACAACTGAGCATCTTTATGAAACAGAGGAGGAGAGGAGGAAGAGGAAAAGAGGAGAAGAAACAATGGAGAGGAAGAGAAGAGAGGAGAGGAGACGATGGATGAGTGGAAGAACAGGAAACAAAGGAGGAGAGAAGACAGGAAAGACAAATGTAAAAGGGATGTCAGAAAAGGAGGGAAAGAGTAGAGAGTAGAAGAAATAAAGGCAAAGGAAAGGAACAAGATGACAAAAAAGAAAAAGAAATGAGAGAGCACGAAAGGAAAGGAAAGGAGGAGATGAGAGGAAAAAGAAGAGTAAGAGAAAGGATGAAGGAGCAGTTAAAGAAAAGAAAAGGACAGGGAAGGAAGGAAGCGAAAGGAAAGTGAGAGAGAGGAAGGAGATGAGAAAAAAGGGAAGATAGGAGGAAATAAAAGGAAATATGAGGAAGGAAAGAAAGGAAAGGAGACAAGGAGAAAGAAAGAGTGTCCTTCCAAAAAACATGAACACACGTTTGTAGTATTTTTAAAGCATCACACAAATTAATACAAAAAATGATATAGGTCTGTGATCAGCTGATACCACACACACACACGCACACACACACACACACACACTCACACACACACACACACACACACACACACACACACAGCGTATAGAGTCAGTATTGACACCATTAACAGGAGCAGCCACTCGTTGAGGAGATGAGATGAGTCCTGTCAGGCATGAGAGCGGTCGACCTCCTGACGAGCTCACACACACGATCTGCTGCACTCTGAGTGGAAAAAGATTTAATCACACGCGGTCACACTCCAACGCCTCAACGCTGGTTGTGTACTCTCATGTCAAGTGTTTCCTCAGACGGACAAAAGACGCACACACACACACACACGCACAATATTTTCTTAAGAGTTGACAGATCAACATTTTGTCTCCAGTGTAAATTAAAGTGATTTACAGATATAAACTCGGAGCTCGTTCCTCCCCCGATCCTGAAGTCCTATCACCACATCTCTTGGTGCTGAGCTGGTTTTCTGCACTGAATCATAACCTCATGAGCCATTATAATAAAATAGTAAAGGAAATAATGTTTAATAATTATTTATTTATTTAAGGAGGTTCACTCCGACTAGATCTAAAACTGTGAACTCCTCATACACGCCTTCTTCTCCCTCAGCGTGTCTCCGTCTGTTCAAAGGAAATAAACTGTGTGTGTGTGTGTGTGTGTGTGTGTGTGTGTGTGTGTGTTGCAGCTCCATCAATAACGTCTCTGTTAGCTCCTCATGCTAACGTCTCTGTCTGGTCTGTAAATACCAGGTTTGACATGTGGGTGGTGACACACACACACACACACACACACACACACACACACACACACACACTGTCAGGGTCATCAATTCCCTTCATTCCCTTTATTTTTTATCCTCTTCATTGTGTGAGAACACCACGACCATATAGCTGCCTGTTGCCATGACAACAGCAGGGCCCTTTCTAAAATAAAACCGAGGCGAGAGAGATTAGAGGAAGCTGCTGGGACGACCCCCCCCCCCCCCAACACACACACACACACAGACACACACACACACACACCCCTCCTCCAGGCGAGAGGAGCCTCCTTCACCTCCGCTGGGCACAACCAGATTATTGGTATGATTACTGATGTGGTCAAAAGAACGAGAACTGAAAGCTCACTCTGCTCACGCCTCCACCTACTGTCTCTTTATCGAGCTTCACCAAACTACACACGTTCACAGTGTCCTCTGAACAAGACTTTTTTTTTTTAATCTGTGAATTATTCTCTGGGAAATCAACGGAAATGTAAAAATCCTGGAATGTTTATAAGGTAGAATTTCTGATTCTGCCCCTGATCCAGATCTGCACCAACATCTGTTTCCTGATCAGAAGTTTTCCTCCTCGACAAACTACAGGAGTGAAAACAGAACCTGGAGGTAAAAAGACGCAGGTTGCATCTGAGGGAGAATCAAGCCTGTAACCAGTCAGCTGACAGATCTGTGACGAAACAAAGGTTTCAATTCTCTTCAACAACATTTATGGGATGTTTCTCCCCTTGACGACCAAACACCTTTGTCCACTGTCTTCATGTTAACAACCAATCAGGGTTAACTGTGGGAGCAGCTGTTTCCACACACACACACGCAGCTGATCGTGACTCACTGGCGTCCGTCACTCTGCTCATGTGACTCATCTCTGCTGGTTTTAGCTGCGTCCAGCTGTTTGCAGGTGTAGGAGGACGAGGCGGAGCAGTGACGGTGATGATGCCAACACCAGCTCGTCACCATGCGACTCACAAACACCTTGAATTCTACCTGCGCCACATTTCCCTGCGTGTGGGTGAACGGTGCAGAGCAAAGTATTAAAAGCACATGAACGAGGTGACGTGTTCCTTCACCGTGAACACGCACAACGTCCTCTCTCTCCACCAGACGTGGATTCATCCGCCGCTGAAGTGTCCCAGAGGAACATTTGTATCGTTGACAACAATAAAATATCCAGAATAATCCTTTAAGAACTTTGTGCCTGAAGGTTCAGAGATGATCTAATTTCACGGGTTTTGAATTAAAAAACAACAGCTTGGGAGCTTTACACTTCAAATACAATGAGTCGGGGGTGTGATGTGTTCATGTGTCTCACCTTCATTAGAACGGACTCGCTGAGTTTCTCTCTGTTCACAATCTTCACGGCGACTTTCTGACACGTGACGCAGTGGACGCCGAGCTTCACCAGACCTGAAACACACATTGAATCCACATCAAGTCACAGTGACAACACATCGTGAGGACAACAGGAGGGAGGACGGAGAAGAGCAACGATGGACAGACAGGATCATGCTGCACAGAGTTTTAACGTCTTTGTCCGGAATTTATAGGCAGTATAGAAAACGTCTGATAGAGATGAAGACAAATGAAATGAGGAGTTATTGTCAGTAATGGTAGAAGATGTGAGGAGACATGTTGTGATCATTGTCCACGATCAGCTGACACCAGGATCACGATCTACGACCTGCAATCAAAACTATCATCGATAAAAAATACTTCAACTATGATCAAATAAATGATTCTGTGTTGAATGAAGATGAGGGACGTCCCTGGTTCCACTTCCTGTGTCTCTCCCTGCGATTCTTACAGAAAAATAAAACTAAGGACAAAAACTAAAAAGTTTCCACTCTGTATTTTCTCAGGTGTGTGTTTCATTGTGTGCGTCTCAGCCTCGTCTCATTACTCCATCCGTCTCCATCGACGCTCTGAGTTCACTCCACTCTGTACTGAAGGTCTGCAGGTGAAGCTCCTCATTACCTCACGCTGCTTCACACACACACACACACACACACACACACTGTCACGGGAGACGAGTCTCCACTGAGGAAACAAGCAGAGTCGTGCACATCGGGGCCGTCTGTGCCTCTTTCATGTCTCCGGTTAGAGACCAAACGTCCTCCCAGGCGACATTCACCACGTCTCACTGATGTCAGAGCAGCTGGAGAACGAGTGCAGCTGTTCATCACAACACAGAGCGGAGGAGTGACACCTTCACCCGTTCACGAGAGGAAGAGAGCGGATGGAGGGACGGAGAGAAAAGAGTCCAGAGCGAGCGGGTGAATGTCATTTTCCTCGTCTCTAAATAATCATTCTTTAGCAAAAGAACGTGGACGTCTGTGAGTCCTTGAGACGTTCTGAAGACGACGTGTTCATGAGGCAAAGATGGATTTTTTGTGAGACCACAGTGACCTTTGACCTTTAATCTCCAAATCTAATCAGTTCATTTGCGCCGGATGTATTTAAATTCTCTTCAGGCATTCCTGATCACGTGATCGACCACGTGAGGTCACCGTGACCTTTCGACCTCGTCTCCGAGTGAAAACATTTCCTCAAAGTGTTGATTCACACATCACGTTCACACGGAACCTGGACATTGAAAATATAATACCTCTGGCTACTGAGGCATGAACACAGAGATAAGCACATATGACGAGTTCCAACACGGACTCAGATCATGGCTCAGACGTGTTTCCACGTGTCTGAGCAGGAAAATCTCTTGTATCACAGATTTAAGTTCCAGCTTCATGGATCCACTGGGGATTATAAGAACTCCTCCACTAAAACCACATCAGAGCTTCAGTAATGTTCGGCTTCTCACATCATTTCTCCACTGACTGATTCTTCTCAGCGTGAAAACCACAGAAGCACTTCAGGTTTGACATCCTTCATTGTTCGCCTCAGTTATTAGAATCGTTATGTTTCTACAGTAATAATCCGACATTTTCACACTGACAAACGTCCTCGTTTCTACTCGGCGAGTTCATGAAGCTTTTACTACGAGTCGCCTCGATCGCCTCAGTCCCTGTGCGTTGTTTTATAGATGTGAAGATACTAACAGAACAATAACCAGCAGAAAAAGACGTTAAATGGAAGATGAATGAAACTGACCCGACACTTTAAACCGTGCAGCTGCGTTTGTCTCGTTCTGTGATGACTCAAAAAACTGCTGCATGAGTTTAAATATGATTTATGTAAATATGCAAAAGGTAATTTCTTCAATTATGGCAAAAATAAAATGAAAAGATTAAAATGAAATAACTGTATTTTATTGCTGCCTCGCAGTAAAGATGATGTTTGTTTGCTCTCTCAGTTTAAAATTGATTAATTGATGAGCTGGGATCATTTATCACTATATTAATACCTGCTCGTCTATAGATTGTATAATGGTCACTATGGCAACAGGAAGAGGAGGTGAGGGACCCAGTCTGTGCTCGACGCAGGAACGTATCCTCACACAGCTTTGATTTTATTTTTGACCTGCACCGAGGAAGCTGTGAGATCATCACTGTTGTAAATCAGCAGCTTCATGACATTAAGAAGTCAAACGGAAACTGAACTAACTGGAGTCCAGTTCGTTTTAGCTGAAAACAGGAAGTTATCGCTGGTTGTAAAACGTCAAGTCGCTCAGCCACAGAACGTGACGAGTCAAACTCCTCCCATATCAGCTCCACTGGTTCTCCTCCATCTGCCGCCTCATTATCTCCTTTAAAACTCTTAAACAAAACTTTGTTTTATTGTTTTTATTTTATTGTTTTTATTACAATGCATTTAATCAGAATTATTATTTTGCATTGTTTTATTTCATCCATTGTCTCTTGATTTTTACTTTTCTTCTTTTGTGTGTGTGAAGCACTTTGTAAATGTTTTTTTAAAGTGATATATAAATAGAGTTTGTTATTATCATGTTTGGTCATAAGCAGACTTTTATTTTACAGAATAAACTATCCAGACAAGGTTTGCATCTCTTTTCATGAATGTTTTGTTGGATTTGTGTTTTCTTTTTGTCGTGGTTGTGTGATCTTGGCTCTCGTTGTGTCCCAGAGAAGCTCCTGGGTAATGTAGTCCATATTGTTCAAGACCTCTAACTGAAAATTTTCTTTTAGCAGCCAGCTGATTTACATTTATACTAATATCTGTGTTGCAAGAAATAAAATCATCGGCAAATAATTCCTTCCTTTTTTAATTTAATTTCTCTGGACGTTAACCGGAGCTTTTGTTCTGTCGCAGTCTCGACTAATTGGAACCAACACACCAGCTGATAATCACGTTGAAGAAGTGACCGGAGAGCAACAGTCCCCAGAGGGGTTACAGCGAATTAGCATAGCCAGCTGGAAGGCGCTAATAAGATAGCATTCATGGCTAAATAAGCAGAGCAGAGAGAAACGAACCAACAGCTGAGACGAAGCTTTAATTCATGTTCAACGCGTTTTTTTATCCAACGAGAAAAAATATTGTCTCTGAAAACTTGTGACGTCATTATTTTTTCGCTTTCATTCAGTTTCACATCGTTTTTGTCAGAAACACGAAAAAAAGATGTTCGATGCTTCGAATTCAAAAAGTCTGTGCTGACGCGATCGTGGGGCGGAGCCGAGGTATAGAGGTCCCGCCCATACACATCAGCTCCACAGAAAACTCTTCCAGCGTCGCTGCACATTTAGTTTTTATTTTCTGTGGATGAGGACGTTTCTTCAGCAGGACTGAAACATTTGAAGTGAGACAGCTGCTGCTTTACTTTTCTGTCCGAGAGCGACACGTTGGCGCCGTGTCCTTTCCACGGACGGAGGTTCAAGAGAAACAAACTGAAATCGGCAGAAACGTTCTCCTGTGAAGAGACAAGTGTCAGGAGAAGAACTGAAAACACTGGATGGAACATTGTTCTCGCAGAGAATCAGGCGCTCGTCGACGAAAAGACTTAAAGAACAACACAGAACTCGAGCCGTCGCTGGTGATCAGTGTTGTTTGTGTGACCCTCAGACGTCTCGCCCCTCAAACAGTGACGAACAGTGCTGTCGGCGTCACGTTCGATTCCTTTAACCGTCTCCTCCACTCCGGAGGACGATCGGCCTGATTTCAGTTCTCTGGACGATTGTGGAGACGCACAAATACACAATCGAAATGAGAGGACCGATGCTGCTGGTGATACCGTAATGATGTTACTATGGAAACCATATGAAGCGCTTCATTCTACACCGCCCACCTGACAACACGCCCACGTCAGACTCCATCTACAAACCAATCAGAGTCAAGTACAGGTAGACTCCGCCCACGTAGGTGATGACGACAGGACGTGCGTGTGAAACTAAAATGAACAGATCAGATGAAACATGAAGCTTCAGACTCAGAGAGGAAACGACTGAGTGAATATTCAACGTTTCCAGCTTCCCTTCGAGGAAGCAGCTTCACCATCAGGAGAAACTGAGGTCTTCTCTCAATGACACTCAAACCCTGCGCCTAGCGTGTGATAGATGTAGTTCATGAGCTTACAACATACAGGCAGCGGGGGATTCATGAGATCGGAATGGCTCCCTGAGGAGATCCACTCCACCCACCCACAGAAAACCGAATCCACTGGGGACACATTTGGCTTCGTAAATTAAAAAAAATCATCATTTTTCAGAAGAAAGTATCAGAAGAGATCGTTAAAATGTAAAATGGGATTTTACTTAATATACTTTCTGACTTCACACCAAAGAACCGCCCATCGTTCCAGCCGCAGTTTCCACCTGTCGGGGACTCGACCGACGAACCCGCTGCCTCTCGTGTTGTAATCGAGCCTGAGAACTGAGCTGTGGCCTCGTCACGTCTCATCAGAGACAACCAACGTTTCATTTCGACCATAAACTCAAACAGAACATATTTCTTTCTCCGCTCTCATATCAAGACATCGATTCGTCCTCACATCGGTCCTGTCATCGCCCACCTTGCTCTGTCATTTGATGCCATCCTCCTTTGTTCCAGTCAATCGGTCGAGTCGAGCCCCCCCCCCCCACCGCTCTGTAACATTGATTAACTGCTGCTTCTGGTTTAGCAGCGATGCCCAGAGACACGTGGACGCTCTCCCTGTCCACTGAGGCTAATGAGATCACACGGACCTGAACATTGATTTCATACCATGAATTAAGCATCGCACGCCGTTCCGCCGTCCCGCACCACGTTCCAGACCAGTGAGGAACCGCTGGGTTGGAGATGATCAAGGTCTGGTTGGACGGCAGTGGGTTTTTAAACATGTTTTCATGGTATTTTTTATTGATTAGGTTCAGTGAAGGAGCAGGAAGCTACGTCCAGGAGTGAAGCCAATTAAAAGAAAACTACATGTGTCCAGAGGAACTGAAGAAACCTCAGCAGCTAACGTTAGCAGCTAACGTGAGCAGCTAACAAGTAAAACATGTAATCAATACATGTTTTACTTTTCTGGAATTACAGAGAAAGCAAAGTACAAACAAATAAGTACTATTGGGCCCCGATTCCAGAATCCAGGTTCCTCATTGAGGGATGTCGATACTGATGAGCTCAGGAACAGTTCACTCAGCTGATCATGTGACAGACAAACCATCAATAAAGTTTTGATTCAAACGATAACAAGCGGTTCTTACCTGTTTTCACGTCATCGTGTTGACAGGAGGAGGAAGCCGTCCAATCAGAGGAGAGCATGAGGAGAGAGAGGAGAGAGAGACCAATGGTTAGTGCTCAGCTCGGAAATCTACCAGGAAACACATGATGCTGCCGCTCGGCTCCGACAGCCAATCAGCTCTCGGCTGCTTGTGCTTTAATGACTGTGGATTCATTCTAGTTTCTGTTTGGACATTTGAGCTCATTTCATTCTGCTTCACATCAACAGCCACATGTGTGTCAAGGTTACCCCCCCCCCCCCCCCCCCCCCATCATTACACTCCCCCTCCTCCCTCCCCTGACGACATGAAACCCACCACACGTTATTTCTCTCTCCCTCATTTCTCCAAATCTTTATCAAACCAGCTCCTTCTTCTCCATTAATGAGGTAATTAATTAAACCAGCTCCGCCTTTTTTTCTTCCTCTTTTCTATTCTGTCGGTGAGCAGGACGGGGGGGGAGGAGAGGAAGACGAGGGAGGCCAAGAAAGCAGGTCAGGCCACGAGAGAGAGAGAGAGAGAGAGAGAGAGAGAGTGTGGGGGAGTAAAAGGCTTCATGGTGCGTTCAGGTCGTACCGGGGGACTCGACACAGCGATGCCGGACGCCATCACAGCAGCAGACACAGATCAATGTCATTCTGTAAATACTTGTTTATTCAGACGTTCAATTTGCATTTCCTTCCGTTGTTTTCCCGCCTCAGTCGACGCACTTCATCGAAGTGAAACCTCGGAGCCGACGGAGACGTCCCACATGTCCCACTTACTGAGAAACAACCAATCAGCAGAGCGGCAGGAAGTCAGAGCCTCGAGTGAAGCACGAGGACGAGGAAATACTGAAATAAAAGATCTTTTACATCTAAAACTCAATTTGTCTCAACTTATCACCACAAACTCTCTCAACATCTTTGTCGGTGTCTTGGATTCATTTGTGTCCTTTTTGTTTTTTTCATCTAATCCTCCTGACTTCCACAGAGTGTCCACCAGGAGGCCAGGCAGAGAAACTCGACATGAGCTGCGGAGCCTCTCGGAGAAAACACGGAGGATCTTCAGAGCTCAGTCTGAAACAAGCTTTGGTAAAAGACAGGCCTCACACTGTGCTCAGGTTTCAAAGTAAAAGCACTGAAATATTCCAGTACGGTGGATCCTGCAGGACGTGAACGCAGCGCGTCGCAGTCGTGCAGCTGCAGAGGAGCAGCGTCTGACAGTGATGGAGTCAGAGAGCGTCTTCAGCTGCCCGCTGTGCACAAGTTAGTTCCCCACAGAGGCGGCCATTAGCACGAGGAGGCCGACGGCAACACACAAACACACAAACACTGTGGTGTCACGACATCTCTGCCTCAGCTCGGACGTTCCAACGTACACAACAAACAGTAAAGAATCAAACTACACACACTCGGAGGCTGAGATGAAAATAATGTTACTGTTATGAAACAGTAAGAATTAGATTGACTCCCCTCACACATCTTCTTTCAAATACACGGCTACGCTCAGAAACAGGTTAGCTTAGCTTAGTGCAAAGAGTGGAAACAGAGGGTGGCTGAGGGGGTAGAGCGGGCGTCCTCCAACCAGAAGGTCAGAAGTTCAATCCCCAGTCATCCCATCTACATGCCAAAGTGTCCTGCTCATAGATGCACTGTGTGATTAGCATTTAGTTATATCTCACATGCTTATATATCACTGTAAATAAAGATGGACGCTGGTGGCTCCATGTTAACAGACGAGACATGAAAAAGTATAAAACTCAAAGTAGAGAAAGTAAATAAATGTTAGTAAAGATGTTTCAGCTCGTTCTTCTCTCTCTGATGTTTCTCATCAGTTTGGTTTCATCAGTTACTTGATGATAGAAAAACAGGCGGAGACGTGATGATTGACAGCTGAGACTGACTCCTGATTGGTCAACGATCGACCACAGCTGCTCCAGATATTTCAGCCTCATCGTCACGTGATGGAGGTGAAGATGCGTCATCCATCTTTATTGGAGTCTGTGACACTCACTGTATTTTACAATGTAAAAGTCACGACAGCTTTCAGTGGTGCAGAGATATGAGAAGAATATTTTCCTCTGAAGTACAGTGAAGAATAAAAGTATGAAAGTACTTGAAATACTCACTTGAAATTGTATTTGAGTACATGTTAAAGTAACGGGGGACCTTAAGTTGAAAAATGTCTTGAGGCCAGAAAGTTAAACTACGTTACACTTCTCAAGATTAGAAAAAGCTGTAATGCTTTTATTTTGTAATTCAGAAGTCAAAATAAAGCGCATACACGAAGTATTACGTTGTATTTCTGTCCGTCTGCAGTATGTATTGGTCGTATTCTCCGTCCTAGTGAACAGCACCATGTTCCGCAGAAGCTGAGTGCTGTCGACAGCTCTCAGGCCAGTTTAATGGCCACGAGTCTGCGTCGCTGTCAACGTGCCATCAGAGGGAAATCTTGTCATGACAAGAGAACGGAGAAACTTCCAGCTCGTCACTTTAATGAGTTGAGTTTTACGTAACTGGATCGAGGGGGAAGCAGCAACACACAGTAATTAACCCACAGGAGAGAGAGAGAGAGAGCAGGGGAACGAACCGAATCTGAGCAGAAACGAGAGGAGGAAGAAAAAAGTAAAGGAAAAGAAGCTTCACATCCTCGTTCAGCCACATGATGAAAGGAAAGAAAAGAGGAGGAGGAGGAGGAGAGACTTCTGACAATACTGAAAAGTGCTGTTGATGCCAAGAGGAAGAGCCAAACTCCCAAACCCATGACGCAAGCCTCCTCCGAACTCATCACAGTCAACCTGCTCCTCGTTTCTTTCCTCAGAGGATCAGTCGGATCCGTCTGAGAAAAATCTGAGACACGTTCGTCTTCTGAAAGAAAAAAATGGAACCAGCAACATTTCAAGTTTCTCTTTTCTTCATCTCAAGTCGACAGAATTAAAAAGATCTAGACAGTGAATCAATAATCAGTGTTTGTGAACATCAGGATTAATATTCAGTTGTGGAGGAGGAGGTGTTTCCAGCAGCAGGAGACTGGAACTGATTCAAAACAAGATACAGCAAAACATTATCAAGTAATTAGAAATCCTGTTCATATGACGTAGAGGTGTGAATAAAAAAACCCAAACATTTCTGGCTGCAGCCTCAGGACAACATTTCTGAGACCACATGGACGTAATGTTTCCCAACTGGACGACAAAGATCTGCACTTCTATGACAGGATCAACACGGATGTGAGTGTGAGTACGGGAATTCAGTTTAATTAGTTTCAGGTTAAAAACCTTTAAAACTTGAGGTACTTTGGCAGAAAGTAGTATTTTATTAGAATAAACCTTTAAGATCATAGTTAGAGAAACGCAGCCTAGTGGGAGATTGTGTTCACAACAGGCTCCTCTTCTTCATCCTGACAGATTTGTGTTCTTCCAGATTCACGTCCGTCACGAGTTAGAAACCTCAGAGACACGTCCACTCGCTCACTGAGAAGGTTCCAGATGTTTTCTTTCATGGACTCACATTTCACAGATGTTTTACTGGAGGCTGCAGGAGAAGATCCAGAACATGTCCAGAGACACTGACTCAGACATTTGTTCTCACAAACAGAACACGTCAGGAACACGTCAGGAACACGTCAGGAACACTTCCTGATTTCATCGCAGGTCTTAAAACGATTTCTCTGCCTTTTTAATAATCAAACGTAAAACAGCTGCTGCCTGAGGAGCAGAAACATGTTCACTCACTCAAATGTATTTTTATAGCACAGTATCACAACAAACTGTTTTCTCAGGGTGCTGCACAAAAGTCCAGGATCTTAAAACATGTTCAAATGTAAAGATGAGAAAAATCCCTGACGTCTAAATCCCAGTTAAATGTTTTTACATTTCTTTCTTTCCTCTTGAAAAACAAATGAAAACACGTTCAGCCTCATGTTAGTCATGAGGCTCCCAGGCACAGGAGCAAATATCAAAATAAAAGCACAGACACAACTTCTGTTTCTCAAGAAAAACCCCTGAAAGTCTGTCGCACGTCTGAGTCTCAGTCTCCAGCTGCACATTATCAACTTACACCAAATTAACCCTCTGAGTGTTTGAGTCACACAACTGATCTGAGAACAACTGTTAAATGTGGAAGAAGCAGCAGCTCCACTCATTTATCCACATTTCACTTAAGTTTCAAACAAACCTCTGAGTCTCCTGTCGTCTCTGCTCCAGACTCAGGAAGTGAGTCCAACCAGAGCTCAGCATGTGGACTCCTTATATGGAGGCGTTTCTGGAGGGACGTACCATGTGAGCTGCAGAGGAGGGGGGGTTTCAGGTGTAAGGGAAGAACCAGGCTGAATCTTAAAGAGACAGAGTGTTTGAGACAGAGGCTGAAGAGAGGAGCAGCAGTGATGGACGGACTGAGGGACGTGATGTTTCCTGAACATTAGAGCATGAAAACATTTTACAGTCAAATTAAAACTATCGACCTGAACGTGAGCAGAACATGATTCCTCTGAGTTCATAGAACCTCTGAACATAGCTGAGGTGTGACTGAGCAGCTGATTTGAAGTTTTGTCTAATTATCAGACTTCCTCTGATCGTGTCTTTTTTGTTCTGGTGGTTTTCAGCGAATCCAGAATCCCCCATTCTGTGGACTGAGCGAGCGCCTCCTGCTGGCCGACCTCAGTATTCACCTGCTGCTCACACGAGACCAAACTGTCTCTGCGGTTCATGTGAACAACAGACAGGTGGGACGACGTGTTTCCTCCTCGTGCTCAGCGTGGAGCCACTTTGGATTCAACACGACTGATGAGCTGGTGATTTTCAATTTGAATCCTTCACGCCTCCCTCTGTGGCGTCTCTGGATGTTTCTACACACGCCTCCTCTTTCTCTTTTCATTTTCTTCCGTGTGAACGGTTGAATTATTCTCTGCCCTGTTGTGACCACTGGAAATTACTTCCACCACGACCACCCTGACAGTCAATTACATTTCAATTACCACTGATTCCTGTGATCTAGTCACGCTGACAATGAAATTCAGTTCAGGCTCTTTCTCTGTCACTGTGTTTTTCATCACGTCTCAGAAAACCTCAGTCTGTCACTTGAATTCTAACGTTTAATTGTAGGGAGTTAAATTCACATTCATAACTGTGACTGTTTGAAATATGCAGACGTGGTGGTTTAACTCACGCTCCAGGGGGCGCTCACCATCCGACCTGTTGACCTATCAGGTGAAATCAAAGCCGTCCTGAGCGGAACAGTCCTGACAGCAGCTGTCAATCAAATCTGCAGACCGTTTTCCACTAGTGCACCGCCCGTTACCTGCAAGACGACACTCTGGTGTCAGATAAATAAGTTAAGTCTACTTTGAATGAAGGAAAAGATCAAGAGTAAAAACCCTGATCAACAATAAAGAATAAATACAAGAAGTATTCATCATCAGAGACAGAACCCTGAAACGTTCGGTGTTTGTCATTTCAATCTCAATTTAAATTGAGTTCTCGACCTTGAAAACGTGGCGCTGGGGTTCAGTGTCATATTCCAGTTTCTGTTAGTGTCTCAGTCGTTTCTGCCAAAACACAATAACCACCAACGGCAAAAATATCACAACTGTATCAGCACGTAGATTGAATCTGTTGGACTTTGACCCAAAGAAGAAACGTCCAGAAAACATCAGAGAAACCGGGAAACAGACGCTGAGGTTTACTCACAGGAGCTAAACCATTCAGGCAGATCAGAGGGAAAAGTCTTCACGAGGAGAAACTGTGAAACAGAACTTACGAAACATGAAGCCGGTTCACGTGTGACCTCAGTGAAACATTCAACCCTGCAGCAAAACTTCCACTTTCACAGTCGGAGCTTTGTAATTAGTCTCTGACTGTTTTATCACCTTCTCCAGACACGCCTGCTCGCCAGCCCCCCCCCCCCCCCGACACTCCCCAACAAACCCCCCCACCCCCCAACACCACACACTTCCTGTGCAAATTAATTTTTCGAACATGAGTCCGACCTGACTCGGCTCGCCTGTCAGACCACGGCTGTTAATGAGCCCTGATGTCTTTCTCACGAAAGCACGGCAGTTACTAATATAGCTATGACACACGAGTGACCTCCAACTCCCTGAACACACACACACTCACACACACACTCTCACACTCACACACACACACACACACTCACACTCACACACACTCACACACACACACTCACACTCTCACACACACACACACACAGATGATGCTGAACACCGGGGCTCTCGAGGGTCCGTCAGTATTAACAGCTGGAGACATCCTGCATCTCATCAGTCGCTCCGTCCGTGTACAACACGCAATAAGCAGGAAATTACTTTTATCATCACTTTCACGGCGGCGCGTGGCGTCACATTACGAGACCCGTGGGTGCAAAATCAAAAGGATTCACGGTCGGTCTGAATTCAAGGGAACGTCGTCTTCTGGAAATGTTTTGAATAATCAAAACTCCAACTCCAACCAGACCTGCCGCTCCACACAGACGAGGTCATGGCACTGACGCTGTTGCACGTGAACGGAGCGTTGTGACACACGCTGAGGTGATGTGCGCTCACGTGAGTCAGCGTTCTTACGTCATGTGATCAGCTTCAGGACCCGTGTTACCCATGTCGTCAGCAGTTGAGTCAACGGCTTCGAGTGGAAGAACGAGTGAATCTGGAGGACGTTTGCTCATCGTTTTTTATTTGCCAGATTCTGTACGAAGACATTTCACCGTCTCACACTGAGGGACGACGATCGGCCTGAGCTGTGATTGGAACCCGACTCTCCCTCGTGCTCCCTGAAGTTCAAACTGAAACGCTGCTGCTGCTCAAGGTGACGACATCTTGTTATAGACAAAGTCTCGTCGCTTTTTATTCTCCAGATCCACTGGAGTTCAGTTCATCTTTCGAATATTCAAAAGCAAAGAACTAGAGAAGGTGAAACAGCAGGAGACTCTGAATCTGTGTTTCAGTTGTAGTGTGAGGGTCTGACACAGAGGATCGTTTATCTCCCGACACACTGACACACTGACGCCACAGAACAACATGGAACAGACTCAGATTTACAGAATAACAAACATCGTCTCGTCAGGTTCGAGCGTCGTCGTTCTGTCCTAAAGAAACGTCCCCGACACTGAACCTCACAGTTTCCTCTCTGTCTCTGGTCGTGTTGTCTCACGTCAGCGTCTCCATGAGCAGCTCTGTTAGCTGAGTCGGCGTCCTGCTGTTGTGACCCAAATACCAGCTTACTGCCTGTCTGCCAGCTGCTGCGCTCTGATTGGCTGGAGCGTGGCACAGGAGAGGGGGGGGGGGGGGGGGGGGGGGTACAGCTCGTCGTTCCTTCAGAATTTATAAAAAGGGAAAGAGAACGTCTACGTGTTTAATAAACTGCTGTGACATCATTTGATTGTTACCCATAATCTCACGCTCCACCAGAGATATGACTCTTCAGCAGCGTCAGCGTTTCTAATAACAGAATCTGATTTCAGCCCAAACTGAGAAATTCAAACACACATCTGTAGCTGAGGATTCACAACAACAACAACAACAACAACAACAACAACATGAAGAAATCGACTCTGAGTCAAGAACCTTCTGACATCATGTCAACACATCAGCAGAGTGGGCGTCTCCGGCCTCAGTGACGAGGAAACACCATGAAGAGTTTGTTGTAGGTTTTATTAACTATATGATTTTGGTTAAACAAGAGAGGTTTTACACACACACACACGCACACACACACGCACACACACACACAGACACACACACGCACACACACACCTCAGAGGCTGATGATACAAAGAGTTCCTGTTGACACGCTGCAGATCCCTGAGGACACAGACCTGCTGAGTCCAACAGCTGCTCGGAGTCACTGCAGCCAACACGGTGTCAGCGACAATGAACAGCAGCAAAGTCCGCTCTCACACACACACACACACACACACACACACACACACACACACACACACACACACACAAAGACGCAGCATGCAGCACGGCAACATTTTCATTCAACACCCAAACATCCGAGCCACAGAGCTTACAAAGGAGCATCAATCGATATGACAAAGAACTCACTTAAGCCTGCACACACACACACACACACACACACACACACACACACACACTCACACACACACAGTAACAGAGGCCCAGCGCTGGCAGAGAGGATCAATCCTGCTCTGAGAAAAATCGAGCTGAAAGTGGAAGCATCTCATAGTCGGAGGATCGTGACCCCGGCTGACCTCAGAGTCATGTGATAACTTCATTATTCACTCTCTCCACAGACTCAGTCAGCGGAGCCGCTGCCGTCACAGTTTAACTCCTGTGACACTGACACAGAGAGACAGAGACACAGAGACACAGAGACACAGAGACAGAGACACAGAGACACAGAGAGACAGAGAGACAGAGACACAGAGACCCAGAGACAGAGAGACAGAGACACAGAGACAGAGAGACAGAGACAGAGAGACCCAGAGACAGAGAGACCCAGAGACAGAGAGACAGAGACACAGAGAGACAGAGAGACAGAGAGACCCAGAGACAGAGAGACAGAGACAGAGAGACAGAGAGACCCAGAGACAGAGACACAGAGACAGAGAGACAGAGAGACCCAGAGACACAGAGAGACAGAGAGACCCAGAGACAGAGAGACCCAGAGACAGAGAGACCCAGAGACAGAGACACAGAGACAGAGAGACCCAGAGACAGACAGACAGAGACAGAGAGACCCAGAGACAGAGAGACCCAGAGACAGAGACACAGAGACAGAGAGACAGAGAGACCCAGAGACAGACAGACAGAGACAGAGAGACCCAGAGACAGAGACAGACAGAGACAGAGGAGGATACAATATGTGTGGTACTATTTAAATAAGCAGCCACACTTTATAAATCTCAGCAGCTGATTCATTGGAGATTAAGAAGTTTTCATTAAATCAGAACTAATTGATTTCTCCTAAAGTTGACGTCACTTTTTTTCGCCATTCCCGCTTTGAAAAACAGTTCGTCAGTGAAGCGCAATGAATCATGGGATATGTCGGGCTGGAAAGGGTTCACCGCGGTGGAGCCTCTGTTGCTTTGGGGCTCGAGGAAGCATTTGCCGCCTGCTGCTGTGACGCAATAGGTTCACGAACGCAGCCGACAAAGGAAAACAGACTGTTCATAGAAATGGACGAGGACCGCAGGTCTCCACCGACCAGCTCCTCTCCAACGTGCTTCACATTTCAGAGCATGAAGGTGAATAGAATCAGCAGCTGGTAAATAATACACATGGTTTGGAGGCAGAGCACTTCTGGTTCAGCTGCTCACACACACACACACACACACACACACACACACACACACACACACACACACACACACGGAGGTGATTCCTCCTTCACGTTGTCTTCAGAGACACTCAAACTATTTTTATCTTCCTCTTTAATACTCGTTCTCTCCTCTCTCGCCCGACCACGACTCAGGCCTGAATGTTTTATCTCCCCCCCGACGTTTTCCACCTCTTTTGTTTTCTTGTGTGTGAGACCCCCCCCCCCACCACCACCTGACAGAGCTGCTGGAGTTAAAGAAGGTGTGAGAGGGAATTTACTGCTCCTCCTCTACTGCGGCTCTAGATGTTGGGTTTTGACATCAAATAGAAGAAAAGCAAATGAGGATTCAAACGAGAACCTAGAATTGAATTTGTCAACATGTTGTCGCTCAGTTTCACGTGGTTGTTAATATGAATCTTCACCTCAGGGTTCAGTTCGAACGTCTGTGGCGCCGGCGACTCGTCGGAATTTCACATCTTCAGCAGAACGTCACAAGCACGAGGAGCTTAAACCAGAGCGACCGGTCTGATTGGTCCAGTCTGCGGCCGAGCTCAGCAGATTTCAGTCTGAGAGTGTTGTGCTGCTGTCGCCATGGTTTCTGTCTGCCGTGTGTGTGTGTGTGTGTGTGTGTGTAGGTGTCCGACACGCAGCAGCTCCCAATGACATCACCGTCAACAGGACGTAAACAACCGAGCGCAGCAGAAACAGGATTCTGTCTCCATGTGAATCCAAATGTGTCGGAAACATTCAAACTCAAGAGCGTTTGGATTTTTTCAAGTGTCGCTTCTGCATCGTGTCTCAGCTCCGTGGTTTATCACGTGTCCATCAGACGTGTCCATCAGACGTGTCCATCAGACGTGTGGACGTCTCTCTGGAGGTTTGAATCCTGCAGCAGCCGCAGGTTCGGTTCAGATCTTTGCTGCACAACTTCCTTTCTCTCCCTTTCAAAATTAAATGAGACCCCGTTCTATTAATAAAAACGGTTTTATGCAACAGTGTGAATGAACCAGACTAATGTTTGGAATCACATGTGGCTGCAGCTCCGAGCCGTGACGTCAGAGACGAGGGGACGTGTTTGTGTCAGGGAGGAATTCCCTCCCCCCTCTCCCACCTCAGACTCCCCCATCTGACGCTGATCACATGATCTCGTGCGCGGACAGAAACTCGTGTGATCTGCTAATTATGACTCTGCAGCTCAGCAGCTCTGTGACCAGAAGACAAGAAGACGGGCTCTTAATTGGTCAGATTTACGTAACGATACAAGTCGACCAATGACGGACGAGGAAACGTCCGGTGTGATGTAACTTCCACTTTGTGAGCATGTGAAGGTTTGGACGAAATGAGCGAGGAGAGGAGAAGAGAATGAAAGAGGGAGACACAGGGAGAGGACGGATCAAATGAGGACCTGTCCTCACTCGCTCGTCCCCGGGAATGTCTGATCGATGGTAATCTGATTGGTGGAGCAGAGGAGAGAAAGTCACTTTAACTGAATAACACAACATAACAACAGAGAGAGAGGAGAGAGAGGAGAGAGAGAGGAGAGAGAGAGGAGGGAGAGAGGAGGGAGAGAGGAGAGAGAGAGGAGAGAGAGAAGAGAGAGAGGAGAGAGAGAGGAGGGAGAGAGAGGAGAGAGAGAGGAGAGAGAGAGGAGGGGGAGAGAGGAGAGAGGAGAGAGAGAGGAGAGAGGAGAGAGAGAGGAGAGAGAGAGGAGAGGACAGAGAGGAGAGAGAGAGGAGAGAGAGAGGAGAGAGAGGAGAGAGAGAGGAGAGAGAGAGGAGAGAGAGGAGAGAGAGACAAAACAACAAACAAATCTCTCCCATCAGTTTTCAGGATGACTCCTCTCACATGATGTATAACTATAACTAACTATAACTAACTATAACTATCACTAACTATAACCGACCTGCTTCTTTTTCTTTTCTTTCTTTTAAACAAGTCAACATTTGGAATAACTTAAAAAGTCAGAATCAATCGTCACAAACGTTCACAAAATGTCCACAAAATAAAACTGAAGCTTTTTTTCACTGCTGATTCTCAAAGCCACAGAAAGTCCCACAAACCACCGTGGTTAGAGAAGCTGGTGTTTAATATACTCATGTACTTTTACTTAAGTCAATAAAGTACCTAGAGTTCATTCAGCTTTTCTTTCAGTTTTCTTGAGAAGCTTCCAGATGTTTTAGAAAATGAGTTTTTAAAAAAAACAAAATTTAAACTACGAGCGACTGAAACGACACTTTAGTGTCTGTGAAGCGACGACTCCGCAGCAGAGGAACAAAGAATGTCGCCTGACGTCTGCAGCAGATATGACATCATCCCCCTCTCTCCTCCTCCCTCCACCTTTATTATCTTGTCCTAAAAAAAGAAACCCCTCCTCCCCCCCCTCCCTACTCCTCGTCCTACAAATACGTCCATTAACATCCCAGGATGCTGTGCGCTCGTCGCTTTGAAGCGATTTGCTGATTTCATTCTCTGCAGCTTCTGTTGTGACAGAGAATAAGAAGAGACGCGTCTCCAGCTCAATAATTAGTGGTGTTAAAACAACATGGAGTCAGGGCTGCGTGTTCTTCTCTGCAGTGTCTCAGTGAAACACAGAGTCCAGCAGAATCTCATTCTTCTCAGACGGTACAGAGACAGTTTCTCATCCTCTGCTCCGTGAACCTGAGACTGAAAATAAGATTCCATTCACACAATCCTGACACGAGCGTGAGTGTTCACAGTGATGTCATCATCCTGCAGGAGGAACTCCTAATAAACACGTCTGAAGTTTGACTTTATTATCTGTTCAGAGACTTTTCACAATTCAATTTAAACAAGAATCAGAGTGTGATGTTTGGTTTGAAGATAATGAAGATAAACGGTGTTTAGTCTCAGACGCCAGTCGAACAACGAGGTGACATTTACATTAATGATATTAAAGACATGGTTTCAGATTCGATTAGGTGTGTCTGATAAAAACACTTCTTCCTGTGGGGTAAAGAAGAATCGTTCTAAAGGTCAGAGAGCGATTTTTCCTTTTCTGGTAAATGTCTCTATCAAAGGATGAAGCAGAGAGTCTGACATTTACAACCTGAGCAGAACCACAGTCGACTGTTGTGGGTGTGAGAGTCCGCTGCACCAGAGACGCAGCAAAGCAATAAACAAAGACAACCATAAACATCCCGACTGCAAAAATAAAGAACTGTGGGAGAGGAAGTCAACAGCAGCTCAACAATCCCAATCCTGATCCAATTACAGCTTCAAAACTGGCAGAATACAGGACTGAGGCCAGATGGGATGCTGGGAATACAACCCCCATAACGAAAGTCAAGCATGCACGCACACACACACACACACACACACACACACACACACACACACACACACACACACACACACACACACACACACACACAGCTCTGATTGGCCTTCAAACAGTCTTCATTCAGCTAATGGCGTTCGCGATGGGTCCTGCTCCTCAACATTCATCTTAACCTACTTTCCAGCAATAATCTACATAAATACTCCACAATCTCTGAGGAGGACGACGGCAGAAGACAAATTACAGGCCCAGGGCTGGAATGCAGCGTGTTTGTGTGTTTGTGTGTTTGTGTGTTTGTGTGTTTGTGTTGCTTCCAGACAGGCTGATCTGGAGTTCGGAGCTCTCCAGGCTCACGGTACATCAAAGAATCCAGCAGTCTGGCTCTTTGCTTCGTGGGGGATGTTAAGTGCACATGATTCTGCCGGTTGTGGTTTTAAGACTCAGCTGCGAGCAGCGGCTCCCTGAGGCCCCCCCGTCTCCTGAAGGTTAGAGAAGAAGAGAAGAACCAAGCTGAAGACTCACCTTCAGCACCATGGACAGCTCAACAAATACTACTACTGTAGCTAATACTACCTGAACTGATACTAATACTACCTGAACTGATACTAATACTACCTGAACTGATACTAATACTACCTGAACTGATACTAAAACTACCTGAGCTGATACTAATACTACCTGAACTGATACTAAAACTACCTGAACTGATACTAATACTACCTGAACTGATACTAGTACTACCTGAGCTGATACTAATACTACCTGAACTGATACTAATACTACATATAGTATTACTACTTGCAGACAAGACAGTTAAAAGAGTAACTGAAGCCTGAGCTGCTTCAGAACCATGGACAGCTCCTGCTTCTCTGCAGAACAAGGAAGCAGGTAGAACAGTATTACTACTACTACTACTACTAATAATAATAATAATACTACTACTAATAATAATACTACTACTAACAATACTACTACTAATAATAATAATACTACTACTAACAATACTACTACTAATAATGATACTACTACTACTACTACTAATAATAATAATAATACTACTACTTCTACTACTACTACTACTAATAATACTACTACTACTAACAATACTACTACTAATAATAATAATACTACTACTAACAATACTACTACTAATAATAATAATACTACTACTAACAATACTACTACTACTAATAATGATACTACTACTACTACTAATAATAATAATACTACTACTTCTACTACTACTACTACTAATAATACTACTACTAACAATACTACTACTAATAGTGATACTACTACTACTACTACTAATAATAATAATACTACTACTACTACTAATACTACTACTACTACTACTACTACTACTAATAATAATAATAATAATAATAATACTACTACTACTACTACTACTACTAATAATAATAATACTACTTCTACTACTACTACTACTACTAATAATAATAATAATAATACTACTACTACTAATACTACTACTACTACTACTACTACTAATAATAATAATAATAATACTACTTCTACTACTACTACTACTACTACTACTAATAATAATAATAATACTACTACTACTAATACTACTACTACTACTACTACTACTACTAATAATAATAATAATACTACTACTACTAATAATAATAATAATGAATACTACTACTACTACTACTACTAATACTACTACTACTAATAATACTACTACTACTACTGTTACTACTACTACTACTAACAATACTGTTACTACTACTACTACTAACAATACTACTACTACTAATACTACTACTACTACTAACAATACTACTACTACCAATACTACTACTACTACTGCTAATACTACTACTACTACTACTACTAACAATACTGTTACTACTGATACTACTACTACTGATACTAAAACAAATGTATCTGCAGCGTCCAACATGACTCATAGGAGTATTAACTAGCACTAATTCCACTACTACTACTGTTACTCATACTACTTATACTACTTATATTGCTGTAGCTGCAGATCCAACAGCAGGTTCTCACAGGAGTACAGTTAATACTGATACTACTACTACTACTACTTTTAATAATACTAACAATGCCATACTTGCAGCTCCAGCACATACTCACAGGATGATAAACTAGTAGTGATAATAGTGCCAGTAGTGATACTACTACTGATACTACTGCACCTGCAGCTCCCCCTGTAGGTAAACAACTCACAGGAGCACGACTAGTACTAATAATACTTCTACTATAGATACTCCTGGTACATCTAACAGAGACGATCATCAGTTGATAAACGACTGATGGAGAACATCGTGCTGCTCCGTCAGCAGCTCAGACATCTCCACACATGCTGCTGCTGCTGAGCGACCTGAGGAGCTGAGCTGTGACTCTCTGCTGTCACCGGCTCCAACCTCTGCACGGCTCCGAGCTGCGATCACAGGCCGCCGCTCACGGGCCAACTGACTGACGGCGAGGAGCCCGGGGGACCGCTGCCAAAGGAAACGCCGCCACGACCACAGCTGGGCCTCACTGAAGGTATTTCACCCAACAAATACGACGTTCAACAGCAGTAAACTGGGACAAAGCCCCGTCCGCTGATAATCCCCGACATGCTTCTACCCTGAAAGTGGTTCCTGTCATTATCGTCGACATGGTTTATAAAACCAGAGCTTTTGTCTTTGTCTTTGGGGAATTAAATCTCCTGTGAGCCCCTGAAAAAAAAACACGACACTTTTATTTTTGTGCCTCCATTAAATTTGTCGTTCGACTGAAGACAAATCTCTTCTCTATTCTCTCCGTCGATCAGAGAACCGCGTTTCTGCAGGAGACACAAGACGGATTCCCCAAAGTCTGAAACTGAGTTAATGGAAAAGTGGAGCACGAGTTCATCTGCAGAGCGATGAGGGGGTTTATGAAAAAGGGGGTTTATGGGGGTTTTGTAGCTGCTGCTCGTGTGCGGTGTCTGTGTGTTGGTGGTGGTGGTGGTGGTGGGGGTTGGGGGTTAAGCCGTCATTGCTCTATATCCCGTCACCACTGGAACAACGGGTGAGAGGACAGGGGAGACGAGAGGGTTTGATCCCATGACAATCCTTTCTGCACATACGTGAAAACCAGAGAAAATCCTCAAATAAACAAAAGATCCCCCACTCTTCCATATCTGCCCCCACCACCCCCACCTGCTGTGTACTGTACATGCTGCTGTCTTCCACATGTAACCCCCCCCCCCCCCCTCCTCCTGCGCTCGGTAATCCCAGGAAAAGCTCTGGGGCAGGACGGCAGGAGAAATGACAGTGGAATTGATCCGTCCGTCTGAGACTCTGTCTGATCGCTGAGTTTCCTACAATCACAGCGAGAGTCTTTCAACACAAAGAAATGATCAGAGGAGTCAACAGAAAGAATCAGGGAGAGAGAGAAATATCTCACGTTTGACTTTCTGAACCTTTCAGGAGACGATCTGGAAATTTCATCTCTTCACAGTCGCAGCAAATTCAAAACTTCATGTTTCATTTTTACAAACTTCTGTGTTTTCTTAACAAAATGAACATGTGGTGAAAAAGATAATCCAGAAATAGATCTTTACTCTACACGTGGAGAACGTTAAAGGAGACATTCTGCTCACGTTGATCATTTTAATTTGTGTTTTTACTTGAAAAGGTTTAGTGTTTCCCACAGGATTCATTCGTTCTATGACGGTAAAGGTGCACGTGCACACGCACGAAGGTCAATCATACACGCAACAGATTCCGAGCTACAGGACAGACGAAAGACTGAGAGACAAAGTCTCCAGTCCTCTGTTGTCGAGGACTTCTCACCACCACCTTTGTCTGTGACTTATCTGTCAGAATTTATATTCACAGGGAGGAAGTTAAAAATTCCAGAAAGCAAAGTGAAGGACGAGTCATCAAACGGTATTTTACAGGAAGAGAAATGAGAAAGATCTTGATTTAAAAGTACCAGGATGTTGGTTTTATAACAAGAGAGAAATGAAAAGCGAGTCACAGGAGTCGACCTGGAACGTTCATGTTTCACGTCGTGAGGCTTCTAACATCCAGCTGATGTGGACATAAAATAAAACAAAGTCAGAGTTCACTCAGTCGGAGCAGAAGACAACAACACAGGCAGGAGCTGAGGAGTCCATGAAAATTAAAGCCACGATGACCCAGGCTGATCTGCAGACCCGCCTCCTGCTGCGCGGGCCAACAGCCTGCAGCCGCAGAGCAGGAGGGACACAGCTGAGGACACGGCTGAGGACGCACCAGACGTCTCATCGCTTCCAAACATCAGCGTTCAAATCCCACCTGTGTCCTGTGGCGGCAGCTGAGAGGGACGTGACTTTCTGTTCATCTGCAGTTAATGTTTCTGTCTTTCTATATTTATGTCATCGATAGCGATGTCGTTAGAGTGTCGGCTCTCGTTTGCATGAAATCTTGTCACAGCTCTTCAGACACTTTCAGTCCAAACTGATCATTAATGGTTCTCATTTAAAACTCAGCCATGATATCATTTTATTGAACATCTCAGGCGGAAAATCTGTTTTATTGCTGCCTGAAGCGCGGACGTCTCGCCGAAGCCTCGCCGAAGCCTCGCCACAGGCGGCCGAGCCGTGACGAATATCGCTCTGCTAATATTTTGGGTCAGTTTAAAAATGACACGGGCGCAGTACGAGATTAAAGATTGAAACAACAATAAACAGGACGGTGATGGCGTCGTCAGCGGCAGCTCCAGGGAAACTGCTCTCCTGGAGAATATGTCATCATTTATTCATTACAGATGTTGGACTGCGAGGCCCAGAGGCTGCACGGCTCCGATAATGACGAGGGCTGGAACTGGATAATGAGAACAATGTGAGATGAAGTGAGACAAAAGGGGAACAATAAAGAAAAAGATTTGTCCTGGATCCTTCAGACGACATGTTCTCTTGTTGTCTTAAGATTAGTTCAGATCAAGACACACAGCATAGCTCTGTGATTAGCCTAGCTTAGCATCAGAGACTTCATCAAAACTCATCGGGCATAGAGAGCTCTGACTGCTGTGGGGGTGTAGCGGAGCAGGAGCGTCAACGTGCGGTTTGATAAAATCACGTCGACGCAGATCAGAACCTCAGAGAAGAGTTTCCAACATCGTGTTGGTGTGGTGTTCCTAATAAAGTGCTCACTCAGGATATTTGCTACGAGAGCATCCAGCTGTGGGGACCTGAAGAATCTCACCGGGGAGGTAAACTCATCCCACCACATGCCTGCAGGCGTCTAACGGCCTGTGAGGTTCCTCCGTCAGCAGTTTCCTGTCGGCGGACTCGGAGCAGCTCCGACCTTCAGGAACAAACGAGACCACGACGGGTTTTACATCTCGTCTTCTTCAGAGGTAACAACAACGCGTGATGTCTGATTTTCATGGTTTTCAGGAACATGGTCTCACAAGGTTCACTCTGGGAAGGAGCGTTTGTTTGATTGAACAGAAACTACGGAATGAGTCGTGGATGAGAGAAGAACTCTTGGATCTGGATCAGGGGTCGGGTCCAGGATTTGTTTTTCACGTTTTTGTCAGATCAGATGTGTTTTGACTTTTTCATTTCTCAGAGAATCATTTATGGACCTTGATGAAAATAATCAGACGTATTCAGATTTCAATGAGTTTGTTTGATTTGGTGCAGAATGAATTAAAATGTGGTTTCATGAGGCGGTGAGCTCGTTTCAGCTGCTGTGACCAGCACCGATGTGAAGCTGAGACATATAATGTGGCCTCAGCTTGATTCACTGACGTGGTGGTTAATCACAGTGTTCAGGTGATTGTGTGACGCATCAGCAGAGTGAGGAGCGCTCACTCTGCTCAGCTTCTGGAGACCGAAGCATCTTTAGCTCCAGAGCTTGAAGATGAATCTCCGTCAGGAGGCGGCTCCACTCTGTAAATCATGATCTGTGTCCTGAACATTTCAGATTGGTTCTGTTTGACTAAGTGAAATATGAATTGTGTGTAAATGACGCCATGTTGAACATAAATGTATTCACCTCAAACCACCGATGAGCTAAACGTCCTTTTGTTCTCTTCCACTCACCGACACAATAAGTGTGACGGCTTCCTCTTCAGCCTCTCACAGGTGTGACACTGTGACGACACCTGAACCGAGCGGCTCCTCCGCTGACACACGAGGCTGATCGATGGTTTAATGAAACTTTTATCACTGCGCTCTGTCGGATGGATTAACGTCGCTTTGCCTCTAATGGCTGCTCCTAAATCACTGCCAACAGAGAGGGCTGAGCCACAGGGGACGACTGAGCGTCCTCACACACACACACACACACACACACACGGTGGTTCTGCTACATACAAACAGGAAGGTTCTCAGTCGCTACTCAAACTTCTTCATCCTGAGATATTTGTGTTCTTCTAGATTCACGTCCGTCACGTGTTAGAAACCTCAGAGACACGTCCACTCGCTCACTGAGAAGGTTCCAGATGTTCTCCTGCTGTTTTCTCACATGGACTCACTCTGAACAAGATCCAGAACATGTGCAGAGACACTGACTCAGACATTTGTTCTCACATACCTGCAGAACATGTGAGCAACGTGTGAGCAACGTGTGAGGAACATGTCAGGAACATGTCAGAACTTCAGTTCGGGTCTGAAAGTGAAGCTGAACCTAAACTGTGATTATTTAAGTTTCAACATTGGTGCATTAAATGAAAACTGTTCACTTGTTAATCTGGAACAAACAGCTCGTTACAAAGGCCTAATTATCAATCTACATGGATCATCTCTGGATTAGTCAGAGACTAAACTAAATATTAAGTTAAATAATAATAAATTACGACTTTAAAGAAACTGATCGTTCAATGTTTTAGCTGCTGACGTCTGTGATCGAGGAACAGAGCAGGAAATGATTAAGGCTTCACTTTGGAAGCTTGTGTTTTTATTAGTATGAGGACTTGTTGATATTGACGCTGTGGACGAGGAGTCATTACACTGTTCCCATCAATCTTCAATACAGCTTACATCAGCTGAACACCCATTAGTCTCCCAGTATCCGGCTGACGTGACAGCGTTGGACGTCTCTGTCAGGATTATCAGTTTGTTACGCTCAAAAATAAACGGCTCAAAAATATGTGAGGGTAAACAAGGAGACAAATTCCCCTCCACTCAGCCGAGCTGCCGAACCCCAGATCCTCTTACTGTGACGGAGAGCGAGAGACGGGACGCACAAGCTGAAAGAGACACAGAAATCCTATTATGTGTGTGTGTGTGTGTGTGAGCATCATAAATCCATGCATCATTACAAACAGAAACAAACTCACATCTACAGTATCTGTGTCAACTGCACATTAACTCCACTTACAACAACACAACACAGACGTGATATTTATATGTATCTCTGCGTTCTGAATCTAAAACAACCTCCGTCCACACTAACACACCTGTAAACACGTGTCACATGACCGTGCACGTACACTGGTCATGTGACGGGACAGGAAAACCACTCAGACCAGCAGCCACGTTGATCTAATCCAGTTTCAAAGGTTCTGCAGGTCAGTTGCTTCATTTCATCATATTTCAAACACGGTGACGAATCTTCCGTCTGAGACAGTCTCTCTATCTGTGGGACGAGCGGCGTCCGTCTGGACTCCATCTTTCATCGGGTCTGACAGCGAGAACTGAGGCAGAGTGATGACGAGGCCGGCAGCTCTCATCCCTCAGACACAGTCGCCTTCTCATCCTCGCCTCCGTCGTCCCCACCCCACCCTGAAAAATATGAGAGTCCCGAGACGTCCCTCCATCTGTGACCTGCCGTCTCTCTATATCAGTATGAAGTCCTCAGCGTGTTCTCGATCTCTTTCAAGTCCTCACACACACGTCCTCTGCTGCAGAGACACACGGTGTTAGGTGGAGCGTCCACGAATCACCAGCACGAACCAGAATAAAGACGTGAATATAGAACAGTTCAGATGTGAACCACTGGAATCTAATGACTCTGAGTTTAACACTATTGATGCTAAAGAAACACGTCAAACTACCGACACTGGACAGGTTAACAGCTGCACAGGTAGGTTAAGAGAGGTTAGGTAGGTTAGGAGCTGCACAGGTAGGTTAGCAGTTGTTAGGTAGGTTAGGAGCTGCACCAGAAGTCAAGCAGCTTCATTGATTCATCGGCTGAATGATAAAGCATCAAGTCTTTAAAGTAAAATATAAAGAACTCAAAGTTCAGTAACAGGTTCGTACAGTTTTCACCGTGTTATCGTCCGGTTGTTTCTCTCGGCTGCTGGTTGAAGTCGACTCAGCCCAGAGATCATCAGAGTAGACAAAGAGCCTCAGAGTCGAGGATACTCGAGTCCATTCAACACTTTGGAGAGTCTCCTCTCCATAATCACAGCTCAGCGTTTCCCTTCAAAGGCTCATATTGTGTGACAGACAGAGCGACGGCCAATTAGGCCTGACCTCCCATCGACGAGCGTCAATGGGCCACGAGGAGCGGCCTCTTCTGTGATTGAGGGACTGAAAGCAGACAGCAGCTGGCAGAGAGAGGCTGGAACAGATGGGCGGCACCCACACGGATAAGCAGGCGATGGAGAGCAACAAGGCTGTCGAGTATTCCGCTTAAATATCGTGATCGGTTACTGTGAACGATGACTATACTCAGATACACAAACAGGAAGTGCAGCGGTGCATCCAGCGGCACATTTTCAATCTTAATTCAATCTAAAGTCCGATTTGACCGACAATGATGAATCGTATTCAGATGAGAGACGGTGACAGACTTTCTCAAACCTGAACGTGTCCCACATCCCCCGTCCATCATCTGCAGACATCATCAGTTCATTGAGTCAATCGTCTGATGTGGACAAACTTATTTACATGTGAGCGAAGTTCAGCTCGGTTCCCTGCAGCAGCCACATGTCAGACACCTGAGAGAACCTTTCTGTTGAGACGCTGCATCGTTGACTAGTCTTCTCATAACGAGACGATTTATTAATTAATCTCCATCACTCCACACTTATTTTACTGATGCATCTTTATAGAAACTAATGAGAAAAGACCAGTGAAGATACAACTGGAGAAAATGATAGAATGTTCTGGTTTACTATCAGTTACTAGTTTTTCGGAGATATGTGATGTTTGTTCAGTTTCTTTCCTCTCGTGTGATGTTAGGGTTTTTTGAGACAGAGGCTGAAAAGAGGAGCTGCAGCAGTAATAACACCAATTAAACGCTCAACCTGGATATGAGTGTAATTAAAAGCTTCAGGCTGTGGTTCTCCTGGTTCCTGCTGATCAGGAGGATCAGAGGTTTCACTCACTCCGAGGAACAAACTTCAGCTTTTTGTCTAAAATTGAAAATTTCTTGTCCTTAATGTAAATGGTGCATTTCTGCCGCTGGGGTGTGATGCTTTTATTTTTCCTCTGCGACTGAACGAGGGAACTCGTCATTGTCCCACACCCTGACATCTAATTGGCTGTGCCTCAGTGTCAATCAAGCCTTAATGACTAATTGGGACCAATTACAAACGATTACATCATCGGTTGGATCTGCTTTCAGGCTTGGGCGACAGCCGGTGTATCATCACATGTCATCACGTTTTTTTTTCTTTTTCATCGTCTCTTTCTCTTGTTTCTTATCATCATCTGTTCTTTTTCTCCTTCTCTCTTTTCGTTCATAACTTATATCTCATTGTTCTTTTTCTGCAAGCTCTCACTTTTCAATACCCTCCTCCCCCCTCCCTCTATCTTCCATCCCTTCCCCCCTCGGCTTTTATTCATCCTCCACCATGCCTGCCCCTCCCCCTCTCACTCTCTCTTTCACTCCATCCTCCTCTCAGCCCCGCCCACCTGCCTCTTGAGTTCTAGTTTTGCTTGAAGCGTCGTCTTTGTCTGCTCGTGTGTGTGTGTGTGTGTGTCTGTGTGTGTGTGTGTGTGTGTGTGTGTGTGTGTGTGTGTGTGTGTGTGTGTGTGTGTGTGTGTGTGTGTGTGTGTGTGTGTGTGAGACTCTGAAATGCTGGGTTGTATTTTTAGCTCAGGCTCTTCTCTCCTCCTCAGAGAGTCCAGAGAATCTGACCTGCTCCTGTTTGCCTCCCCCAACCCAACACACACACACACACACACACACACACACACACACACACACACACACACGTTCCCTCCAGTCTCATGATCTGATGAGTCGTCATCACTGAACAAAAACTCTCTGCATCGTAAAATAATATAATGATAAGTGACGTCTTCATGTTTCACTGACGTCAAATGAAACAGAAAACTGCAGGAAACACTGAAATCTGTGCTCAATGAAAATAAACGGAGCTGATTCGTCATCAATCAGAACGGTTGTTAATTGATTTCCCGTTGATTGATTGATTGAAGAAAACCAGGAAACTGAAGCTGTGCACAAAACCATGATGCGTTCACTGACACGTACGGAAAAATTTAAACTCCCACTGAGTGTTCTCCCTTTCTGAGTCTCTAATGTGTGTGAACGTCTGCATTCACACACACACACACACACACACACACACACACACACACACACACACACACACACAGTGGGACATCTGGCAGGTGGTGTAATGAGGGTCATGACCTCCTCCTCCTCCTCCATTACCGAACATTTTAACAACAACAGGCATCTGGACTTTTGAAATTTGAAATAAATACAACTCACTCAGTTTTGGATCTAAGTGGTGAAGAGGAGGATTACACACGAGACAACAGGTTCTCTGAACGAAACACAAAACCCACAAACACACAGCAAATAAACAGCTACGTCAAATTTCAGCTTCTTCCATTTTGTTTAGTTAACACCGAGTCACACTGGACGCTGGGATTAGAGGCAGATTAAGGACAGTCCAACATGGGTGGCAGCTTTGGGGGGGGGGGGGGGGGGGCCCACTCCTGCAGAACGCACCCGCCGCCCACACGTCTTTTGTCTTTTGTTTGCAGAGAGAGGACGAGCTTCATGTCCTCACTGAAGCTCGATGATACAGACACACTGAACTCATGAATCATTCGTCTTCATCATTTCATCTACAGACACGTTTCCCAACAATTGAGCTGCAGATGAATCGTTCTCAGTGTTTAACAAAGTGTTTAACGCAGTTTAATGGAATCTCCAGCAGTTGAGTGCTGCTTTACTGCAGTGGTTTTATTCTATATAACATTAAATACTTCAGTAAATATCAAACTGGAGATTTTTTAAGCTTCTCTGTTTTTTGATCTGCTCCAGGAATCAGAATAAAAAATGTACAAAGATGATTTTCAGATTCTAACTGTGATGCAGCCATTGGACTCTGATGTGTGTGTTTTGTCACGACGGAGGCGCTATAGAGGTCACCAAACTCAGCAAGGTCAATCTCCTGAGGATCACAGAATACACACACACACACACACACACATGCGCACACACACACACACATGCACACACACACACTCACACACACTTTAGCTGCAAGCAACTGAATTTGATGTTTATCATGAAGTAATTTAGCATGCTCTAATTCATTTAACTGCTAATGCATGACCTCAAGGTACGCCTTCGAAAGTCATTTACACCTCCAGTATCTCACACACACTCTCACACACACACACACACACACACTCACACACACACACACACACACACACACACACACACACACACACACACAAAGGTAACCATAGCTACTCAATTTGATGCAGAGAGAGTTTCACAAATAATGTATTAGAGCCGGGGCCCCGTTTCCCGCTCAACCAATAAAGGCAACAACAGTAAGAAATGAGTGTGTGTGTGTGTGTGTGTGTGTGTGTGTGTGTGTGTGTGTGTGTGTGTGCGTTTACTGCAGAGAGGCTGCAGCCAGTCTCTGCTGTAATGCAGCACTGCAGCCTCACACTGCAGAGTGCTCCCTGAAAATACTGCAAGATAGTGTGCGCACACACACACACACACACACACACACACACACACACACACACTCACACACACACACACACAGAGCTGGGGGCCATAGTACCTGCCAGCATTACCAGTAAAGTGAGTATAATAGCGTTTCTCACGCCCCCGTCGTCGCCCCCGCCCCTTAATCTGATTATGCCACATGATTGGATGTTTCACTCTGCGGGCTCCACGAGATGCAGCTCATTGCACGCTGCCACCAACGGGCCATCTGCGGACCGGACACCGCTTCTAAGGCAGGAAGGGGGTTCGGCCCCGCTGACGAAAAACCACAACCTCAAACAGCAAAGGGAGGAAGCTGCAGCTTGTCCGCCTCGGCCCCTGGCGCTCATGGGTAATGCTTATGAGCAAAGTGGGGAAAACCTCATTAAGGTTTTGTACATAAATGGACTTTCCTTCCGTGACCGCGTCCTCTTTGCCGTGAAATTCCAAAGTGAAATTGCCTGGTGCCGAGAGCGCTCGGCCGTCCCATCATGCTCTAGTCAGGGATTTGAGGGGATAGAAGTAGGAGAGTTTATTTATCTCGCACAAGATATGGGAAACTCCTTATTGCCAGGAAATGAAGCGAGGGTCGAGTGTGGGCAGGGGGCCGGATCAGAGCGAGGAAGTAAAGCAGTTCGTCACATGGTTAATTTCCCCTGGTTCACTGCAGGACGCTGGAAACGCTGACTCAGGGGGAAAAGTCCAGATTGGTTTTGGAAGCGGATAAAAGAGAGAGAGAGAGAGAGAGAGAGAGCGGGGGAGAGGGAGAGAGAGAGGGAGAGAAAGGGGGGGGGAGTTTTGTGTTCAATGTCATCAAGGTTTTCGGCTGCGGAGCCTCGACGAGTTTATCTGGAGCTATAACCAATTCCCTTTTTCATTACCAACTATTGATTGAGGCCTTTCATTGGAATCTGTTGAATATGGCGCTATGTGAAATCAGGCCGGACAGGAAGTGGAAGAGTTGATAGTAGACACACCCTCCCTGACGACCTCGTCATGACGCCACGTGTTAGAACAGTCCAGAGACAAAGTGGCTCTGACTCAACTCAACTCGTATAACGACTCGTCTGACACAAGGGTCTTAAAGAGACAGGAGGAGAAAAGTGATGTTTTCTGAACATTAGAGCTTGAAAACATTTTAGTCATAGGACAAATTAAAATTATCAACATAAATATGTTTTCTCTTCCCAAGAAAACAGCGCCTCCCCCAGGTGAATGCTGGTAATGGCAGATAACCAGTCCAGTTACTGGACGACGGATCCGTCACATCGGTTTTCTCGTTGCCGGTTGAGTTCAACATCTCCATCTTCACAGCTGCTGCAATCAGGACGATCAGAGGATTGGACGGACGGAGCCCAGCAGGATCTCCAAACCTCATTCCCCCCCGACTGATCCACAAAGACGACGTCAACACCAGATCGCACGCTCTCAGTGAGGCCGAGCGCAGTCATCCCAGCAGGGGGCGACGTGCACATGAACATATCGAAGTCATTCATTCTACATACTTAGCGAAACAGCGTGTGAATGAACACTGCGGGAGCTGAGCTGCTACAGAACCTACGAGAACATGATGAACGTCTGAGGATGAATCCAGGACACGAGTCAATCCTACTTCAAGAGACATGAAGACAGAGATTCTGCAGAGTGGACGGATGGAGGGAAGGAGGTGGAGGAGGAGACCAGGTAGTTTCAAACACATGAACCAACCTGCAGACGTCCAACACAACGAGGACTGAACCCATCGTGCCGTCTGATGTGTTGTTTTCAGAAGCCTTAGTTTCCGTCACTTCTTTAGGTGTTAGTATAAATATGGGTTTGTTGTCGAACCACATACAATAACTGTGTGTATCAATAATCACATGTGACTGTTTCCTGTGGTGTGTGTCAATGTGTGTTCCATGCGTCCGTCATGAGGACGATCAGCTGGACCGAAGAAGACGGACGTCTTTTGTAAACTGAGAATGAGAATCTCTGTCAACACAACACACACACACAAAACAGTGTTTTTATTAGTATCCATGCAGCTACAACCACACACACACACACACACACACACACACACACACACACACACACACACAGATGCGTTTTGGCGCCTGTATCTTCAGCCCCCTGAATATTTCAGCAGCAGCTTCCTGACGTGCACTGGGAGACTCGTTAATGACTGACAGCCACAGGCACGATGACGGCAACCTCCACCAGCTCCACACGAGGTGTCTGAGGCAGGAGGAGCGCTGCATCCCAATGTGTGTGTGTGTGTGTGTGTGTGTGTGTGTGGAGCATGTTTAAGTCTCAGCATCTCTCCGTCCACATTCGATAACCAGACTTTTATCCCACGCCACCACAGATGATTGTTATCTTAGGTGAAAACTATTTTTGCTTCCTGCTCCTCCGTTAATTCACTCAGCACTTCTGAGAACAACATTTACGTTGAGGCTTCACCGGCAGAAATAGAAGCGGAGTAATTTCAATTCAGAGCAGGTCACCACGTTTATTCCTGATGCTGAGCAGATTCTTCAGCTCCTGCAGGCAAACGTGTGATTTCAGCCTCTATAAATAAAAATCCTCGACCACGCAGACGAGTCTGTCTCTGCCCACTCCAGAATCTCTCCCTCCTTTTTTTTTGGGGGGGGGGGGTGTTAGGTTTTACTGTGTGTGTGAGGAGGAGCTGTGGATAATCTTTCAGACAGAGCTGGGAAGATGAAAATCATACCGCCTCCCAATAACGACTCGTTGAGGCGACGGGGATTCAGCTTTAGCCTGACAACCTCAGAGAGAGAGAGAGAGAGAGAGAGGAAGAGGGGAAAAGGGGGGGAACATAAGAGCGATAGAGATGCAGAGAGAGAGAGAGAGAGAGAGAGAGATGGGGGGTAGTTTCTCAGTCATTGTTTAATAGCTTAGATGAAATCCCCCCCATCCTCCTCCTCCCGCCTCCCCCTCCAGCGCAGAGCGGAGGGGCCACAGATCTAGAGCGAGCGTGTACGTCCAACCAGCCACAGAGGAGAGCATTCCGCTGGTTGCCGTGGAAACCGGGCCCTCAGCTGGGAGGGCGAGTGAGAGCGAGGGAACGAGCCAAAGGGATGTACTGTATAGAAAGAGGGGAGGGGGGGGTTGACACTAGCCATAATTTTGATTACCGCCCCCCCCACCCGTCGGCAGACTGTTGTCTACCAGCAGTGTCTGTTTCACACACACACACACACACACACACACACACACACACACACACACACACACATATCCAACTCCCAAACACTGCCTGAACGCTGAAACACTCAGATTCACCAACACGCTGATGACGGTTGTTCATCATGTGACAGGTTGTGAGCGTCATCATTTCCAAACGTCTCCAATCGTCCAAACAGAGTTTTCAAACTAAAACACGTCCAGTGTCAAATCACAACATGATTATCTTGGTTGAAAGATATACATTTGTTTTTATATATATATTTTTTTTTTAAAGTACATATTTCACTGAGGAAGCTCAGCAATAGAAACATGTGTGTGATGCAGTTTAATCCAATACAACGGTTCTTCAATAATCCTCAGTATGAGAAATATCTCGTATTTTATTTTCTGCTGATGTGAGACTCTGGTCATTTTTCAGGATTGACTCTGTGTCACTGTGTCTCTGCTCTAAATCTCATTTCTGTTGTTTCTCTCTCGCTCTCTATGCAGATGTGCTGCCATAAATATTTTGTGTATTGTTTTATGTTTAATTCAGCGAAACCAGCAAACACACTGTAAATCCTCAAAATACAAAGCATCCTCGTTTGCACATGTACACACACACACTTACATATATATGTACACACACACACATATATATATTTATATATATATACACACACACACACACACACACATATGCAGTGAGAATGATGGGAGCGTTACCACCTGCAACCTGCTGATAATGAAGCTGTATTTCAGGCACCTAAAGGCAGCCATCTGTGCTGGGGCTCTCCCTGCTGCCTACACTACCCCCGCTGAACACACACACACACACACACACACACATACACACACACACACACTGTTGAACTCCTCTATAGGGACTGATGTACAGTCTTTAGGATGTTTCACGTCAATAACACAACACTTTTCATTATAACACACACACACACACACACACACACTGGTACAGTTTGTGGATATTGACCTGCGAGCCGTTTCTTTTTTTGGTCGATCGGTGACAGTCGCTGTGAAATGTTAAAGATTTTATTTTATTCTCCAGACTTTCAGAGATGT